>NW_023998414.1:6522426-6609035 GCF_014805625.2 Glossina fuscipes
TTTTTTTTTTTTTTTTTTTTTTTTTTTTTTTTTTTTGTTTTTATAAAGTTTAGAATATGCACAAGTGTGTAGCTAACCGAGAATCGTATGCATATGTGTGTGTTTCTCCGTGTAGAAGCAGATGAATACCTCAATGGTATGCAAGTTGACGTAAAAATTTATGTGTTTATATATTTTGCTGAAGTTTTAAAGCTGTTTTTAGCATAAATTTGTAACAAATACCCAACGATAACCTATACTGCGGCAGCATCACTGCTGAAGCCAGCAGGTGATTTCGAATAGAAAGCTCGGTAGACAACAAAAAGATATGCCTGTGAGTGCGTGCAGTGCCATGTATTCGGCATTAACAAGCCGGTGAATGAAATATTGGCGATAATGGGGGAAAAAATGAAAAGTAATACGGAAACAGTAGCAAAAAAAAATAAAAATAAAAATAAGGGAAAAAATATAAGACTTTTGGCAAAATGTAGAGAAAAATTGTACACTTTCATATATACAATATAATACATGTAAATATATCTATATATAGATGCGCATATAATAAGATTTGTTGTCTGAAATAAGTTTACATGAAAGATATAAACAATTTTTATAGACCGTCCCCTAGGGGTATTCACGAAATCCATAGCAATGAAGAGCTCATGTAAACATTTCGTATATATTTTTTGCCAAAAATTCAATGAGAACGAATTTCACCGACTTTCTCAAGTCGCTTGCCGCAGCTACCCAATTATATTTTTAATGCACCCTAACGAGCATCTCTAAAAATCCATATCCATGGTTCATGGCTCATAAACGGCAAACTCAGTTCAAAATATTGTTTCCTTTTCCTTTAAGGCGTCCTCTTCATTTCGATTTACTTAACTAGACTCGCAAGCAATTTAAGCTCTCTACGTGAATCGTCATTGTTTCGCTAAGCGGCAGTTTCCAAGCAATCAAAACAAATGTTTAATGGACTTCGATCAACATTTGATGGATGATATAATAATTTATTCATTTGTTCATAAGCCGATTCCAAATAGTTGATGGCTAAGATATACTTGAATGTTCCGGAGCGAGTGTTCACGCAGTTTCGAATACTTAAATAAAAGTTATTACAGAACAAACTACGGTAACAATGGTTCCACGATCCGAAGATTATGGAAATAATAATTGAAGAGAACTTGATTGACTTTGCCGTGAGTCGAAGGTCTACCATACAGTCGAAGGTTATCAAGTACTTAAACACTCTATAATGGAAGCCTTATTCGTTCGGATTGGCGATTAGTTGAACTATAGTCTTTTGCAAATTTGTATGCTTGTATGGTTAAGCTTATGATGGCTGTAATGTTTGACTTTTATTATACATTCAACGCTACACTTTTAAGGTTAGATGTTTAAATTACGCAATTCTAAGAAGATGAGGGGGCACAGCAAAGTTGAACAAGAAGCACTTTTTGTTTTTAAAATAATTTCAGGCTTAAAGTAGTAATAAGTGAATTTAGGCTTTAGCTTAGAGTTGGACTATGACATTATAGCAAAGAATGTCCACCAGAAGCACTCAGCAGAGAAACCTTAAACAGTATAAAATATTTCAAATTAACAGTGTTAAAGGCGAACGCGACCATCGGCGGTGCAGCCACCAGCCGGTCTCCCTCGGCTGTTCTGTAACTCGGAGTTCGAACTCAACTATTTTGTTGCCAGAAATTTCAAATTCTTTTTTTTCTTTTTTATGAGAATTCGTCCGTGCCGGTCAGTGAGAAGCGGGTTAAGAGGAGGGGATAAGGAGACGCAGCAGAAATGACACACACAGCTTAGTGACTGTGCGTCTAAGGGATAAGAGCCTGGGCGTGCCTTTGCCGACTGACAAAGTATGGTGAAATCGTATTGAGATTTGAAACAGCGAACGTCGAGTGCGTAGTCACGTGCGGCCGCCTAAGATATGAAATGACTGCTACTCTTGTAGCATTCTTGTGCCCATGAAAATAATAAAAAACATATTCCCCTTCTTTTCTAATGCATATTTTGCAGGTGCACATTAGCTCGTTAAAAGTACGCGAAAGATATTTCTACGTTTTCGATTCTATTCAGCCAGAGTTTGCGATATTTTTATATTTTTATCTAGCAATAAAAACTGACAGCAATCTTGCTTCGAAATCTTATCATTTTCGTGGGCTCCTTACGGTATGCTTTCCTTCAGTGCAGCGTAAACCTTTAGCCATAGGAACGTGGTAGTTAACGATTTCTCTATCAAGCATCGAATTCGGTGATCGTTAATAGCGTGCGAACGAAAAATATTCAAATTCTAATATTATCTCGAACTAAAGAACCTACTCCAAAAACGCTATTTGGTTATCAGTTTTTTAAATAAGTATAATGCGTTAAAATTTTATGTTAATTTTTTTTTTTCCCAATTTATTTCTAACTGTTAACTAGCACTTAATTCAATTGTTTTGCTTTCGTTTTTTTGTTTTTTCATTGTGCAAAGACTTGTATAAATAAAAACCTTTCCGTACTCATATTCTGGCAATTAGTATATAAATATATCAGAAAAAGGAAAAAAAAAGAAATGTAAGAAAAAAAAAAATGAAAAACAGAAACAACAATAACAACTGAAACTACTTAAATGAAAACTTTGTCATTTACACAACAAGGACTTTTTGTTTGCTTATAAATGTGTGGGTCTATATATATATATATATATATATATATATATGTATATGTGTGTGTGTGTGTGGGTTTGTGTGTGAAAAAAAACCAAAAAAATTTTTTTTTTTTTTGATTTAAAAAACTTTTACTGTTCTGCAGTCATTTATACACCAACAATCATCGTCATTATCATCAGTAGATGAAGAAGCAGCGCTAGCATGAGCAACGGCAAGCAATCAGAAACAACAAGGGTAGTAAGAATAAGAGCAACAACAACAACAACAACAACAACAAAATATAAATAAAAATAAAAATGTGTAATTGTAACACAATTAACTTTATTATTACAAAAATCTCCACTTCAGCCATTAACGCCATTTTCTCCTGACATTTTCTCTAGCCAATGCAATGTTATTTGGCTGAACAGGTAGCGTCCACAACAAGTGAAAAAATGAACTCTGAACGTATAGAAGACACTTTTCCTAGCATTATGTGCAATAAGAAAATGAAAAATTTTCAATTTATTCAATGGAAAATCTTTTCAATTCGATTCAATACCGGGCAACGTTATTGTAGATTCACCTGTTAGTTGTAAAAATAATTATTTTTAATGATAAACAATTTCTTTGCTTCTTCAATAACATGCTACAAAGACTTTGAATTGGGCGAAGGCAGAAGTATTTTAAATACAATTTGTTTGCTGGTTGAGGTTCAGGCAAAGAATAATGATATTATGACGCGAGGTAATACGTTTGTCCGGCGTACATGACAATAAGAATGCATATATATATGTTATATTGTTTGAGCCTCGAAATGTCCATAAATTGATACCTTAACGAGTTCATAATTGAAAAGAACGATAGTTCTTTCGCTATTTCAATGAATTATCAGAAAATGCTACATAGTCGTTAAAACGAATTTTGGATATCTATGGCATCAGATAGGCAGCACGTGATAACTAGAAATGTTTGATATCTCGAAGACCGGACTCGTAAGTGATCACTCACTTTCTTTTCTATATCTTATCCTATATCATATAACTTCTATAACTATAGCTTGAATTGTTTGTGGTAAGGCCGTCGTTAGCTTTGTGACGATCTATTGGTAAGGTTGAGAACTGGACTGGATCGATCTCTACATCTTTTATTACACGGATCAATTTAAACGCATTCTTCTTATCAATTTAGGTATGGCTCTCCATTTGGCTGCCCGATACGTGTCACATGCAATTTTTGAGATGTTTTGACGGAACGAACGGGCTTGAAATCGGGTCGCATTGCTTTTGCGCTTGAGTTGAAAAAAAAAAGAAAGAATCAATTGCTAATATTTCTCAACACAAATCAACAAAATATGTTATATTGAAAGTTTGGATCGAATAAGATGATTTTTTTGGATACGCTAACATATAAAAACGATCTGATGTTTCGCTTAAAACTTTATAATGAAAATTTATCCACGATAATGTGTAGGCATATGAACTTGTGATGGGACATTTGTCTCATATTTGGTCCATGTTTTAACATGGTCCATGGTCTTTTAACAAATACGCTTTTATTTGATGACGAGAATAAATGAAGGATAATATGTTTTTGATGGAAGAAATTAACTATCCAAATTCGGATCAAGACGTTTCAAATTTATGGGTCCCTTCCGTAGTAGTGTTTCTAAGAAATTACTTTTCTTTGCATAACAACAAAGCAAAGCATAACAAGATATGATTGTTGATATTGTGAAGACCAAAGTGTCAACTTTATTTCGCTTCGACGGCTAAGTTTATTAATACGTCTCACATACTGTTAGATTCAGTCTTAGCTTTAGGCTAGAATTATGAAATGATTTAGGCAAAGAAGGTTTGCTTCATTCGAGGATACAACAGTTGATTACAAATGTGCTTTGCAGATAGGTTAGATGGTTACGGCTATCGTCGCTACATGTTCTTCTCGAGTCAATTACCAACGACTGTGTTATAGACAGAAATGCTTGCTAACCTTTAGACCTCCGATACAACTCCATAAATCTATAAAGATATTCCTGTTGATCCAAGAGCTTAATTTAATTAATTTCTTTAGTAAATAGAAATCCATGAGGTTAGTTTAAATTCTGTATAAGAAAATCATTCGTTAGGTTAAAGCCACGAAGACATTATAGTACTATTTATATCGGCTGTCAGTCAGAGATTTTGCAATGCGTATGCAAACTGAGTTTCTTTTATTCTATTGTTACCAAGCAGGCAGAAAGGAAACGCTTGCGTGTGTATTTTAATACGGGAAAGGAATAGGGAGGCTTTAAAGTAAAGGCACACACGTCGACAATGATAGTGACTGGGTTGATTTTTTTTGGGAATTCAACCTTGAAAAGAACCGACTTGCTAACCTAAGGCATTTATGTAGTAGTAGTACAGTAGTTCATGACTGAAATAAGTGAAGCGAGGTTTCCAAGTTTATGGAAACTAGCCTGGGAAAGGCAATCTTAAAGTATGCTTAGCTTATTTTCGCAAGGAAAAGCCCCGAAATGTTTTCGACCAGCTTACGTATACGCTGATTACAGTTCATAGACTAATCATGTAGCGATCGCAAGAGATATTTATAAAATTTTTTTTTCTAGTTTTCTAGTTCGTTACTTACAGCAATTTCAAGGTTTTATAACTACTCCAATAATGTTCTTAATCTCTTTACAAGAATGCAGAGAAACGTGGGAAATCTAGACACCTTTACGTGAAAGATATAATGAAAATTCGTAGCGAGGCCCGCAGCCTTCTATTATCCATTATTTTACTGAAGTAATAATAATAAAGATTATTAAACAACCAAACTCTTAACTCTTAACAAGGGACATTACTATGGCAAGGGACATTACTATGGCAAGGGCATTAGTATGGCATGGAAGAAGCTTGTCCTAGTTCCTATTATCAAAAAAGTGAGTGAAGAAGTGCAGGGATTTTAATGTAAATATATAAGACAAACATGTTGAACTTTATTCGGATCAAATGACTTATACGAAACGTTTGTAATTTATATGCGGCAACATTGGCTGGGACCAGTTTCAGTCAACAATTAGTTCAACGTTGTGCCAGAGTTAGAGGTACAACTTTTACTCTTTGCATAACCTAAAAGGATCTTCTTAAATTGCGTTGGTGCTCACCCGAAACCGAATTTAAAACATTTCTTAATTACTCTACTCACTTGATAGAGCTCCGTGTCTAAGGTTCGGCTAATCTGGGAACATGGACAACGGGTTCGAAGACATCATTTTTATTCGTTGAAAGATGCAAATTCAATTTGAGATACGTACTTCTTAAGATAGAACACAAATGTCTCGCATTACTCCCTGAAGATATTGGCCGTCTGTACCAACAACTACCAATTTCAACTAGATATCAATGGTTAGAAAAAAAAATGAGAAAAATTACGTGTGCGGAAAAAGCAGCGCAATTTAAATGGAAAAGTCATGGTAATTTTTGATTAGAGTTTTCTACACTTGATAAGGGTAAGCCAGAGAATCGAGCTTGGCTTCACGTTTTCATTTACACCTAAACGTGTGAAACCCTTGAAAGGAATGTTCAGAGACTCTGAAGAGCATATGTATTCTCGATCAACATCAAATTCTGAATCGATTTAAGCTTGTCCGTCTGTACGTTTGTCTGTCTATGTAAGATCTGGTCACAAAAGTGAAGATAATGGTTTTAAATTCGCCAAAAACAATAGAAGGAGTTGCTATCGGATTGATGGTCAAACAAAAAAGGTACATCGATCAGAAGATACCCCCACGTAGAATGTAAAGTAAGAAGTTCTCTCTCTCTCTCTCTCTCTCTCTCTCTACAAGAACAGTACTTTGCTTATTACTCATGAACTGCAACAATAAATATTTAAATAGTGGTGGATATGAAAGTTTCATCCACAGCCGCATATAATTTTTTCGATTGTTTTTTTTCGCACTTCTTAGATTAACAAAAAAATTCAGTTAAAACAATTGAGGAGTACGTCTAGAATTACACGATTTGAATAATTTTATTCGGTCAACATTTAGGACATTTCGAGTAATCAGACAAAACCATATACAAATAGTTGAATATTATCGGTTTTTCATTTAATTGTCGCAGTATATTTTGACTACATTCGCTCTTTAGATTATTAACAGAAATTTCGTGCACTAATTTTTTTATGCATTCGTTTATTGCAGACTTTTATTAGTAACCAACTTCGCCATCATCATTTATCATTCAGTTGGATTATCAGCCATACCGGACAGCCAGAAAGCCAGCCATGCAGGCAGTCAACCAACAAACCAGCCAACCAACCAACTTACCAGGTAGCCAGCCAGCCAGCCAGCCAGCCGGGCAGCTAGCCATCTAGCTAGCCCACCGAACAGCGAACCATTCAACTATCCCGTCACACGTGTAACTTTTGTAACTTTTACAATTTTGTTCAGGTAGAGTTAATTTGTATGTGTTTATGTGTGTATGTGTTTATGAAATAAATAGCCGTATATTAAAAATGCATCATCATTAACTGAAACATTTATGGGCACATGTTACGTACAATACAACGGAATTTAATCAACAACAACAACAACAACAACAGCGACAATAACAAAAGATGTCCAGTAAAATATTGTTAAAGGCATTTATGGGCTGAAAAGGCTTTTAAGGTACCGACAATTGTGGCCGCATAGTAATATAAAAGCGGTAAGTATTGCTTCATATGCTTTATATATATACATATATATATATATATATATATATATATGCATGCATTTATACAATAATAGACATCTGTGAGCATAGAAATTTTTAAATATATTGGAAATATTTAAGAAATTGTGTTTAATATAACATGCGGGCAGAGAGGGTAATAGAAAAGATTTAAAGGTAATAAAGTAACAAACAATAATAAAAAAGATTCATAATCCCTTTGTTTATAGTTTAACGCCCAGGACTGTAGCAAAGAAAAAAAAATATATATCATCATTAAGCCGCTGTCGCCATTGTATGTTAGACTTTCACTTTTCAATTTGCTGGCAAAATCCTATCATAACTTGAACTATGTTTTGTATATAGCAATGCTTCAGAGATTTTTTTTTAATTTTTTTTTTACTTAGATGGGCAGTAATGTCCCTACATATGCGTCATCAATTGGTCATTTTACATTTGATTTAAAGTACAAAATATATTTATGTGTATGTAATGTGATGGGCATTGGGTGTCAGTAACATTTTAAATGATTATCAACAATATTTCATCATTGTCGTTACAAATGTTATCCAAATCTGTTATATATAACATGAAATCCACTTTGTGTCCACGCAATGTTGCTCTCAGTTAACGTTCAAGTGAGAATGAGAAAAATTTTGCGAAAGAGAGCAAATTTCATTACATTAACAGAAACCTGTAAGGGGCAGCAACAGGCTGCTTAAGTACCGTTCTCAGGAATTGGTCTTTTTTGAGACCAGCTTGTTGAGGATTTTTGACTAAGGACTCAAATCTAAATGAATCTAAGATCGTTTTCATTAAGAAATTGAAAGCGAAATTTTAATACGTGAAGGATACCCGAACAGAAGGATATCAGCCTGCTAGTATTTTAACTCATTCTCCTGGTGTCTTTGACATCACTTTAGTCAGTACGGTCCTGCTGCATGGATAATTTGAAGAAAAATTGAGTATCTTGAAGTTGCTTCAATAACCGAACAGTTTGCTTCTTTTTTTTTTTTCTTTTTTCTTTTGTGACATGACCAGGGATTGCTTCTATTTGTGTCACACGGCTCGAAAGGGTGGTTGTGCACTTAATATACAATACTACAAGCAAAATAAACTTTACCGCACTTGAGATTTGAACCCGCGAACACTGACTTGCTAATCACGATTCTTACCTACTCGGCAACTCATGCGTAGTGCTTGCATGCACTGCACTAAGTTATCGAATGTCATGTAATTTGACAAGCAGGCGTTTGGGCTTTTCTCTATTCGAAACTAGGAAACTTTCAGTTTCTCTCTCTGTACCGTTATGCACTTTCCTTGCTGATCACATTAATGCCTAACCTATAAGAGATTACCGCTTGCATCATCTCTTTCCAGTTTAATTTATAGAAAATGGATACATTGCTCGGTGCAGGTTAATGAACGTACAAGCCTTAAACATCCTTTGCCAGTTTTCCCAAATTGACACGAAAACATATAAATTGGCTTACGAAAGGGGTTTTAGTAAGGTCTTGATGGGAAGATGAGAAGATAACTAACGTGATTAAGGCCGTGACATGAGATGTTGGCGAAGAATAGCAGTTGAAATAGAATTTTAAAAAACGATTAGGCGTCTATTAATCGTAAAGACAGCAAGCGGCTGATACTATCAGTTTACTGTTCGCATTTCGTAGAATCTACTACGACGTTAAAATACGCATTGGGCAAGAGAAGAATTTTTTGACGTTCTTCACTAAAATTCTTGTCGCTTTGATCAACAATCTTTTTTTCTTCTCATTTCTCTGATGATATCCAAATTCCATCCTAATGCCTCCGGTTAAGTCAGCTGCATACAGTTATGAAAGCTCCGCTAAGAGTTAAACAAATGGTATCTATATCGGTCCGAACTGTGCAAAGAGTGTATCAAAACTTCTCAGTCGAATTCAATCAGATTTTTACCAATTCATTTAAAATATGTATGATCCAGCGTTGTCCTGATTGAAGATGACACTCTTCCTCTTCATCAATTCTGCACTCGCTGTCTCAGTTGTATATTACGCATTGTACGCATTAGTTAGCAACAGTTGCTTAGCTTGGTTTGGTTGACTCATAATGCACGATTCCCTTGCAATCCCGCTACATATTAAGCATTATCTTATCCGGCGCCAATCTAAACTTGGTCACCTAGTGTCAAACTTCTTTCTAAAGTTGTGTTTGATGAAATATGCTCGCGTTCCTAATGTTTTCAATTTTTAATTTAATCAACTTTATCAATTATTTAATGTTAAAGAACTCAGCTCATCTCTACTATCGAAATCATTAGATCACCAACAGCAAGCAAGAAATTTTTTCCAAGCCTGCAAAGCTTGGTCGAAGGGATATGGTAAAATCAATCGGTTCTTTTATTTCGCAATTTTTCGTCATTTTAACAAAACCAGCATATGTCATATGGTTCTCATATTTCAAGCGCATTGTACGACGGCTCGCAAGGATTAGTTTTGCCAAAATTGAATGACTGTTAAGCCATGGAAAATACGTTACAAAGTTTTTTCCTACTTATTAGATCTGACAAAGTGGAAAGTCTCGGTGAGGGAAATTATAATTTCCATTCGGTTGAAGTATGAAAGAACGGACTTACAAAGGACCGAACTGAAAGACCTATCGTGATGATCGCAGTTGTGAAAGTGTATGAGTGAATCAGTAAAAGCGACGGCGAAACGATGTAGTCATTCATACGGAGAGCAATCGACCACAGGCTGAGTTCCAAATGGCATGCACGGCAGAATGGAACGGTATGTAGAGTAACAGTGCTAGATAAGCTGTTGTTTATCTCTATTCTCTGCTCTCCATATGGCCTTTTTTATTTCTTCTTCCTTCTCCCTTCTACTTCTTCTGCGGCCTATGTTGCTATCTACACGGTGCTCATTCCGTCTCTTCGTTTTTCTCATCTTTCCTTTAGTTGGTGTCCTTACGCTACCCGTCACTTTTCATCTGTTAATATTTGGAAACCCTTAGCAGCTTAGATGTGAGAAAGGAGCGGATTTCAGGGATATGCGTTTCATTGGTGAAGTAATTAAGTCATCATACTACAGGTCGTCAATAATCCGCGTTCCGAGTTTAAATGAAAAAAATCTTCTTCTCTTTTTCTTCTTCTTCTTCTTTTAAGTTCCATTTACAATTTCAAATAGAGTGTCCGTTTAAGCTAGGACGTGGCGAAAACTTAATACAAGTAAGAAGAAGCAGTTAGCTCTCGACTCGCGAATATTTCGTTGAACAGCTTGTCGAAGAATTCTTGCCTACAAAATTTTCTTTAAACTTTTGAGTTCTTTCGCTGATAGAGATTGATTGTGTTAATCTTGCAAGCATTGCAATATTAATTATGGTCTTTGAGTGAGAGAACATTATCGTATGCTTTTCATATCAAACTTCTTGCTTCCTCGTCATTTTCTACCCATCAAAAGGTTGCTAAGCTACTATTCACTCCTATTAAGTTTTGATCATATCTCATGCGATTATTACTTAAAGCAATGCCGTAAAGTAGTGCCTTCCTTAAAGGCATCGTAAGTAGGCGAAGCCATCTTTAATTATTTTCATTTTCATTTCCATTTCCTTCTCGTTATTCTTGTTATCGTATTCTTTAACTGCTTGAATTGGTAGAAAAGTAAAGAGTAAATAAAAAATTGAAAGTAAACAAGAAACTTTAAGCTCTTGTTACATAACAGCTTAATAATGGCATATAATCGCGTTCATTCATTCATTTGTTTTCTGCTGTTTTTTTTTTTTTTTTTTCTTTGCTTTTTTTACTTCAATCAATTTTCGACTGCGAAATAAATGTGACCAGTGACTGTTTTGTCCGTTTATTTACTCACCTAACCCATAACGAATTTTTATTGTTTTACCTTTGTTTTTATATTTTTAATAAAATGTATTTATTTATTTATTTATTTATTTATTTTTTTTTTTTGTTTTATATTCCTTCAGTATTTCCTTTCTATCGTTCGCTATCCTATAAATCATTTTCCTCGTTATTGTTTCTGTTAGATTAAATCTGTTCAAGTAGAAAATCTAATTTTTTCCGTATGTTCTGTTTTGAAAATTTAACTTAGTGGAAAAACAAGAGCTTTAACCAATTTAGTTAAACAGACAGCACAAGCAAGATAACAAGACAAATACATGTATAGTAAGCTGCATAAGCGTACAACCACTATATAGATTTCGTATCCTTCCTTTAAATTTATCATCCCCTCCTTACTTTGCCATGTCATCTTGTGTGCACGCTATGCTATGCTGCTTGTTTAATAACCTTGTTATAATGTAATGTTAAGCAGCTGATGGAAGGGATATTCTATTAAATGCTCTTTGTGTTAAATTTCAATATATGCTTGGATTCGCCTTACGCTCGGAGCTGGGATTATTTTGTTTTGTTAAAAGGTTACTTAACGTTGGCCAATTAATGTCAGGATATCTTGTTAGCCGAGAACGATACACGATGTATATTGCGTGTATGCGTAATTTCGCTGCGAAATTATACGAATTTTCTCTCATTCGCTGTAATTTTTTTTTTTTTTTTTTTATATATATATTTTTTTTTTGTCACACATATATAACAATGCTATGAAATTTCTTCTAAGCTTATTTTGAAAGAGAGAAGAGAAAACAACTTCTATAGTCGACTCATTTCGTAAGCTTTAGCAGGAATTGTGCGCGACGATCAATCACTGTTGATATCGATCAAATAAAGATGCTCCTCAATTTCGATCAGTATAACCGACGATATGACAATTGATAATGAACATAAGTTTAGCACTGATTGATTAAATATTTTCTGAAATATACTGCATTTTCGGCAAGAATTTATGCATGGCAGCAAGACGTGTATGACACAACTCATTGTAATGACCGAGGATGTTTAAGGAAAGACGTTTCACTCTTAAATCTCCAGAGTATATAATCTGATCTCTTAGAGATTAAAATTGCATTTGATTATTGAAATTGAAAATCAAAGCAAACGGTCAACAAATACAACAACAAAAATTAAAGCTTGACATGCGATAACGAGAATCTTTGAAGGTAAATCCTTAGAAAAAATAAAACATTAATCTAAAGGAAATTTGTTTGTTTTCTTTTCTTTCCCTTTTTTTTTCGTCTTTGCTTGTTCCTCTTTCTAAGTTTAACTAGAATTCTTTCAAAAGTGCAAAAGCAAAAAAAAAAAAAAAAATTAAAAAAAATTTATAAAAATTATTTTATCAAGTTAAGCAGCGTATGTGAGAGTAAGTGGCAAACATATATACCATAAAACATGGTAAACTACAACAATTGTGGCTGATGTGACACGATGGCACACAAAAAACAAAAAAAAAAAAAGGAAGAAAGAAAAACGGACCACGTACTAAATTATGTTTTATTGGTTGACACCACATAGTGTGTGCTCGCTTGGTCTTTCCCATTCTTACTTACGCCTTACGCCTTACGCCTTACGCCGTTTGCCATCGCTTTAGTTTTTCTTTTAATTTTAGTTATTTCTATGCTGTGTGACTGTAGGTTACAACAAACACATTTTCATACCGCAACAATCACGACATGAAAGAAACGTAACGATGAAGAAAAACAAGAAAACTTTCAATGCTAAAGTGAATGTGAAATTTGCTGCAAGCGATAACAAAAACAACTAACATCTGAAAAACGGAAGAAATTCTAGACTGTCATTGGAATTAAAGAAGATGTATATCACAACGGCGGTCGGACAAGAAAAGAAAATGATAAAAAATATTTCTGAACTCGGTTGGATGCCAACAAGAGCCGAGCACAAGTAACCACAAGTAAGGAGTAAGAAAGGAGGGAAAATTCTAAGAAAAACAAAAAAAAAAAAAAAAAAAAAACTGTTATGCATTCGCGTTGGCATTTAAGTGTGAAACAGAAGTTTGACAAACTCTAAACGTGATCTATGTACGTCGCCATAAACCTGACGTACAACTCAAAAGAAGAAGAAGAAGAAGAAGTAAAAGAAGAAGAAAAAAAAAGAAAACGATTCAAAATTAGTTCAAATGAAGAAAGTTTGCCAGAATTCAGTAAATGGAATATTAACTAATGGTTTATGAGTAAGAAAAAGATGAAAAGTGAAGATAAAGTAAGCACTGGATGATAAATGTTAAGAAATTCTTCTTAAATAACGCAATTAATTCCGAGTTGAATACTGGCATAGCATTCAGTAAATTTCATTTAGCACTTGCATGATTACGCACACCGATCCCAAATCCATCCAGTTTTCTTCCGCCCATTCTCAGTTATTTCCTTAATTTTGGATACGGTATACATGATCTAAGACCTGATTTATTAAATGAATTTTATATGTGTCTAATAATCCTAAAAAAGAGAGTATCTTTTCATAGGTCCTCTCAGAGATTCGACTTTGTTTACGCCATCTCTTGGAAAGATATATTAAAAGGCAGACCAAGCCGCTGACTTCTTCTCATCTTGTTTCAGTTGATTCGATCAACGACAGTAGTAGACGAAACTTTTAAATCGAAGAAGATATTTATTGTTGAGATATCAAAGTTTTCCTTACCTCGTTGTCTAGAGGAAGCAAGCTTTTGCTTACTAAAAAACGGAAGACAAGCAATGATCAAATTTTTCAAAAATTTCTTTTAAAAAGTTTTTAGTTTCTACTCGCCCCTAGTTTTATATTTTTATGTCCTACACATACTTGTGCTACAGAGATAGATATTAAATTTGTGCGAATGTTTGCAATGTCTAGAAGGACTTGAGATAGACTCAATTTCTGTTACACTGAAGGACTTTGAATCACTCTCTGAATCGATTTAAGTATGTTTCTGTGTCCATAGTTCCTCACGAAAACTCGTTAATAATAGTGATTTGACATAAAAACTCACCGAACTCACCGACTACGACGACCTATTTTTGATGATCCCAACCCATAAAAGAATTCAAATGAAAAATAAGGAACTCGCAAAGGCTCATCTTTTCTTATACCGATCGATCGGGAATCACTTTCGGGATCGATTCAAGCTTGTTTGTCCGTCTTGTTCTCTTGTATTCAACCTACGGCTCGCAATTTTTGAGAGACTTTGATCAAATTTGGTATACTGATGTGTTTTGCCCCAAGTACAGGTGCTATTGAAAACGGTTCGGTTCGGACTACTTTTTCGCCCACTATCTATTTAACGACTTATTTTAAAAAAGTATGTATATAAACAATTAAAGGGTGGCGTAATAATATAGACAGACAGACATACCGGCAGGCGAGCATAGTCAAATCGATTCAAAATGTGATGCTGATCAAGAAAATATATACTTTGTGGTCTCGGTCTGTGGGGGCGTAGCAAACATTTTGACAAAAGAAATATACCCGTCACCTTTTGGAGGTGGACACCGCAACACCGCAGTCACTCTGTGGGAACATCTTTCGATTAAGTGTGCCTGTAGTATGCAACATAAGTAATCTACATTTAGATTTGGAAAAAAATAAAAAAAATAAGTTAAGCTGCGTTCCTACGTCTATAGATGTATGTAGGCGTTTTTAGAAATATTAATTTTTGTGTAAATGGCGTGTTTTTGGATGAAAACAAAGGTTCTTTGACCAAAAAAAAAAACACTCTTTTATTAATAATAAATGTTTTAATTAACTATTGAGAAAGTGTTTTGTTTTTCTCTACAGAACATCGTTTTAAAGATACCGCAATAAATTCAAATGAAAGAAAAACAAAAATTGTTTGAGTTTTGAAAAATCGGGGCTCGAGTAAAACGCGTGTGAGAGACATGTTGTCTTAAAATAATCAATTTTTTGTTATGTTTTTCCATCTGTCCTTCCAAGTTGAAATACTACTCGTCGTCTTTCCCTTTTCTCGACGATTTTTTGCTCAAAATTGAGTCTTCTGCTGAATCTCTCAAAAGCATTACTCCACGTCTTTTAGCAAAGGGCATATCCACCCGCATTTTCATTAGTTATTGCAAGAGCATTGTTCGTCCTCTCATCGATATATTTATCGGTGGTTGGTAGTATTTTCCCGAGGCGGGGAAAAGTAGTCTTATTGTTCCCATTTTAAAAAGCGGCGGTAGAAAGGATATAGAAAACTGTAAGGCTACAGCCAAGCTTAGTGCACTTTGAGAACTTGCAAAAAAAGACATTTGTTATGCTCAGGTAATGCTATTATTTCACTATGCCAACTTGGTTTTACGTCCAACAGATCCACAGTAAAAATACAGACTGTTTGAACAATTGTGTTATGTAGTCAAAGGGTTTTCCGAGGGTTTGGCACATTAATGTTGTTTATATTGACTTTAGGAAGATTTTTGATAGAGTAAACAATGAGTTCCATATTTTTAAACTTATTTTATATGAGTTTCCGGACATCTTGGTTAAATGGTTTGCTTCTTATCTAAAATGCCATGTTCAGCGTGTTATTTGTAATAGTATTTCGGTTAGGGAAGTAATTGATTTATCGAGAGCCCCATAGGGTAGTTATATAGGTCCTGTTCTCTTCATTTTTGACCCTGACTTCGCTTTCATCGGTCGATGCACGCTCAATGATGGTGGTCTCGTTTATTCATCGCTTTGGTTAGGCCACTTCTAGAGTAGCTTATCATTGTGATATTGACGTGATTGATGAGTCTGTGCAGAAACACAGACGTGGGCCGTCTGTTAACCGTTTTAAACTGATTAAGCTTCAAATCCTTTATAAGCGGAGACGTGCACTTGGTGCCGCCTTTGTCGTCAAATTGGTCAATGGTGTAATCTCGTCATTAGATTTACTTGGCGAAATTAATCTTAATGTCACAAAGCACTATGAGCTTTTTAACCTTTTCTACGTTTTACGTATTATCATCGCTTTTCTTTTTCTGATTCGATTATTCAAGCAAAAGTGTTAAAGATCCACTCACTCAACATAATTGTAAAATGAGCCGTTTTCCAGATAGTATGTATATGAATGCTGTTGACATGGCCTGAATGTACAATAATTAACTATAAATTTTTCATTGTTATTATAAACTTCAGTTTACCGTGCATGGCTGTACTCTGTTAGCCGAATAAATCAATAAATAGGAAGAACACCATAATTGTTGCGTTGCTTGCTTCATCAAAAATCTATCGTCTTTTTTAATGCGCTGCTGGCGAGTATAAGAAACCGCGACTTTTCACTCCTTTAAGTTCGAGACCCTAAACACATTCATTCATGTATTCATTCGTTTCAACTCATCTTCTTTGATTACTTAGTTTTTCATTTCATAATAAACATAAATAAAAAAATAGACAGACATTTGACGAGATTAAAACGTGTAATCAATAAGATCACGTTTATAGTATGATTAAGATTAAAATCTAAAAATAAAAATAAAAAAAGAAAAAAATTGAAAGAGTTTACATATAAAAGAATCAATTCCTTACGTCATTTCTAGTATGCTGCAGTGTTTAATGCAAATTTCACTGAACTGAAGCTCGCCTTCAACAAATATTACTTAAAAACACATAAAAAATAAAAAATAAAAAAAATAATCTTATTATTATTATTTTTTCGTGAATAACGTATAGAAATTTCTCACTTTTTTTCTATTTTCTTCTTTATAGCTTGTTGTTGGCTTTTATTTAAGCACCAAAAAAAAAAAAAAAAAAAAAAAAAACGTATAAAAACGGCTTACGAAGTCTGCGTAGGTAAAATGGCAGCAAAAATGGAAATCATTGCCAAGCCATTGTATAATTTTTATTCAAATGTGTAATAATAAAACTGAAAGTGAGAGTGAGATGGTGAGATAGTGAAAACAGAAACTCAGCATAATATCATTGGAGAGATGTACGTAGGGAGGCAAAAAAAAAAAAATAATAAGAAAAAAGGAAAAAAAGGAAAAAATGAATTTAATATACTGCAGAGTGGCCTGATTTTTACAATACTTACATGGACAGTAGAAATGGAATACATTTTAAAGAGAATGAAAAAGAATGACTACTTGAAATGGACAAGGATGATACCAAAGAGAGCAAACAAGAGGCAGCATCTTAACTGATTTACATAAGTAGAGAAGAAAATGTCTCAACAACACTTATACGCCCTGTGATAAGGAAATATGTGGAATTTAATTTGAAAGCAACCAAAGGCATCTGCGGATCGAATAGAAATTCAGACGTATATAAGACGCTTCAATCGTAGTTTAATATGTAGACACGGTCAAGTGCTCTGAATACTTTTCCATTTTCCAAAAAAGCCAAAAGTTGTTTCTTCGACCAAGAATTGACGGCGACTGTTTTCCATAATAACTAAGGAGTTATTTTAATCGACCATCTCGAAAAGCGAGAAAACATTAGAGGTTCGTATTACACACTATTACCTGATAAGCTTAAGGCAGAGATCGAAGAAAATCGGACACATTTGCAAAAATGAAATTTTTTTTTTGTCCAAGATGAATAGCCGGATCATTCTTCGGCGGTTGTTATTTTAGAAATGTACTCTCGCTCACCTAAGCACCAGTCCCCGGGGGCATTTTCTTTTTTCTTCCTAAGCTAAAAATTAAGCTCCGAAGACTGAGGTTATCGTAAAATCCGCCCATCATCTTCGCTGATGATTATCTGGCGTGGAGGAAGACCCCAGATGTCATAAGGACGAACTAAAAGAATACGGGCGTCCCTAGCAGAAGTGTTTATGCTTGCTAGGAGATTATGTACAAAAATAAATTTAAGGAAAAAAGTCTTGTTCAACAATTGTACAGAATGGGAATTTAACTCTTCGTGGCATCTGACTAACTATAACTATAGTTACGGAATAAAAGTTTACAAGACCGTTCCTAGAATACTTAATCAATCAACATTTACGCGTTATAAACTTTAAGGCTCTTTAGTATTTGTTTGACAGCCATCAGTAGTGAACACTCTCAGTGAATGGGTGAACAGAGAAAATATTGACTATCGCTACGTGACACAAGATTCTTATGTGAAAAATTCCAGTCCAAACCAAAATTCAAGGCAAGCGAGATCCTTCTTTATTAAGGTATGCTCCTCTATTTGCACGGATAATATATTAACTTACATAGTTTAAATGAAGCCCTACCTGTACACAAGGCGAGACGAGACGGTTTTGGTCACGACGAAATATAAACAGTTTCGTGAGAATGGTTTCTTGACACCAATGAACTATGAATGCGATATAAATGAAATGTGGACCAATCACGGACGAGGATCGCCAAGAAAAAAGACAGGAAAGAAATGGAATATATTTTACCTCAGACTTTGATGTACTTTAGGAGCATTCGCGCAAACCCGTAAATTGCGGACGGATTGAAATTCTAAAGTGATTGAAAGAATCGGGGATAGGTTCACCTTTGTTACAGTGCATTCACTGCCATGTTGTTCTATTTTGTTTCATCTATAAAATGGTATAACTTGTATATTAAAATATTATTTATTAGCAAAGTAGTCCCCACTTTACTACAAAACTGAAATGAGATCAATAATATAAATGCCTGAACGAATATTAAAGGTTAACTGATTATTAAACTAGGTCACTAAAATGCAAACATAAATACGCTGACTAAGATTAATTACACCAAGATTAAGTGGTTCTGTTAAATGCGTTACACGAGGAAATAGTGAAATCAATGAAGCGAAGAGGAAGGAGAATGTTAAGTTATCTTATTATCTGATTGTTTTATCATGTTAGCTTAAGGCTGATTCCATTGCGTCTTACATACGTAAAGAATTGGTTTATGCCGATGAGAAAGGGAGAGAGAGAAGAGGGTCATAATCCCAACTGCCGGCAAAATCGAGGCATCAATGTTTCAGCGATGAAATGGAGGTAAAATGGCAATGCAGCGGTTTATAAATCCGTTACCTCGATAACCAAAACCAAACAAATTAAGTTTGAATTGTGGTTTTACATGCGGTTTATTTGCTTTTTCGAAATTTGCAAAACTGACTCAGTCGTAAACGATTTTCTAACAATGAACAGAGATAATCTTTGATGGGTGGCTATTTTGAAGAACTCGTTGATTCTCACTATAAGCAGATTATCAAAGTTCTTGAATACAGAAACAATTTAAAGAAACTATGGTGAGGCAAGAACGATTCTCCCTAAATTTTTCGTTTTTCTTCGTAATGTCGGATATTTTCAAGGCTATCGCTCGCATGTGTTCATTTTTATGTTTACCTTCACTGTCAAAGATTTTGTTCGGTCGCATTAGCCTCTTCATCCGTCAAATGAACCATAATGTAAATCAAATTTTCGGACATAGGAAGCTTATAGTGCGGGTGGCCTGCTATTAAATAAACAAAGCAAGGCCGTTGAACTGTTGATCAAGATGAGACATGTTTTTATCCCGATTGGATTTCTTACATAATCTATTACGATTGCTTCCTACTTTTTTATTATCACACATATATACATCTGTCTTTTTTTTCTTTTTGCAAAGCTGGAATATTTGTAAATTTTTTTTTTTTTAAGAGAAATTTTTTATTTTTATAAAGAATAGTTTAGTATAATATGCATGCAATACTTACGCAGTAATTGTGACGCAATAAATTTTTATAAGTTTTTGTTTGTATGCGCTTTACAACAGCGTTAACTGACTCAATCAAAATTCTGCATGCCAACGATTAAACCGATATTTTACGCATACACGGTACGTCAGACATTTTACTGTTATCGAAAACGTATTCAGCTGGCGACCATACGTGCGGATGCGTTAACACCCGCAATCATTAACATACAATAATTTTACAAAAACAAAATAATTAATGAAAAAATTTAAATAGAACGAGATAGCTAGCTATAAAACTCGAAAACAGAAGCGAAGGAGAAAAAAAAAGAAAAAAAACAAAGCATTAATGATTAAAAATATTTATATATGCGTGTAAAAGAATTCAAGCGCAATTTTGTTTGCACTAAGCGTCGCTGCGTGTAAATACAGCATCGTTCCCACTTAGGTATTTATTGAATTCTGATAAAATGCAAACACTCTCGAGCACATCGTGCACATATGTTTGTATGTTTGTATGCTTCGTTTTTAATCTTTTTATACCCACCACTAAGGGATGGGGGGATACACTTATTTTCTCATAAAACTTGCAACACCTCAACGGATCAGCATGAGTTTCTGAATTGATTAAGCCATGTCTGTCCGTCAGTGTGTCTTCTTGTCTACATGGTGTGCGTCCTGATCGCGAAAATGCAGTTATTGATTATAAATTTGGTAGAAAACTCCACTATTTTTGTGAAAAAATGTAAAAATCGGCCATGCCCATAAAATATCCTTTTTTCACTATTTTAAGGCTTTATACATATTACAGCAAGACATCAGCAATAAGCGTATCAAATAAACGGACTAGGAGTGTAGAATGCGAGAAACAAAGTGTGTTAATGCGAAATTAATAATGGTGGACGTCACGACGTTGTGTACTAATTTTTCTTACACAATAGCTTTTAGCGAAGTAAAAGGTGGGAGATAAGTTTCAACCCAATTACTTTTTTATGACCATAAATAAAAGTATGGAGAAGCAAAGATTTTAATGGCGGCGAGTATGTGAGATTCGACCCCAGCCGAATATAATTTTCTTGCTTCTATTGTTTTTTTTGTTTTTTAAACGCAATCAATATTGTTTCGTTGTTAATGTTAAAGGTTTGTTTGTTGTTCCTTCTGACTGTCTGTCTATCTATGGCCTCTTCTACGCAGTTAATTGAATAATTTCAATTGTATGTTCAACCGCACGTACACTTGTATGCATATATATTGTGTGCGTACGTGTGTGCGTATGCTTAAGAGAGAGATTTTAACTTTAACTTTTACTGCATTAAGTACGGCCACTTAACTGGTCATAAATATCCAGAGTCCGCTGAAATCCCAACGATTGTCATTAAAAGCCCATATGCGTATAGCGAGTCAGTAAGCCTTTCAAAGAGTTGGGGGCAGACCTTTCCACTTGTATTGCATACATATAAATATTTTTTAACAATCTTTTTTTTTTATTTTTTTATTTTTTTTTTTTATTGCTCTCTCGCACTCAATTGTTTTCCAGCATATCGACGGTGCATACACGGCGCATATGGCTGGCGTTAAAGTGCATATTTTATAATAATAATTTCACTTACTTTTTTGTTTTTTCATGTGAAGTTTTTATTTGATTTTTAAATTGCAAACAACAGGAGCAGCAACAAAATTTATTAATAAAAAACGTACACAATTGCCACTTAAGCGAATGGATGATAGCTTTTTACACATTCATATTCAATTACAAAGCACTCATACGATCGGCATCGATATGCGCGTTAGGCGTCTATATTCTTATAGAAGAAAACAAAAAAAAAAAAAAAAAAATTAAACATTTTTCCCTCCTATAGACGCGAAGGGTATAATGAGAAAATATTATATAACGAAAATATATGCTATAGCACACACCCATGCGTACACTTTGGTACACCAGTAAAGATGCAAAAAAAGTTGGCATTTATCTTGTCGAGAATTTAAAAGTTTCAATCAAATCTTCTTTAAATTCTTTGTTCCATTGGATTTTTTTTTTTTTTTTTTTCAAGTTCATTGTATATCCGGTTTTAACAGACTTCAAGTATTTTCATTCCATTGCTGTGATAAGATTATCTTCCATATTGAACATGATACAACCTCATAGATTCTTTTTTTTTTTTTTTTTTTTTGATATTTATTGAAATTGTATCTAAATAACAATTTATTCACATTAATTACGGAATTAGCGCCATAATTGCACTTTAGCGGCGAGTTAGCATAATTGTACAGGATCATGAAACAAGTGTTTGTAAGAAATATTGAACACTTTTGTGGAAAATCAATCCTGAATTTTTGCCACTTCCGCCTATAAATCTGCTGTTGTTTTACCAGTAACACGAACAATGTTGCGGAATAAGGTTATCAAGATTTTGTGGTTTATTGCAGCAAGACAATGCTCTAACATAGTCTAACAGATTAATATCACAAGCTCGCATAAAGTTGTTTCCCGAAGATTACACGACCATTCAAACTCTTCTCCAAGTAAATTGACTTTGTTCTTAATTAATGCGGACGTAGGTAACACGCAGAAGGGCTTAAGATAGACCCACGTTTGAGTATACCGATCGATTCAGAACAGTAATCTGAATTTATTCAATCCTGTTTGTTCGTCTGTCCGTCTAATGCCTGTCCATGTAGATAGAATTTGTTCAGAAATTTTATTTGTTATCGAAGAGATTGAGATCGGATCATATTTTTTTACTTTGCAAGCACTGATATTCTTTCCTCTAAGAACTGCTTTTGCTACCTTGAGAATGTCAAATCCTTTTACGAATTTTGTTGATATCTTATTCATGGTTATATTCATTTCGGTATCACGAATTATTTTTGAAATTTCGTCTATAGCGTTTAGATCATTCTGCAGATTTTATTAAGTAGTAATTAAAACCTATTCGCATTTGTTTAGTCTGACTATATTCCTAATCCTCGCGAGTCATTAGGATCTATCTCATTGAAGTTTTTTCCACGTTCCCTGCTTACTCCTTTTGCTTTTAGTTTTGCGTCTTTTTTATTTTTATTAGTTGCTATTCATATAACATTAGTTCTTGAATGCTTTTCTTCGCCCAGGGCCTTAGATCAAAGCAAAACTGCAGGTGAATTATCTACCGCAGTCTCCATACAAGAGGGCAAGGTATCAAGTAAAACATCTAGGAAATAAATTCGGTTATTAAGTTTGACATTTGCTTAAGAAAAGTTTTGCACGCGGACATTATTCCGTTTACCTTTTCCACTTCAGATTCGAAATAATTCGTATACATACTTGGGCGATTAAATCATTTAGTACAAAGAACATCAAGCTATTTAAGAGAAAATTCATTAAATCGTTCTCGGGCGTATGTATCGTTGATAGTGAACATTAAAATGCATTTATGCATAAATTCCAGAAAAAAATGATATAAAAAATTATTTATTCAATATTGTGAGTTTTTTTGCGTGTACCGTTTTCGGTACACTTAACGTAAAAATCACAACTCGACAGCTTGGATGTTGCCCACACCATTGCCTTATATTTATATATATATATATATATATATATAGTGGTAACAATAATCAGTATTTAGAATCTACTAACTTAAACACAAAGCAATGAGCTCAGCTTACAACATTTTAGTGTACGTGTACTGAAAACAGGAGATATATTTAAAGAAAAATTTTTTTATATTTGAAATAAGAAAGAAAGGTTGCACATGTGAACGATGAAACATGCTTCACTTCTTTTTTATTATGCGACTTTTCACTCTTATTAGCGCAAACAATAATTTGTTGTGTATTTGAAGCATTCGATTGACGTAAAATAATATTGGCTTTTACGTACTAATTTCTTTTTAGTCTTTGACGTTCAGAAGAAAATTAACCTGAAATAGCTTACGCATTCAAAAACACTGCTTTGAGTACACTTGGTTCATTCACTATTCACAAATAATTACAAAAATTAGTTTCATCAAAAGCCAAACTTATCGAAAGGAATATTTTGAAAATTAATCAAAAAGTTTCCAAAGGTTAGTTTCTGCTTGTTTTTCGCAATATACATCGAATGATTTGGGCATATTTGGTTTCCATACTATTTTTGTTGCGCTTGCAAGGATGGAAAACGTTCGTTTACAACTTAGAACACCAGTCAAAACCTGTTATTAAGTATACATAAAGGCAAGTCAGTTTTTAAAATGCTGCTTTGAAAGTGTATTTACGTATGTTTCCTAGCAGAATATTCGACATTATGCTTCGAAAAACCTCGTTCCTCTTTCATAACTACTCATGAATACACAGCTTTCTTTTTTTTCAATCGGTTTATGTTAATAGCAAATAACAAGTCAGCGAGTCAGTCAATGTTATTTCCATCCTACATTTTTAAAAGCTTCTAATGCATAGCTTGGTAGAAGCGTGACAAATCAAGTCGCCATTCTTGCCTTCCCAATTCTTGGTGCGATAAATGACGCTTTAACTATGATTGGTATGTGGTCGCAGCTATTGTGAATGCTCTGGGATTGCTAGGAGTACACCGTACCCCACCTTTCCCATTTCTTCCTCACCAATCATCTCGGTACTCATGAATGTAGAGAAAGATACACTCCGAGTCCTTTTATTTGATATCCATATTGCTGATATCATACTATAATAAGTATAAAGCCTTAAAAAAAAGAAAAAAGGGTATTTTGTGGCCATAGCCGATTTTTCCACTTTTGCACATAAATAGTAGAGTTTTTCGCAAACTAAATGTTGAAAATTTGAGCCTTCTATCTTTTATAATATGTGAGTAATGGGGAAAAATTCAAAAATTTTTGAATAGAAAAACAGAGTTGCATTCAACTTACGCTTTACTGAGGCCTTGTGTTTCGACCAATTTGGCCCATTTTTAATACTAACCCGCGTGCAAAGACTTTAATTTTTGCGATCAGAAGAATGCCCACAACGAATACCGGAGACAGACAGGAGTGACTCAATCGATTCAGAATTGCACGCTGAGCAGCAACATGTATAGTATATATGGACTCTGAAGCTTCCGTTTGGGTGTTAGATACACTGTGAACGAAAACAAAATGAGTATAGTCCCGTCTTACAGTGTTGGGTATAAAAAACTAAACTAAAGCTGGAGCAATTAGTTGCAAGAGAATTATCGATCATATTAAATTTCTTAGCATCTTTATCTGCGGTCTCAAAATACGTGTCATGTACATGCTTCAAATTTTAACAGCAAACTTTTCTACGTAGACCAACAACAAGCCATCGCACAAGTTTAAGTTCTTTTGTTGCAAAGAAATCGGAACAAGTCCATGGCCGGCTACTATATATATTCTAAATCATCCCAAAGTTATGCATATAAGGATTTCATCAAAATATGGTGCTAGATGGGAAGTGGTCGGATCCGAATCATTTTCAATAGCTTTTGCCATAGGTCAGTTTATCAAATTTTATCGAAATATCTCGATCTGTACGCAGATCATAACAAGCCAAGACGGACAGACAAGCACGATCGCTATAATAGAAAGCAAGTCTATCTCAAGTTGTCTACGATGTATTGAATAGTGCATGACTCGCTCCTATGATATTTTCGCATGACGATGAGATGAGCGTACAAAGTTAATCGTAAAGTGTACGTAGCTTTTCTGCACAAATTTCACTTTCAAACATGTGCGCTCGGATGTAAAATTCAAAGAATTTAATTTAAGCCTTACATTTTTGTACAACTAACACTTACCGAAGTGTACGGGAATAGTAGATTATTTGGTTTTCCTTTTCTTTGATGCAAAAAAAAAAAAATATTTTTCCACAAAAATAGTTTCCAAGTTTCTAAGGCAATTTAATTCTAGCTCTCCGTCCGCTGTTGGGCGTTTATTGGTTTGTCATTTTCTATTAGAACGCTCACGATCGCACAAATTGATGTAGGAAGCTGAACCTTGGCAACTATGATCCTTTCAGATGGTCTTTTCTGCTTCACATATAAAGGATATGTCATTCAATGTTTGGTTATTGCAAAGTAAAAATAAATTTAAGAAAAACGCCAGCAAAGCCAATGAGAAAAAGGCTACAGTTTATAATCAAGAGAAGATAATGATTTCAATCAAAGATAATGATATCGTCTTGTCGTCTGCATTGACATATAGAAATGTAAAGTGCATACGAAATTATAACTTACCGACTATAAGAAGTTTCGATTGTGATACTTATCGATCACTCAACACGCTAAGGTTCAATACAAATATTTGAAGGGCTGTCCCTACGACATTCAAAATTTCTTTATTAAGGAGGTTACACATTATCGATGATTATCTCTATTAATAAAAATTAAACGTTTCATTTAACCGCAATAGCGCGAACGGTTAACCTTTATCTTAAAATCGTTTAAGAGAAACCTAATATAGCAATAAAGATATGCCTTTTATATGTTGTTTTTGTTTTTTAATCCAAGATAAAATTTGAAATTTTGAATGCTCTATGGTAAACAGCGTCGATATGGGAAAATGCAAATCGTCATTTTAGCTGAAATTTTATTTGAAATTTTTAGGTTCTCTAGTCATCAAGAGTAATCTATGTCTAAATGGGAAAATGAAAAGCGGCATTTTATCCGATTTTTTACTCCGTATCCAGCAATGCTTTGCGATAGCATTTATTTCAAAAACTAAGTTATTACTTGTATTTCTATCGTCTGTGCTTTTTTTTTTCTTTTTTTTGCCTCGATGTGCAGTTTCCGATAGCTTTTGGGTAAAGAAGCGTTTCAATCATTTTTTCTGTTATCACGCTATGAAACATAATCCGTCCAAAAAAAAAAAAATAAAAAATAAAAAATAAAAAAACGAAAAAGCCTATCCGGTGTACTTCTATTTAAATTGCTTTTTTCTATATATATATATATATATATTTATATATATTAAAAAAAAAAAAAAAAAGGGGGGTTTTTAAGTTTTAAGTCAATATTTAAACTTTTTTTTTTTTTTTTTTTCTCACAAAGTTAAGGATAAAGAAGTGGATGCAATGAATTATACACCATGTTGTCAATAGTTATAGTTGATGATAACTATTGAAGTTAAATTTGACTGGTTACGTGAAGGATTGGCTCCCGATAACAATAATCGGGTTTTTGGTTGTTTTATTGATTTATTTGAAATTTACTTTTCCATTACTCCAATGGACTTATTTTTTTTTTTTTTTTGTGTTTCCTAACTAACGGTGGTATCCAATCAATTTCATCGCATTTATTATTTTCGAAGCATTTCTCTCATTCTCTAACTGAATTGGCTGCAAGCCATAACTGTAAGCTTTAATTTGACCTCTTGACCCAGTTGCAGGTAAACAACATCCTCATACGTTTTTACATACATACGTAAACATATGCGTATATATAAAAGTTGATATGTAGACTCAGCCTAGATCAACTACTGGCCCTATTTCACAATATGAGTACAAACATTTTTATCCTTTACCACCTTTTGTTAAGTTTCACTTTTGATTCTTTTACTGTCGCTACTGTTGCTGTTGCTACCACTACCACCACTACTACTACTACTACTACTACTACTACTACTACTACTACTACTCCTGTTACTGTTGCTGTTGCTGCTGTTGCTCGTTGTTGTTATTGTTTACTTTTTTAATTACTTTCTATGCAAACAGATGGACAGACAGACAGATAGACGGGCAGATAAATATATACATATATATACCCGGTTACTTGTTAAAAAGTTACATCGTTTTAATACAAAGTGCAGTGAGGGAACGTTTGCATCACATTTGTTGTTTGCAGCCCGTGAGCAATGTTAGCTGCCATTCTACTTTATAAAATTGTTGCACTCTCTCACATTATTATCAAGAGTTGAAGTGCTGTTGTTATTTGTATAAATAAATACATTTTAATACATGCATATATATATATATATAAATATATATATATATATATATAAATATATATATTCCTATACATACATGTATATATGTGTATGTTTATAAAAATGAAGTCGTATTGGCGTGTGTTAGTTTATAACTGTGTGCTGTTTGCTGCTGTCTCAGTTAATTTATACACGCAATATTGCGCTGTCGTTTGCAATTTACATTAATTGCATAAACAACAAGAACAACAACAACAATAATAATAACAAGCAGAAAACAAAAATAGATATATATTCGTATAGACAAGACCTGGTTAATATATAAAGCATTGCCGTGCTATCTGTACAGTGTAAGGTACATTTTTTACACAATTACAAATTCAAGTAAAATACATATAAATATACTTTAAGTAAAAGAGCTTAAATAATCAAGTACTTGATTGATTCACTGATAGAACGCTAAAAAACGAACGAAAATTTTTTTTGATCATTTAAACTCATAATAATCGAATGTAATAAAATGTGTTAACCGAAATGTACAGTTGAATAACTTATAAGTGAAGCAACAAGGAGATGGTTGAAGAAGTATTTACAAAATTTCAATAGCAATGCTTATATCGTGTTTTCCATAGAACTTTTCGAACAGTCATCGAAATGAAGATAGGTAGATAGCCCATCATGATAACCACATTTTTGACGTTTGTAGCTTTGCTTGGTTATGACAAATAAAATAACTAATAAAAAATAAAGAAAACGCACGACGTTTACTTGCTTAAGCCCAAAACAGAAAACACTAGGTCTGTAAATGTGAAACCGCAGTTTACTAATAGATAGCTTTAAGGACAGGTGGCGTACAGGATGCACATGACGAGTTGACTGAAGTTGTGTCCTGTCTTCTGCTCTGTAGCTGAGACATCTGACAACAATGAGGAGTCGCAATATCAATATATATCAAAATGTGAAAATATATGTTTTCTACCAACGAATATATCGAATTCTATGGCAAATAAATTATTTTTTGTTCTTGGCTCAAACACCATAAAAAAATATCTCGTCTTTATTGCATCCTACGAGCGGATGAAAAGTGAATCTATTTAAGAAAATCATGCGCAGATTCAGACGTACCATCAACACGGAACTACGAGTCTCGATCGCTTTGGCACGAAGAAGATATTCCATGTTTGGTAGGATCAGAAGAGTGAGGTCTGTTATTAATTTTTACAGTCTGATGAAGGGATTTGAACCGTTTGCTGTTCTACGAACGAATCAGCCCAAGATCATTCGTTTACGTAACATTTACGCACCCATTCATGGGCAAAATAGTTTCGCAATTGAAAGAACTTAACTTCGGTTGACTCACCAAACTCGAGTCTCTCCGAGTACAGGTTGCTTGTAAGTAGAATTTCTGTTCTTACGAAAATGTGTCAAAATGGTTCGACGACTGGTTTCCCTCACAAGATGTCAGACACTTGGAAAAACCGTAAAAGATCGATCAATCTCAAGTCTTTCACAGTGTTGTATACATCCGTACAAACTTGATACGCCTTTGTACCATAGATGGTGTAGGATGTAAGCACCTTCATAGGAATAGTTTATTAAATGGATTTAATTGAATTTTATTATTATTCTGATTTATTTAACTAGACTAATAAATATCTACTTTACTTTAAAAAAGAGGTCTGGTCTCAATAAATTATGATAATAATATTACTTTTGCTTTGTATTTTGCCGCACGCCAATATTTATCAAATCACTTAATAAGTCTCCGGTCTGACATATGTATTGCAACGCTGTTGACAGACTCATCTGATATTCAGAGGGGCAAAAATCGTGTGGATCTATCAACAGTGTTTCCATATCGTCTCATATTCATATAATCCACATATTACAAACCGGACACTTATTGAGTGATGTATTAGTTAATATAGTATATTTGCCTATATGCGTATATTGAATACCAGTGACGCAATTAGTGCACATCATCCATGAGATATTGCACCGGGTGCGTTATCTATTCATTGTCCCATTCATATGCGCCTCATTCCTCGGAATATAGTCCAGGCCTAAACACTCATACTTTTTTTAATTACAAACAATGTAAGAAAATTGTATTCGGTCCTGAACGAATTTTTTTATATTATGTTTTGTATTTTATGAGTATGTACAAGCAAGAAATGCGTAGGCGTGTGCTTTGATCAATTTGTATCATTTTCAAACTGTTTGCATTATCGTAGGTAACATTTCAATTTTTCCGAACGGGAGAATATTTAGCACAGATACTACCGTAGCCGTTGAGCAGTCAAGAAGATGGGCTCTTCGAATTTGAGACTGGCGAAGACTTTATAATTTATATTTTATAATTTAGATAATTTTTTGAAACTTGCTTTTGAGCGGAATCTCTGAAGCTTCCTCCTGGACATTTTAACAAGATAAATATATATATATGTAGAAATTAACACATGTTAATTAGCAATCAAATGTAATTGCATTTTAATTAATTTCTTAACTTTTTGCATCAATTTTAACTATTAGTAGCATTTCTGGTTTTAATAAGATCACGATTTTAGGCTGCTATAATACGGGTGCAGCGTTGAGTTGACTTAATTTCCTTCTTCTGATTACATAAATTTCCTTTATTAAAAATGAATTGTATACCAGTGCGATAAACATCGTTAAGGCCCTTGTTATGATGATTTAACATTAGCTAACATTTCCTTCTTTTCCTTAGTCATGGGCGAAAAGAAAAAACAAATATTAAAATAAAATGAAATAAAATCAAATAATTTCCTCTCTAACCCAAAATGATGAGACTTTGTTAACCGCACAGAAGAAAACAGAAACCAGTTAGTGTTGCATAAACAATATTTAAAACAACAAAAACGAAAAAAAAAAAGTGTAAACATTTTTTATACTTACTAACAAAGGATAGAAGTTTATTCGTTTTATCATTCCCTGTGTCATATATATATATATATATATATATATATCTATATATATATATATCATATTATCAGCGTAACGATGCTTCTTTTACTATTCATTTATGCCTTTCCTATTATTGAGATGGTCTTAGATTGCCCGGTCGTTACGGTCCAAGTCAAAGTCGAAAAGTTTTTAAATATTGAAGTTTTGCTTATTTTTCAAATGAAGTCAGGATATTATTCGCTTATCTATGCAGGCATATTGCATATAACCAAAAATGGGAAATATACGTAAAATGTAAAAAAAAAAAAAAATCAAAAATTTCAATAATTTCGAATACAGAAATTCAAACAAAAAAGCTGTATTTACCACAATCGCGTTAACAGTTTGCATAAACAGCATTTATTGAACAACACAACAGCAACAAAAAAAAAAAAAAAAAAAAAAAAAAAAGGAAAAGAAATTAAATGAAAAAACTACGAAATAAAAATAAAAAATTAAAGTAAATTAAACTCAAAAGTCTACATACACTTACCGTAGGTGATGAGTATTCGAAATTCGCCTTAAGACGTTAATAATTCACTTTTACAGCATCCACAGGCACATAGCAAACGGGGCTTGTGTTGGTTGTTTGGTTAACCGAAAAATAATAATAATAAAATAAAGTCACGATGTGCTCCAGTGATGATATAATAGAGTGAAAAAGCAGATGAGGTATTAGTTACTTGACTCTTGAGAGCTTTTATAATTTTTTCAAGAGTACAATAGTTATGAAAATATTACTATAAAATTCTATTAAAAATATTTTTTTTCTATAATTTTATAAAATTTTTTTTCGTTCCAAATTTTATTTTTTACTCTCTCACGTCTACGAGAAAAGCATTTACATAAATCCCAAAGAGGTCGTTTAATTCACAGTACTTGGCTTCTGTTTTTCTTCAATTTTCTTTATCCCAACAGTGGGCAAACATCATCTTTTATCTATCTATCACCGAAGGACGAGGGAATAAACTGGAGTAGAAAAATTTGAACGTATATTCTATGGGTGATGGTGTAGCAGTGGTACAACATCGGGAAATATTGACCACGCCTACTCAATATTATTTTGTATCAAAATTTTTAATTTTTCTTAGCCAGTTTCAAAATCGGAATACACTTAAGTATGGCGGTCTGTCCGTCTGTCCATCTGCCCGCCTACTCAAATAGGTAGTACTTGCGGCAAATATTCCCGTTCGCAAAAATCAAGCTATCATTTGCAAATTTACAAAAGAATTTCGAAGCAGGTAAAGGAATACGCCTACAACGCCCACGTGCATGTATGCAACAAAAACTTTAAACAACTTTGCTTTACAACACATACATCAAATGGATATCTAGTTTCATTTTGAAAGCAAAACAAATCAGCCACGCCTATTCAACATTATAGGGTGTGAAAATTTCTTTGTTTTCCTTTCTTTTTCGTTTTTTTTTGTGATAACGGCGATGATTGTAGAAGATTCGGTCATAACCAAATATAATTTTCTTCAATGCAAGAATGGAGGAAAAGAAATCCTACAGCGTAAGCGCAGACGCTTAAAGAGCAGGAGATTTTGAATTAAGGCTCTATCAACTCCCGCATTTGTTGCATAGTTCAATGCGATACTTAATACAAAAAATTTGCTATGTGAGTTGAAGTAAGCTATTCGCGACCAATCCACTGCTTAGGAAAGCCAGGCGGGAATTTATATCTTTAATAAAAGAATTGTTTCTATCAGTCAGCCGATCCATATCTATTGGTCTACAATTCACATACAATAATGTTCAATGAAAGAAACCATAGTGACTGAAGTGCGTTCACCGTTAGAAAAGTCACTTTTGCTCAATGATCGCGTTAAAAAGTAATTTTTAAAGTAAGCAAGGGATGAAGAAAAATGGTAACTAGGCGAACCGTAGATCATACCTAGCTTTCTCTGACGACCGCGCAAAACACTTTGTGGCGTAAGTGAAATGGTTTCGACAACAATTCTTCTGTACATTGATACCATCTGTCTCTAAAAATTTGAATACTTCAAAAAAGTTGATGCGATGCTGTTTATAAGAGAGCATATGACAATAGATTTATTGATTAGAAAAGCTTTCTGTCTAAATAGCTCCCCTTCGAAATACGTTCACAATAAGCATTGGCTTGAAAGACGTTATGGCCAATTTTGTCTATTGAAAAGTAAATTTCTGGTTGGTTTACTGATTTTAAACGAAGCCGTATAGCTCCCGATTATGTTGAACGCTCGAGTTGCTTAAAATCGGGAGTGATTTCAGAAAACATAATGAAAGTGCACAAAATGGTTTGGGGAGACGCAAAAGTGACTTACTTGACACAAAAGACGATGCATTTACTATTTTGCATGAACGTTTGTCCATGAAAGGAATCTACGATGATTCGGATTGCTGTTTGGAGCTTTTGCCCGAGTGAACAGCTATCTAATGACAGAAGTCGTCCAAAGCCACCGAAAAAGTACCGTCAGTAAAACATCTATAACTTGTAGACTTTGGCATATATCGTTTGAAGGTTGAAGGTATTATCCCGAAATCATATGGATCTGTGAAAATTGCTGCTATACATGTGTTAGACCGAGAACTTATTGAATGATGCGATATTTATATAAATGTTATCAATGTTTTCTAAGACATGGTTTTAATGGAAGATATATATAACTCTGAGCGTAAATTATTATGAAAATGTTACTATCATGACTTGCTTAAGGCCCTAAATATAGAGAAGAAATGAAGTGATTTCTTGGAGGCCCCGTACACACATGCGTAGTGAAGCGATGTCCGTCAACCTTCGCAAACATAAGCGAAGTGAAGTGATTTTCTAAAGATCTCCTTACACATATACATTCATTCATTTCACACATGAAGTGAATATAAGAATTTTGATTTCCTTTATGTCCCATACAAACATATAAAGAGAAGTGATTTCCTTTAGGCCCATGAACGGAATTCGCTTTAAGGCAAATATGAATTTTGTCTCTTATGTTATTTTTCTCAATCATTTCCCATTCTTTGAAATCGTACAGCCGGAAAAGGACTAAAGATATGCATAAACCCAAGCCCTAATAAGCAAGTAGAAAACATGGTAAACCTCAGTAGCAACACTCATGCAGAAAAAGCCGCAACCGTCATTGCATTGTTAATGCCACAGCTTTAGCTAAAGTTTTTCGAATGGTATGTTATTTGCAAATGACACTCAATAACCGCAGATATAAAATCCTCTTTGGGGAGTGAATAAAAAAAACAAAAAAAAAAAAAAAAAAAAAAAAACCAAATGGAAACATTCTAGACAAATATAAAAACTAAAGGCATTTTAAGACGAATCTTGCTCAACTTACCCTTTACCGCAAGTACATTAAAAGAATATTTTTTCGCTTGTTTCTTAATGGTGGTCAAATTACTTGATTACCTAAATAATTTTTATTGTTTCGATTTTATATTTAGACCATATCAAGCAAGATGTCTTACGATAATAAAGGAAAATATAATTATGGAAATATTTTCAAATATTGTTTCCTTTTCAAGTTGGTATAGAGTAAAGTAATTTTACTTTTCATTGAACGGAGTGCGCGAGTGCTTAATGAATTGATTTTCAATTTTGATGACTATTTATATAGGTTTGACATCTATATGTGTAAATCAAGGCAAAATCTATTGCTCTTTAGAAGTACATGTGCACTTAATAGATTGCAGAATAGTATAGATATGTTTAGCTGTTGCATGCATGGCATGAACAAATTAATATACTTCGATTTAGCGATAGCGGACAAATAAAAATAGAAAGGAAACTGTGAAAAAAAACACAAACAATAGACAAGTGACAGCAAAAATAAAAACAAACAAAAATAAAAAATAAAAAAAAAAATAAAATACAAAAGAGTACAAAGAATGAAAAAGAGAAGAAGAAAAGCGGAAAACAATCTCAACAAAACATACATCACTAAAGCCTGGTGGCTGCAAACTAAAAACATCACTAGTATGTTTCTAATTTAAAAGGAAGTTGAAATATCCGTTTAAATATTTTTTTTTTTTTTTTTTTTGTTTCTTTGTCAAATATTTACCAAGAGAGCGAGAGAGTGCAATAGGCAAAAGCAACAACGCCAAACGCAGCACATTAACGATAACAAAAGTGAAAAAAAAAAACTAAAAAGAGAAGAGAAGAGAAGAAAAAAAAGCGCAAACTTCTCAAATGAGTTTTAGCATTAATGTCATGGCAGCAGGATTATCAGAATAAACAAAAACCTACAGCAGTAATGGTTACCAGCTGCCATTAGTTTTAAAAGTGACATCGCTAAACTCAATTTACGAACGGACACTATCACTATCAGCCAACAAACAATCAACTAAAGTATACATAATACAATTATCTGCCATTAAACATCAAGACATTTTCAACGTGAAAGCTGCACGGGCTCCATAAGGGAATTACAAAAAAAAAAAAAAAAAAACCAAAAAAAAAAAAAAAAATACAAAACAAAGCTTTACAAGTGCATCAAGTTAATGGAGAGACAGAAAACTTAGGTAAAAATAAAAATAAAAGGAAGATGAAGAAGATGAAGAGGAAGAAGAAGCAATATGCTGATCATTCTAGGTGCATACAAGTGGAAATGGCACAAGGACGTGTTTTTCGTGGTTTATATAAACTAAATAAATAGTAAAAAACTAAGAAAAATTAAAAATAAAATTTCATTATACTAAATAAATGCATTTCTATTTTTATATAATAATTATAAAGTATAATGTCCTTTTTATAAGTAGATCTCTGGCACTTGTTGCACTTTTCATTTTTTATATTTATATTCATACAAAGGCGAAATTATTCATTAGCGAAACTTGTGCCACTTTATTAACCTGAGCTTTTGTAAAATTCTCAAAACAATTTATTTCCACTGGAATGGTAAAATCATCTTAAAAGCTTAGAATTTTTGCAAAACCCTTCGAATGCTTAGTCATAAACAAGTCCTCATTTACTAAACCTAAGTTCAAGGTAAATAGTAAACTTATCAATATCTTAGTAAAGTATTTATTATTTATTCATTATGGATAGAAAATTTATTTACCTAATGAGTCTATGCTACAAATGCAACAAGTATAACTTGTAAGCTAACGATAACAATGTCATTGTATTTTGATAAGTTTCGTTCGAAGTTCGCTACTAACGAAAACTTAAATGGGTTTGTCGGCCGCAGTGACATCTATAAATTATCTTATGAAATTATTATGTGATATGTTATGTATAGCTTGTGGGCTGCCCGACGCTTATATGGACGCGTCGCATAACATATATTTAATAAACTCAGTCTAGGGTTTTGGTTTGCGCTGAATCTTAAACTGAAGATCAATGATAAGATAGATTAGCTGGCTGTCGGACATGTTACGCCCCCTCGCTGAAGGAATATATCCGAGACGTCAGAGGCATTGATTTGCCTCAAAAACACACCACAGACTTATTCCAGAGAATTTATTGCTTCCGAATAGCTTGTGTAAGCGATTGGAATTAGTTTTCCGCTATTTCCCCATTATTGTAGACATGTTCGTATCTTATTCTAATAATTATATATTGCATCTGATAATTATGGGGATCGATTCTCCTAAGGAATTTGTAAAATAACAATTAGAAAAACGTATTGAAGTTCCATCAATAGATGGAAGGTGTTCCTAGAGTTGTATAGTAAATTAAAACAGTTGGTTATTCGTATAACGACTTTACAAAATAAGACGTTTTATAAGGAGTAGTCGAAAAAGTTATCCGATTCGAGTCATTGCCAATATCGATCATCCTTGCGTTCATCGAAATATCTTAAAGGCTGCGTCTTGCAGGTTGAACATAAGGAAATAAAATGGACAGACCGATAAGTAAGCTTGGATCGTCGTTTGTTATGTCGATCGACATAACAAACGACGGACCTATCTCAAGGTCTTCTGAGTATTATAAGCATCCGCACAACCTTAAGGCATCCTATGCAGGGTAAAAAAAAAAATTACACTAATACTAACAAAGTTTTCATTTTTCAAGTAACTGTGAGGCTAATAAAAGAAATCTATTTTTATAAGGGAGCAAAGAGACAAACGGTTCCCAACCCAACTTACTGAGAGCAAAGAACAGGAATTGCTTTTGAATAGATTCTATTGTACCTACATATCTTGATAATGGGGTTGGCAGTAACTTTGTCTGTTCTCGGAAAACTTTAGATCGGATGAGGCAATTTTTCGAATCCGTCAACATATATTCACGGAATGAGTGAATATATTTATCAGGCGAGATAGTGTTGGGCGTTTAAATATCGGCCTTACCCGATACGATTATAAAATTCCTGTTTGCTTCGTTTTAATCACGTTTGAATTTGTTCTTCTTACTGCTTGCTTACTTACATTATTTTAGTATGTATTCTATACCTACTTACAAGTTATGATATTATTTCAGTGTTTGCTTTTAATGAGTAATGCTGTTGAAATCCTCTTAAAATGTTTTATGTATAATAACACATTATGTAACAATGTCTATTAGATCAGTAATTTATTGCTGTCAATTAAATTGAATTAAATTACATTAAATAAAATCGCGGTATGTTGCTTAGTGAATTTCTTTGACTGACTCAAGCTATTTACAAGCAACATAGCAACGTTCAAACAAATTATCAATAATTGATATATTCCTCTTACACGGATAGAACACTGTCAATTTTCCAAAAAAAATTCAATTTTTTTCCCTTTGTTTAATGGACGCTTTGAACTTTCTAGAATATGTGGAAAAGAATTCATTAGACACAAAAATTGTTTTGCTTGTAAATTCAGGATTTTCAAGATCAGGCGTGATTAGTATTTTAAAAGTGGTTAAATTGTTGAATATGGCTTTTACTAGTCAATCATGCAATCATTGTGCATTGAAGTCAACGCCAGCTGGATCAAGTAAGCTGAGCGGTCTTCGAGAAAAGAAAACGAGGATGAATACTTAAACTTGAAAAGGCAGTTTATTAAAAAATTTATTGTGATAAAAAAATATGTGTACAGCACATGTCAAAATTTTACATTTGTTTATCTCGACGCACAGTTCGTGAAATCAGCAAAGTAGCATAACTCAAACATTTTCTCATATCTCTCGTCTAAATTTTTTACCTAATCTTCAAAACAGCATTCTCTAGTGAAACGTGTTGGATTTTTTTTGATGAGCTAATTTAAATATTTTTCATTTTTCAAAAAAAAAAAAAAAAAAATTTTATTTTTTCTTCAAAAATATTTCAAATAGTTTATCATTGTTTATGGCAGTGTAACTAAACGTGCGCTTAACTCAAATTTTAAAAGTGAAAACCAATTTATTAAGAAAGCGTTTTTCTCACGTGCCAAGGAAAGCATGAAAAGTTATTTATTATCTAAAAACTTAATAAATACTTAGTTTTACTTACGCCCTTGCATAAGATACGCAATCCGTTGTGAATTTTCTTAAAAACTTTACACATGTTTGCCTAAGAATTCGAATATACAGCAAATCACTTTATCGAACTACTACGTTTTCCCATTATTTTCTTTTTCAATTTTCTACTTATCGATACGAAGAAAATTTGTTTGCTTTAATATATATAATAATCAAGTTGTATTATGATCATTGCGATATGTACGATAGAATGTACAATTTTTGTCGGGAAGTTTTTCGAAAACTGTAAAAATTCAGCGTTAGCTGCAATAGGTTTAAGAGTTTTATACCTTGGCTTTTTTTTTTTTATTTTTATATATATATAAAATTCACCTTTTATTTGTGCAAATTTCGGATAGACATCAACGCACATTACAAGATGATAGACAGATAAATAGATGGATAGCAAATGCTCGGGAGATTATGGGAACAAAAATGTTAAACAATAAAAGTACATTACAGGAGAATAGAACGTAAATATCTCTGGAGATTATGGAAACGAAAAGATATTAAACAATACGAATATTTAAATATAATATTGATTGGATTAGATTTATAGCTTTCGCAAAATAAAATAAAGAAATATATATGAAAATAATAAGCAAATAAAAAAAAAAATTGCATACAGTTTAGGTCTCAAATGCTTTCGAAATACAAATGCGTTTGCTTCGAAATACGCCCAAGTCTGTACTCATGTTTATTCATGTTGTGGGCAAATTTGTGGATATTTTTTATTTAACAAAATCAGTAAAAATTAGGGCAAGTTCGACTATTGCATACCCTACACCACCTCCCCTAGTAAAGTTACTCAAATGATTTGCAACAAAAATTACACATTATTTTCATGCAAAGGCATACTTTTCACTAAATCTCTCATATTGGACGATTTCCAAACCATCATATGGCGTGATCAAAAGTTAGCAAGATTAATTTACTTGCTAAGGATTTTATTGCTTCTTGGAACCAAATTTTTCATACTCATTTCGAATTTTGGAATACTATTTCTCAGCGACTTTTGTCGGCATATTTTGAAAATGGAAATATTTGGAAAATGAAATGGGGAGTGAAATGGAAATTATATGGGGAGTGTTTGAAAAAGTGATCCGATTCGAACTATTTTCAATAGCGTTCATCTTTTGTCAAAGAACATCAGTGTACCAAATTTCATCCAAATATCTAAAAAAGTTCCCGACTTGTAGGTCGAACGCAAAAGTCATAGACGGAAGTCGTGACAGATGGACAGACAAGCGTAGATTTATTCAGAATCGCGTTCTATGTAAAAAAGACGTCCACTTTAAGCCTTCCCAGATGTTATACACCGAATAAATTTAATATACCCAGTACGACAAGTGATGTAAGGTATAGGACACAATAGGGTTTAATACTGAATTACTTTGTTTTCTAAAGCTATTGATATGAACAGACCGGTACGAACAGATAATATGCGTATGTTTTACGCTTTTTTTTCACAATAGCATTGCGTGTCTAAATTCGCAATGGTCACATTCTGAGACCCAAATCCTTTTTTCTGGAGCATACTTCGGATATTTTCAAAAAGCTACAAGTCGTTGAAGGCAAGAGAAATGGAAAACATGCAGGTTGAGACAGCAATTCGAAGTCTAATTCATGCAATTTCATCATTTTAGCAATTGACTTACCACATGCACCATTTTCACTACACGTTCAAATGCATTCGAAAGCCAAGCATAATTTTTTTGATTAGGATATTGAAAATGAAAAATAGAAAGTTCGTATCATTATTCTATGCGAAGCAATGATCTTTAAAATACTAGTGAAAACGTGTACCGACAACGGTACACTCGGCATGGGAATCATTTGTTAGTAAACATATCAGCAATTATTTAGCGCACTGCTTCGTAATTTTAGTCAGCTGAATAATGGGACTGTACTTTATGAGACGAGCACTTAAAAACATCAAACATCTTGGCTTTGCTTGCATTACTAATTCAAACATTTTGGGAAATTTCGTTTTCAACACAATTAAACAATCTTGATGTAGATGCATTTTATCAAATATATGGTTTTCGTAGCAACATATTGCCTGTGATGAACAAGCATATTTTGCGTTGATGTTATGAGTTAAGCGTCGATGTGCTTTTCCTTTTTTCTTCTTTTCACTTTTTCATTTCCAATGTAAGCGATATTCGGTTTGTTTGTTGAATGTGTGAAATAAATAAAAATATAATTGCGAGCGCAGCAACATGTTAAAAGAATGCCGCTGGAACGAGCTGGCAGAGGAATACAGAGAAAAATTCAAAGAAAGAAAAATCTCTGTTAGTCACCAATGTGTTAGTTCCTTTACAATAGAAACTTGTTTTTATAATTTTCTTTACATTCTTTTATTCTTCACTTCTCATTTGTTTCGTATCCTTAAATATACGTATATAAGTTTTCTAATTAACCTGATTTTTTTTTTCTGGTTTTTCTATTTTTGCTCTTTTGTACGCAATACGAAGTTTAAAATAACGATTTTGGTTTTTGTGTTTTGCATTTTACTTAAGCATGGTAAACGTTAAAAGTTATTGATAATTAGTTTTATACTTCAACAAAATCGGGTCATTAGTCGTCTTTGGAAAGTATTTTCTGTTTCCTTTCTCTTAACATATTATGCTAATGAATAAATTTTATTAGTCAACAGGTTAGAGTTCAAGCTAAAATTAATTTTTAATTGTTTTTTTCTTCTATTTTTTTGCCGTAAGCATTCGGCTTTTCAAAGACTAAAGTTACGCGGCCACTAGTTGGAATAGATTCTCTTAAGCTAGAGACACAGTGATGATAGATATCACCACAAGAGCATATACAACGCACGTTACACTTGCCTTTAATGTTGCCACAGTCGTAAATGCTTGGAGAGCGAAGACGAAAGATTCTAATAAGAATTGATTACTGTACTTTTGTTCATCATACATTTTTTTAGATTGTTTTCTTTCCAGATCAGTTCGGAATATCTCTTGCGATAAAATTCGCCTATTAATTAAGTCAATTGCCTTTAGCTGGGTGGAGAAGAAAAGAACGTTTCATCGTTGCAAGAATTTTGGATATTTTTTATATCATGTGTATAATAGGTTGGCAGGAACGTTCTGTCGTATTCTACTCCTTGAAAGTAATTTTATTTATCAAGTCAAGGTAATCAGATAGAATGCCGTATGTTCGGTATGTACACCATTTCTTTTAAATTTACAAATTCAGTATAAGCGAATGTATGCAACAGCTCGAAGGACTTGAAATACCTTTTTATTATACTATTCAGAATCATTTTTTAATTGGCCTATTAAAAATTTTGTTATTGATTTAAATGATCCGTTAAATACTCGAAAATTATATAAAAACATGATTATTGCCGTGAAAAAAATGTAAAAGGTCCACATGGTTTTGTAGCACTGCTGCGGTTACTCGATTTTATCTTCTTGTACCCATAATGAGAACAACATCTCGCGTCAACCTATTTTTATTCTCAATTTGATTATGCTTAGCATATTTCTCAATTATAGCGAAAGCGCGCATATTGGCGGATGCGCAAAATATCACTTGAAGTGATTCAAATCTAAAAAACTTGAGTTGGGATTTAAAAAGTTGCCTTATGTGATCCAAAATCCCTACTATTTATTTATTTTTTCCTAAATTTCTACAATGGATCAATTTTCATTGTAAAACATTATCAATGAAAGCTTTTTCTTTTTTCTATTCACCAGAAAACTTTTATGAAGTTTGACCCAAGAAATAGATCCATACGGTTGACATTTAGTTTATTATCATGAATAAATTTCCATCACGTAATACCAACAATTAGGCTTTTTTGGCATATAAGGGCTTGCATTTCTTAGGAATCTTTATATATATGGTGATATCCAAAAAATAGACCTAGTGGTCCAAGTTCACTAAGGACAATTTCTGTCTCAACTTACTATTATGAATAAATTTTCACCATAACATATTAAAAATTAGGCCCTTTTATCAGCCTGCGTAGAGACGATTATATGAAAGGGGCTTCAAAAAATTGCCTGAGACGAAGTAATGAAGATTACTTCACACCCATTTGATATGTCGATATCCTATTACTCAGTGACTTTTTGCGTGATATTTTGAAAATTGTAATTTTTTTCTATATAAGAACTTTTCAAAATGAGGCATCAAAACCATTTTCAATAGGATGCGTCATTGGCTCAAGGCAAGCCAGTATACAAAATTTCATTAATATATCTCCATAATTACGATTGGTAGGTCGAGCACTCAAACAGATGAGTAGATATCAGACGGCTAGTCAAGCTTAGAATATGGTTCGGAATATGGTTCGGAATCGATCGGTAAAATGCGATGTTGAATGTACTTTAAACCTTTTTGGGTGTTACATATATCTGCACCAACTTGGTATACGCTGTCTCCTACGTAAACTTTTCTCCGTTTTTGCGTTAAGCAAATATAAAATTTTTTGACCCTGACTGCCGTCTCTGCGTAAAATTGTGCAACAGTGCGTATTTTCAGGAATATGGTATTTGCGAAAGAGAAAAATTCTTAGAAAAAAGCAAACAACAAAGGAAACAAATGAAAAACAACAACAATAGCTGACGTGAACAGCACATACATGAAGCATAAAAGCATACAAAGCAAAGTAAAATCGTTTGTGTAGAATTTTATAAATTTTTCTTTTTTCTTTTCTCTCTCTTAGCTGCTGATTAAAAAAAAAAATGCTTTAAATAAATAAATGGTGAGGTAAAAAAAAAAAAACGAAATAGGCCACCGATAGTAAGAGGGGGCAAAGATAATTCTATATAGCAAGAGAGCAAAAAAAAAAAAAAATGATTATTTACTTATGTGTGACAATAATTTAGACCGATCCCTTAACAAAAGGAAATGAAACGTATCCTTCTTTTCCTAGCTTTATATAATACAGGGGGGAAAAAAAAATTATATTTAAAAAATAATTTTGAAGAAATGAATGATGAAGCAAATCATCCAAATGAAGCAACGATCTTGCTGGCCCTACTTAAGTTACCATAAAATTCACTTTAAAAGCAAAAATTTTCATTTCGTTGACTTTAAATTTTCAATTTGCTTAATTTTTCGGGCGTATTCTATGGTTTTTTTTTTTTTTTGTTTAAATCCACAAACATATATGCATATATATATATATATATATATATATATATATATATATGCCAGCAGCACTGTATAGTTAGTCAGGCACTCTGAATTTGTTAACAAAATGCTTAGAGCAGCTACTTGAAGCACAACTAATGCTGTTTCGCTGCTTATTAACCTATACTGCCGGCTGGCGGCACTACCTAGTTGAACAATACGTTATTATGATGAAATGTATATATATATATATATATATATATATATACGCATTTTATATTCAATTTGTATAAGCATGCTACGTAAATACATGTGTTGTTAAAATGCGATATTCAAGTTTTCGTATGCGTTACTACGTTTTCTGCTTCTTTTTCCTTCTTTTTTTTTTCTGTTGAATAAATTTTCTTTATATATATGCACACATATATTTTCGTAGCATAGTGTAATTTGTACAATCATCGTCAACATCAGCAACCGTAATCATCATTGCCAGTATTCTCCATCATTATCGTCAGTAGTATTTAGTTTTCCGAGGTTTCATTACAAAGTTAACGAAAAAGCAAAATTGAATAAAAAAAAAAAAAAAAATTGATGAGAGAAATTATAAAAGGAGGAATGAAATACAATGCCCTAAAATTTTAATTTAGCAAGGACACAAGCCACCGGACAATCAACTTTTCTTTATACTCTACACGCCTTGCGGTACAAGGGTATATTAACTTTGTGTGAGTATATGCCAGATCTAAAAAGGCTTGAGATAGACCCACATTTTATTATACCGTCTTTTTGTCTGTCCATCTTTCCGTCCTCTTTTCTTGCGTTCCACTTTGTAAGGGTAGGCCGGTTAATCCTCACTGTCTGTCTGAATAGAGAACTATGTCCGCACTTAAGTGCCACTTTAAAAGAAATGAACGCTGTATGAGACGGCTGCACGTATCATTGCTGAGCTATTTAGTTCGGGAGATATGTTAAGGTTTCACAATTTTCTCCCACAGACACACTATAGACGATTAGCGCTTTACCCTTATAAGAACAAACAGATTTTAAGTCTTGGGCCATTTGTAATGAGGGAGCCCGGACTCTCAACTTAACCGACAACTCAAAACCAAATCCTTTTTTCTCTATGCATTCACAAAAGTTTACCCCTAACGTCATTAATCTATCAATAAGCGAGATTAACAACCCGACGCTCTGCAGGGTTATAAGTAATATTACAATCTTTTGTCGAACAAGTCGTTCCACGAAGAAACAATCCAATCATAGCCATCTGAATTCGTCAGAAGTAATGATCAGTTTATATTATAGTGCGGTGTTCTGCGGTTCAGTCGTACATTTCGATCTACTTTCCAAAAGACGTTACTCTTTCCCGTAAATGGTTCACTTTAAATGAGCCATTAAAACACACACAGTTTATATAATTGCCTTTATTTTTCTTATATTCTACCGGATTATAAATGGGTATGGATCCGTTCACCTTAACAACCTTCACTTGCCTGTTGGCAATAAATCAAAATCAATTCAAGCTGCCTTTGTACGGTTCATTTTTAATAGTATTTTTTTTTATTTTTTTTAGGTTTGGTTGTTTTTTTTTTTTTTTTCACTTAACTAATCTTTGCTTTACTTTACCGAAAAATTTTAATCTGTCTGCCAGTATTGCTTTATGTTTACTAATATAAACCCACCTGTCATTGACAATTTTATAATAATATAATATTTTGCGGCAACTTAATTTCATAATATTAGTTCTATCGCGGAATGCACACACATATGGGTCACTCATTACGCAATTCAATGAAAAACTGTTCAATGATGAAACGAGATAAAATACAAGTATTCGTTATGCACAAAGTATATTATTGAATAAATCCCTCCAACCTAACAAAAAAAAAAAAAAAAAAAGTGGAATTTCCATTACAGAGTGCTTTGGGAAAGAACACGTACGAAATTGACTTTAAATATCTATTGATACTGATGAGTAGGAACTTTTGAAATAGAGATTTGAATGAAATGACGCTTTGAATAGTCAAGAAGGGCGCAAAACCTCAAAGCCTCAAAGATGTGGCTATTCAAACATAATTTTGTCCCAGCATACAGACACCCGAAATTGTAGATGCTTTTTTCCCGAAACACGAGCTTTCGGAACTGCTCATCTGCTAGTTTCTCTCATTTCGCTCTTTTCACTTAAATTCTTTCCCAGGATCTTTAGAAAAGCAATCGCTGCTGAAATACGTGGAATATTGCGGATATACGCGAAGCTCAGAAGGATTTTGGATAGATGCAACTTTTATTACACCGACTTGGCCGTCCGCCTGTCCGTTTTGTGTTCTTGTGTTCAACGTACAGGTCGCAATTTTGGAGATATTTCGATGAAATTTTATGTAATCCGACGCCGTGGCGTGTTTTCCCCCAAGCATGAATGCTCTTGATAATGGTTCGGATTGGACCACTTTTACGACCACTTCCCATACACCGCCTTATATTAAAAAGTCCTTATATTAATAAATGTGTTAAGCAAAATAATTTGGGATATTTAATGGTGGACTACGATAGTGTTTTCATTTGTTTTTTTTTATTTTTATTTTTTTTGTAACAAGAAACGCTTGGCCAAACGAACTGCTTTACATAAAGGCGCCTCAAAGAAGAACTTTCGGTGCTGTTGCTCTTCATTATTTTTCTAGAATCTTTTTTTTTCCCCAGTAGCCAAAGATGTGCTTAATAACCTCCTTTAATATGATTACTCTAATGCCTTTCCCTTTACCCAAAAGGAAATGTTGCCAAATTGCTTCTTTTGTTTCGGATGTTATAGTGAATGTACTCCTTAACTTAAGTTTAAACAAGAAAATCCATGGTTTCAGTTTGTGAGTCCCGTTGTATGACCCATTTCGCACACACAGCTAGATTTCGTTTCGAATAGTTGGGAAAATGCAACTGAGAAAGGCTGCTGCTATCTTGTCTTTCGATTCGAAGAGAACTGGAATACGAGAATCGAAAGGAATTTGCTTGGGTTATCTTATGTTAAATGGCCGCGAATTTAGTTTTGCCATAAACCGTAAGAGGTAATGCTTTGTGTCAATCGGTCATGTTACATTAAGCTTGTTAAGTTTACTTTTGCTGTATCGCTTAGTAAATAAGTTCAGTTTTTCTGCCTCATATATTTTAAAATTTGCCAAAATCTAAAATCTTCTTATACATGGCAACATAAGGTAGATTGTTTAGGAATACTTTGATGTCATTTTACTCACTTTAGTTTAATTATATATGCAGCTCAGCTTAATTACAGACCTGACATATACATACAAAAGAAAGAAAAAAAAACAAAAACAAAAAATCTTAATATCCTCTTAAAGTGAGCCGTAATTATAATTAATGATAATAATAATAATAATGATTATCTAAAATTGCAATTTAAATCTTTCAAAAGCATTCCTCTTTAATAAGAGAATGAAATAATTTTAAATTATTTGAAATTTAAAAAGTTTTTTATAACATTGATTTATGAACTTCACCATATTATTTCGTACATGGATACAAGTTTATACATTATATTAAAAAAAAAAAAAAAAAAAATTATTTTCGTTTTTTCCCTGTTTTCATAGTTATTGTATTGAGCTTCTACTATAAAGTTTACATGTAACTTAATTAAACAGGATTAAATGTCATTAAAAGTAACAATTTCATAAACTACGACCGCATTCAGACGACAGACGTAATAAATATATACATATAATATATAATATATATACACAATATATGTATACATAACATTCACACGCACATATAAGGTCGATAATGTACAAATATTGTTTGTCACATGCAACAGTGAATACAAATTAAACTTAAACACACCGGACTATAATGCGTATACACATATGTGCGTGTATGAACGAACATATTAAAGATTAAAAACTAATTTCATTTTAGTTTATTTAACTTCGTGCTTGTATGCGAGAGACTGCTGAGTCCCTGTATATATTATACGTATTGCCTTTTTGTGTGCGTATGTGCTTGCATTTGTATGTTATATTTGTTAGTGTCTAGTGTCTACAAATTGACCACTAATAATGAACGTAAAAACAACAATTGTTCTCGTATATTTGCTTAATAATATCTACATGCATTCTACAGATGTGTTTTAAAATTTTCACGTTAATTAGTAAACTTGGTATGAATTTACATTCAAAAAAAAAAAAAAAAAAAAAAAAAAATGTAATAATAATAATAAAAAGAAGAAAATGTTGATAATTAAAACATTTTTTCTCTTTATCCTTTTCATATACATTTCTAAATAATTAATTTCTCATATACACGGCTGGGTTAAATATGATTAAAATTAAACAAAAAAAAAAAAAAACTAACATATTGTATAACGTATAATTATTACTACGCAAACGTTAGCATAGCATAAAATTTAAATCTAACTGATGAATGCATAATAAAGTTGTACGACTTTTAAACGATTATTAAATGAGAACTAGGAATTTTCTAAAAATGTTTAAAGTATACTTTTGGGGACTTCTAAAAAATTAATATGAATTCTAATTTCTGACAAAATATGAAAGAGAAACATTTTACCACAAGTCTAGGTATGTAGTGCAAAATCAATTAAAATGAACAAAAATACAAAAATTATTGCTAATCATATATTTATCAAGTGTAAGAGATGTTGTAGCTGAAAAAAGGCCGCCACATGTTTTTATTAGTTCTCACGGCACTTCAATGTACACAGTAGAAAAGGCTTTGAATCAAATTTGTATAAGCGATGTTAGAGTTGCATCGATTCAAAAAGGACCCCTACCACTAAACATTACTACACAGAACACATTCGTCAGTAAGATGAGGTGTTACAAAAAAAAAAAAAAAAAAAATTCCATATTTACAAAATATCAAGTTTTCCCCATGACGCATGTTAAAATTTTATGGCACATCGATAGTTTGCTTACGAGTAGCAACGCTACGGTTGTTATATTCCGATAATTGAAATGTAAATTTGCACGGTCCTCACCCCTCACAGAATGGAACCAAAAATCCTCTTCGAAAAAGCCAATAAACGATATCGAAAGTCGGTTGCTATAATGACAGATAATGTATGTATTGATTTGCTGTCCAATGCATCCTAGTGTCCGGATTAGATTACGGTAACAAACAAGACAGAATTTTGTCAAAACAAAAATTTGTTGCCCTGTCCAGGCGCTTACTACCCTATGTATTATGATGTGGTTGTGGAAATAACATTTGCTTGCAAAACGTCTAAAAAACGATATGCTTTGCATTATTCGTGATTTCCTTGAAAAAGATTGAGATCAAATAATGGAGTCATTCCAGCAGCGGTAGCGTATCCTAGCAGATCATTATATAAATTCGTCATGTTAGAGTGTCTCTGCACTGAGTACATCACTCTTGAAGGAGACTATGTTCATGAATAAATTCGAATTTTGTGTATAAACAAAAAGTTTTGTCTTCCTTAGTCCCAGGACTAGTTGACCGATATAGTAGTTGCTAAAAGTCTGCCTTTTGTGGAAGAGTCCGATCCACATTTTAATCGCTCCAGATATTCCGAAGAGCCTTTTTAACAGATGCCGTTGCATCCTACCATCTCTTCTAAGTAGTCATGATATATTGCGTATATAAATCAACATGAAATTACATACACAAAAAAAAGTATATCGTGCGACGTTAAAAGAATAAAAAATATCATGAAACAGTGAGCGGCCGTTTCCAAAAGTTTTAAGTAGGACTATATTCTCAATCATTCATTCTTCCAATGCCTTGAACGCATGTTGAACAAATCATCGAGAGATTTCAAGACCTAAACCAAAAAGTGCAGTAACGTAGCGCTTATTATTGTTATTACCCATGATAATCATGTGATAACTTTTTGACGAGACGGCGTTTCAATTTACGTAAATGATATTGCTGTATTCTATATGTATGCATTCTAATTTCCCTCTCCCTTGTAGAGACTCTAGCTTTTATAAATGATCCATCATTTTCCGAAAACGGACATAACTACTATAATTAATTTTCTAAGAAAACTTTATTCGCAAAAGTTAAGAAAATGTACATCTGTTACTTTATTTAGAGTTTTTTTTGGGCCTTCCTGATTGTTTTATTTGTTAATCATTTTGAAAACGTTATTCTACCCCGTAAATCTCAGAATACCAATTTGTTCTCTCAGCTACAAGCAGCTGAATGCATATATGATATAACAAAAAGTTTTCATATGTAGTTAAATTATTTGAAATATTTCCTTCCATCTCTACACTTGTTTCTCTACATTTAAAAATGAATTTGCTTAATTAAGAAATTTGCTGGAAACTTGTTTAGCAATCTGAAGTTGAAATAGAAAATAAAGAAATATAATGAGAATTATGGGATGCAAACAGACCATACCGGCACATCCACTAATATAAATAAAATGCTTTGTGGCAGAAACTGAAACAAAAAAAAAAAGACGAATGAAAATGTTATTTATAATTTATAATAATAAAAGGAAAAAAAAATAAAAATAAAAATCATGCAAAGTAGAGAGGGAGTAAAAATAATTCCTCGAAAACTATGCTTTAAAATTTATGAAAAATCCAGCAACTAAAACAATGCTATAGAAAATGATCATAAATTATATCATATGGGCTTAAAAGAGAAAAAAAAACAAAGATTTTAAAACATACTTTTAAGTGTTCTACTAAAAAAGTGTTTAAAACATGAAAAAAATTATGCTGCATTATAAAGCTGAAAGGAAAAAATATGCAGAAAAAAATGTAAAACATAAAGTCAGGCAAATTTTCCGCTAACTTGCACTGAAAAATTACTAAAATTGTTGGAAAAAAACTATACTATACTATACTATATTATATATATATATATATATATATATATATGTATGATATGTATATATGTATATATATATATATATGTATATATGTATGAAGAAAGCAGGAAGAGCAGGACATGACCATAATATGCGGCAGCATATTATGTGAACAAATAAAGGCTGAAATGAAAAAAGAGAAAAAAACTAATTGAAATCAGCCAGTTATATGCATGCGTATTGCTATGGAAATTCTGCTCTGTTGTATAGGAAGATAAGCAATCTTTTTTTTGCTACATTTTTTCCTCATTGTTTGGTGTTCATATTTTTTTTTTTTTTTTATAGTGTATTGTGTATTGTTGTGTTATGTTGATCACGTATTGCGTAATAAAACCAATTAATTTGAAAGGTTTTTTTTTATCTACTTTTTCTCAATTTTTATCCTTTCTCTTTCTCTCTTAAGTTCTATATCTCATATACATCATGACAACTTGTCATTTATGAGTTGAAACAATATGTTTGCCTTTTTTATGACATATTTTTATTAAAAAGAAAAAACATAAATAAAAAAAAAAAAAAAAAAAAAAACGAACAACATGCCAGCTGCATATAATAAGAGTACTGAGCTATATTTGTTTAAAAGTCCTTTTATTGTATGAATTTGAAAATATTACAAAAATGTAATTTTATGTGTATATAGAGGTGAACTTTTTAAGTTATATTATGAACCCACACAATGAATATCTTTGATGAGCTACAGGTGGAGAAACCTTGGCTTTTTTTCAATAAATTAATCATATTAAAAGCACTTCAATTATCAAAAGTTTCTACTTTCCTTCGAATTATCCTGATACGATTTTCAATGTCAACTGAAAAGTTCATGCTTCGTCTGCTTATTTGCTACTTGATCTAACTTTTCGTCTTATCAAAAACTCAGAGTCCATTCACTGATCCATGTAACCAGTGAATTTCAATTTGCTTGCTTAATCGGACATCATTATTTCGCAGGCTTAGATATGTTTATTCCTAAAGTTTCGGCTTTTGTTTCCTTCCCCCGTAATTTAAATGCTTTTACAAATAATGTCTAATATCACATCACTCAATAAGCCTCAGATCTGACACATTTATAGTAACACGGTTGACAGCGCGCATATGATTTCTGAAAAGTAGCATACTTTACAGGATACGTGTTAAAATTTTATGATATTTCGACTATTTTTTTGAAGAATGGTACTGTAAAGGTATCATAAGTGTCTGTCAACAATGATGCCATACATGTGTCAGATAGAGAGTTTCTATGTTTTAACGTCTGCACTTGCCTTGACAGCTTAATCAGAAATATGTCTTACCCATGTTTCAAACACAGAAATTAATATTTTTTACAAGTAAAACAATTAAATAATTTCTCTTCGCCTTACGAAAAAAATTTTTTATAAGCTCACGTAACTTGCATAGTCCGACGCTATCTGTCAGAGAACTTGTTCTTGTTGTTACATGCTTTGCATAAACCTGAAGAATTTCCTTTCCCGATGAGTGTGATTGCAGTCATCGGGTCTACACCGTAATACTTCTTTTTAAATGATTCTTTCAACGCTTAACTATCACAATTATTTAGTGTTCCAAGTTAAAGTGAGCGGAAATTAATCGAATATTATTTGCAGTGTTTGGCCCGTTGACCAAGCATTTCGCAAAATCGTCTCGAAAATCAAACAAAAATCTGTTATAAGACGTATAATGATCGGTACATTTAATACTACCTCTGACAAATGCATAATGACATGAAGTTATTATTCCGAGATGCATACATGTTTTCCATTATTTGAATCAATAAATGTAATCCAAGCAAATGGTTATTTTCCAACAATTAAAAAGACTATAGTGGGCCGCGGTTCATCACAAAATACCCTACACCACTCTACAGTTTATCATATGATAACTTTTCAAAATAATGCTGTATAGGGGAAGTGGGCGAGAAAGTGGTCTTATCTGCGCCATTCCCAATAGCGTTCCTCCTTGAGCCAAACACGTCGGCATATGTCATCTCATCAAAAAGGCGCATAGGAAAACAAGACAGGCCGACAGACAGACAGGCTTAGTTGAGTCTATTCTTCTGTCAAGTTGTTCTGGTTGTTACATACATCCGCATTAAGTTTATGCACAAATGATGTGGCGAAAAAATAAATTTTCAGACAATCTCTACAAACAACTCCATTGTTTTATTCGAAACCGTATTTTTGCTTTGCTTGCGAATTTCTAAAAGGTTTGACGTGAAATTGATAACTAATACCTAACATCAAATTCAAATATCCATGAAATTTTGCGGTAATACATAGATGAGTAGCATTTTCATTTGAACACTAGTTTTCAATCAGACTATGCTGATATTGGGCGTTCTCCGTAATTTTGCTTTGTTTAGTAAAATTTGAAAAAGTTGAGATGATGAAAAACGAGAGTCGGAATATAATTTGCGCCTGTTGTTTGTCAGCAGTCAGTCCGAACAAAAAAAAAAAAGTAGACAACAAGGAAGAACATTATAGTTGGGCAAGGCTCACCATGGAAAATCTTACACCACTTCGCCTAGTATAGTTATTCACTCGTTTTGGTAACAATATACCAAAAAATAAATACGCTTTACTTTCATCCAAAGACATACTTTCAATGAATGTCCGCATATTGGAGAATGCCCAGAACATCACATGGCGTCATCAAACTTTAGCAAATTTTATTCGCATGAATAACCGAGCAGGCAAACGATCGCGACTTACAACTCAACAATGGTTGCGGGTTTAAATCTCAAGTGCGATAGAGTTTTCAACACAAGCGTTGCACATGATCTAGGTTATCCGAGAGGCTTTTAATTCATGCTCTGTTTACAAAAAATATTGAAAATAAGAAAAAAAACTTAAGCAGATTGAAATTATTTTGTAAAAATTTTATTATTTTTCATTTTCATAAATTACACTAAGCGCTTGCTTTTCGTGATAACTCCTGTATGTAGTAGAGTCCAACAAGTCAACCAATGTGGTTCATAATTTTTCTCATTTCATTTTTACGTCAAACAACAACAAAAAACAATATTTCATTATGAACGGTTAGCAATTAGTGCTTTTTGGCATATTAGGTTTACATTTCCTGAGAATCCGTATATTCAAACCGTAGGCCCACGTGGTCAAATTCGATAGTGTTGACTTTTTTGTCAATTATCTATTATGAACCAAATGTTACCATGGAGTACTAAAAATTAGATCTATTCGCCATAGAAAGATTCATTTTGCGTGGCAACGGTGTTGCGAGAGGGATTAAATAAATTGCCCTAATGGCAATGAATTTTTCATACCAATTCAGATTGTCAAAATAGTATTAACCAATAACAGTTGACGAATTATTTTGAAAATTACAAATTTTTTCCATATAACAACTTTTCAAAATAAGACTTTATGCGGGGACCGGTCCACGTAGTGTTACGATTCGAACCATTTTCAAATGCATTCGTCCTCGGGTCAAAACACATCAGTATATCAAATTTTATCAAAATATCTCCAAAGTTGCAACGTTTAGGATGAAGACGAAAATAAATGGACAGACTTAAGGTGGACACGCAAACTACGTATTGTCGTACTGGCTTATTAGTACATCTGTCGTTTTTAAAGCGAACATAAAACTAGTCCTGATAAATACCTGGCTAAAGGTTTTTGGAAGCATTTCATTTACACTACACTGAGAGTCGTAGACAAAAATATGAATAAAATGTTGATGTTTTTTCAAGGTTGTTTTAGTTTCTTTTCTATGAAGGGCGCATTTGTGGGTACATCTTATCTATTGTTTTCGCACTTGGTTAATGGAAGCATATTTATGCCAAGCTTCAACAGTCTACGTTGATTTTTTCAACTATAGCAAGTCCACAAATAGAGGAGATCAAAATTGATCCCTTTTGATAGGAATAGGTCTGGTATGTACGTCACCACAATTGACTGAAAATGCCATTTGGGCTACTTGTTACAATTGCTGTCAAGGATACGCTATTGCAGCTCGAATGGGAAGTTCTGACGCACGCAGGGTACTCTCTAGACATAGCGCCTTCTGATCACCATTTGTTCAGATTGATGCACCATGGCTTGGCTAGCACGCGGCTTCGAAAAATTAAAGAAGTGCGAAAATAAGTCGATGATTGCATCGCTGCCGAGTATGAGTGCCGAATATGAGTTATTTCGGCCCGATAGCGCTAGAAAGATTAGTAAAAGTTTTAGAAAATGATGGCAAGTATTTCGATTACGATAAATTTCTTTTTCAAGTGAATCATTTACTGAAATTAACGCAAGCACCTCATAATTTTTACTGTTAGAGGGATAAAAAACAGCAAACTTTTCATATCGAATTTTAAAACTAAGATATACATGAAATTACTGTCCTTTACATGCAATGCTTTTCATTTTATGTATCATTCGCAACTGAACGAACCGCAAGCATACAAAATGGTCTCTTATGTTCGCAACATCCAGTAATAAGCAACGGAGATTTAATAGGGTATAGCAAACATGTCTAATGCATGTTGGATTAACGTAAAATATGCCGGATCAGATTAAGCTAGGCTCGTCTATCCCTGTCTTCCGGTGTTCTACCGAGGCTATTGTAAAGTAAAGTATAATTAACTTTTTCAACCAACTATCTCAACTCCCTACTGTAGTATCTAAGCAAAAAAAAAAAAAAAAAAGGTGCTTTTAAAAATTTAATTGTTTATTTTTAAAATCATTTATACACGTTGCTTATTACAAATAAATTTTAAAGCGTCGCTTGTTATATCATTTCATCGAGTGCAATTAAATGGTTAAATTGCCTTAAGCATTAACAACAATAACAAATAAAACAATTATATTCGGCTATCGCCGAATTCTTTAGGCCAATCGTATCTAATGTATTGGTCACGTAAAATATCTTTTTATGACTTCGTGTCGTGAGTTCGTGTCACTGAATTGATTGTGATTCCTAGAATCGCATAGGTTCTGTTTACAATTTTTTGTAGATCTACTTACAAAATTATTCACAACAAGCTTTACTTGCAATAATTCATCTTTTCTTGGAAATTTGACTATTGATGTGAAATTTACGTGTTAATCCTTTTTTCCAGCAACTGTTAGTTATCTTTCTCGGCAATCGCCAGCTGCTTGAGACTACCTTGCTTTATACGGTCGGCAGGCATACTTGGTCTTATCATCTTTAGAATATGGTTTCTTAGTAAAATTTCTTAGTTTTCGTGCAGACTCATTTTATTGAGAAAAAATTATAAGTTCGATCATCTATAAAATTGGGATAAGGTCACCAATTTTGCTTATTTTACAGATACTCTAGAACCATGCATTTAACCAAAAAGTCATATTCCTGTATCCCTTATCTTCTTAGCTTGCGAGTAATGAGCAAAAAAAAAAACCTAATTTTGTCTTTTGCCTTTGAAAACACAGGTGTTCTTCGTTTAGATGGAGCTTTTGCCTAATTTAGTCTATTACCATATGGCGATCTAAGTGTAAGGATCTCTAGATTTATATCTAGTTTTAAGTCGATATCTTAATTTTTGAAATGGGGAGAATTTTTACAAGATATACTTGAACAGACGAACCGATGGACGTGCCTCAATCAACTTGAAATTTAATACTGATCAGAAATACGTACATATTTCACAGGTTCTCTGGAATTTCAGTCTACGTGCGGCAAACGTTTTAACAATTTGAATATATTCCCATCCTTCAGTGCTGGGTACAAAAATAATAACAAAAACGTTTATAAGTATTAATAACAACAATTAGCTTTCATCACAGTCATGTACTGAATGTTTACAGATTGTGTTTGTTCACATGTTTTCCTATTAATAAAATTTTTTTTATTTTTGTACATTTTTTTATGTAAATTAATACAAAAAAAAAAAAAAAAAAAAAATGGAAAATTTTTAAATTCTGTATAATGAATGCACACAATAATGCATTACAATAATCGGAATTAAAATTTTTTATCTCATTGCCTTAAAGCCCACTCTATAAAGTACATTCATTTTTAAATCCTAAAAGTAAGCTTTAATTTCTGATTATTAAAAAAAAAAAAAAAACAAAGAAAAACAACTAGTAAGAAAATGATTTTTGCCTGGGGGCAAATCTTTTATGGGAACCATCGCTGTTTTCTCAAATACGCAATCAAAATATGTCGATACTATATAATAAAATGTGGGCGTGGTCAATTTTTTTCATATACAATGTGGCCATCCATAAAATATACTAAAAAATTTTTATCGTTTCCTTCATTTTGACTGATATTTCGCATTTTTAATACTAATCTACATTGCAGAATTTGCAACGTTTTTGCGACACATTTGATCGCCAGGCTTACCACAGATAATTACCAAGACGGACACATGCCTGGATCAATTCAAATTTGAATACCAATCAAATATTTACATATATTGTGAGTGTTGCCCACGGCTTGACACACAATGAATGTATTCCCAAAAACATGATGAGAGGTATAAAGAAATTAATAAAGAAAAAAAATTATTCTTCTTTTTTAGGTTGTTGCACTTTAATCTAACATACTTCCTAAATGTATATTATAGCTTTTATTATTAAGACGTGAACTTATAGCACATTATTTGATATATTATTGGATATGTGCACTTACTCTTGTAAGCACTTGAAATACAATTAGTGGGTGTTACAAAGCGCTGTTACAAAATACTGGTAAACAGATTAAGTAAAGTAAAAACGTGAAATGTAAACGACATTATATGCCAGCGCCTGTAATCTGTGAAGCGTGGAAACGGTAAAAAAGACAGAGAGAGAGAGAGAGAGAGAGAGAGAGAGAGAGAGAGAGAGAGAGAGAAAGAGAGAGAGAGAGAGAGAGGGAAAGAGATAGCGAAAAAGGGGAAAAATAATTGAAATTGTTTTTCATAAAGACTTTAACTTGCATCCTTCGAAACTGATGTAAGCTTGTTTGTAGATTGAGTGCAAATTTCAGTGCAACAATATGTTAAAGAAAATCGCATCTAACAACCTTTTTATGATTGAGAATTAGATTAAAGAACATCGTAAGATGATAATTAGTATTTGAAATTTCAATGATTTCACCTTCGCTTGGTAAATAACCTTTGTTGTTTTTCTTCATATGATTAAAACTGTTCAAATGTTTCTTTATTGTGCGAACTAAGCGCTTGAAAATGTTTTTGATTACTCGTTTGCTATGCTTAAACAAGATTAGGTAATGAAGTGTGTGATTGCGAGTGAACCATCATCGTACTTGTGCGCGTCCTTTTTTACGTTACCCGTAAAATATACTGCAGTTAGGGCTGTTTGTTTCCCGCCACCGCAAACACATGTTAACTTGACAAATGAGTTCGTTGGAAAAATTGTGGTTACTATTTCTCTAGTTTTTTTTTATTTTATGAAAACACTTATATCAAAACCATTTTATCTCTGTCTCGATCTGTCTTCGGAATTTTAAACTTTAAAGCGGACGCCTGCAATCACATAACTGTGTACACTTTTTCTATAATTTAAATATACTTTCCTCCCTATGAAAATAAATTCTAGATTAAATGGCGATTCGTTTACCGTACGCCTGCAGTAATTGGAAACTTAACGCAACTGTAAAGAAAATATTCTCTTATATAAATTGCTGATTGGATCCTTTCCGATCAATATTCCAACTATGTGCTTATGATACATAAATAATTGTTGAATTTTTATTGAACTACTTAGAGGGGTTACCTACAGTTAAACACTGTACAGCAACACTCGGTAAAACGTAAAGCAAATCGATGTCGAAATTTTGCGCATATTCCTTAGGTTAAATGTTAATTGCAATAATATATAGCATACGATTATAAGCTTAAGAGAATATTGAAATCCTTATCTACTTATTGGCCATGAAGCTGTTATTAAATAAGGGACGCCCTTACTTGAAAAATGCTTGTAAGCCATGAAATAAGAAGAAGAATTTAAAATTTTGACTTTTATATTTTAAGATTAAATCCTCCGATGAATTGTTAAGTAAACTATTATACGACACATTTGATGATACACTTAGGGGATGTTCCCTGTGCGTGAGGACACAACGGTGGTCAAGAAGAATTTTAGGTACAAGGAGTAGAGGAATCATTCTCTCAAAACGGTATCGAGAATCTTGCCTCTCACTTAGATGATAGCAGTGAAACGGTCATCACAGTTGTCTCAGTCTCTAAACCTCTTCTTTTCTGGGTATGATCAATCAATAATTGAAAAATTTTCCCTATACGTGTGATACGGTGACTTTCAGGGAAAAGTGAATAAAGAAAAAAAAAGGTGCCTGCAGCCGCAGCTGAATATATGTGTTTGGCTTTTACCAAGTGAGCGCCTCCCATTTTAACTACGATCAAGTATCCTCTACCGTTGGTCGCCACGCCTCTTATCCACCTTCGATTAAAAAGACGCGAATGCAAGTTCGATAATATTTTTTAATATCTTAGTTAAAATTAACCTTTGAATGTGTTGTGAAGCGAGCGCGAAAGAAAAACATTTCGACAATATTAGCTCGGCCGGTGATTCATTTAAGAAAAGTTGAATTGAAGGGGAACACTATGAAATTGGATTTAATTTCTTTGAGCTTTATGTGGGAGAAGATTTATTAACTTACACGTTCAATCCTGCACACATTGTACGAACTTATGTCGTTTATAAATTTGTAACCTTTGAACGCCACATTTGTGCAGAACGTTGAAACAAAGAAAAAACAAGAAATTGTAGTTAACCTTATTCGAGTCATACACAACGGATTTGTTAATTATTAAAAAAAAAAAAATAGCTAAATATTTTTTTTGTTATAATAAAAAAATATATAAGCTTTTGCAAAGATTTCTGCAATTTTTCATATATACATGCGTACAAACATACATAAATATGCACATATATATACATATATATTTGATTTTCCTTTGTTTATTTGAAAGGGAGTACGACTCGTGACAAATCTAACCATAGCAAAATTATGATTTTATACAAATAAAGAGAAAAAAAAAGGAAGAAAAAAAAAAGAAAGAAAAAAAATTGAATTGAAATACAAACGTGTTAGTTGGCAGCACAAGTTAAGTAAAAGCAACTACTACTCACCAGCGCTGAATTATAAACCAGACCAAATTGTCTAGTATAAATGAAATGTTTGACACCAAAAACTTCAACCAATGAATCAACAGCCAACTACATATAGTCAACCAACGTTAGTAAATGCTAATAAAAAGCTAACGACCAACAAAAAGCAAAAAATGTTTTTGTTTTTTTATAATTTTTTTTTCATTTTTATTTTTATTTTTTTTAATAAAAACGTTGCATAGATTATGCAGTTAACATAAATCGCTAAGACTGTCTGTCTGTTTGTCTGGTTGTTAAGTTTATTCATTATTAAGTAGATAAGGTAGATGGATATACGAAGAAAGAGAGAGGGATAGATAGAGAGAAAGATAGAGAAAGAGGTATGTTGACAACCCCCACACTATTACTTTAACGTCAACAATGTACAACATGAACAGCGAAATAATGTTGTTACCGCAATTTATTTTATAGATACAATCACCTAAACACTTACACTTAGTCACTTCTGTAAATATATACATATAGGCATGTGTATGTATAGGTATATGTAGGTTTGAACGTATAGATATGTATATGCAGGCGGCTTTAAGTCATGATAAGAAAAAAAAAAAAAACAAAAAAAAAAAACAACAACAACAATAACAACAAAATGTTATAACGAAAATTGTTTAAAAGGCCAACAAAAATTGAAAGTGAATGCCTGCAACTGCATAAAAAATGTTTTTTGTAATGCAATTGTTATTAAATTGTTTTGAATAAAAAAAAAAAATAAATAAATCAATATTTGATTCAAAATTTTTAATTACAAAGTCGGCAAAAAAGTAAAATCTTGCTTGTCACGTTCCTATTTGCTTGCAGCCAAAGCAATATAGAAACCCACAAAGGATTATTGTCGTGATATCTTAAAAAAAAAAAAAAAAAAGGAAAAGAAAAAGAGGAGAAGAAGAACAAACAAATAAATAAACGACATGAACAAATCAAGCTAAGTTTCCATTTAAGCGAGAGACATGAGTTGACACGATGATGCCATGTTTGTTTGTTTTCCTGACGCTTGTGTTTTTTTAAATGTTAAAAAAATATCTTCTTTTCACCGACATTGATTTATATAATATATGTCTCAGTAAGACTTTCTAAAGATTTCTTTTTTTTTTTTTATTTCGCAGCTAAAAGGGTGGAACAAAAAACAACAATACATCTTATATTTTTATTATTAATTGCACCCAGCAAACAATTTAACAACAAAAAAAAAAAAAAAATTTACTCTTATCACCGATGTCACGAATAATCATTCGCATTATGTTAAGGTGAAAAGTATTTTTTCTGATATGGTAAGTTCATGGCGTTCTCATTCAAGTGGGCCTATGTCAAACCTTTCTGTGTGCTGTGTACATTCGCATAACCTTGCCCCGATAAATTGTTTTGGACGGAAATATTAGTTTTAAACTTATAGTATATGTTGCCTTGAAATCGGAAACATTCTAAAATTGAAAATTTACTTCCTAATCGACAAGCTTTAGTCGGATGTAATGGGTTAAAATGCGCGGTGTTCAAAACTCGTACGAAAGCGATTGCAACATTGCTATATTTGATAGAATCAAATGATCTTTTTCTCTTCAGTATTGGCGGCCTTCAATAGAGATTTTGTAAAAATCAATAAGCTTTTCTTTTAGGTCTATATTGCTATATGAATACATTTGCTTTTATTGGAAAATTTTTCAATTCTCTTTGAAAATTTCTTCTTGTTTTTTTTTTTTGGGAACTTAAAAATTTGTTTTTATCCTCGAATCAGGAGACTATGGCATTGTCAATTTTTAGCTCATGTAGTGCTTTAATCGTAGTTTGATTTCAAAGCGATGAATTAGTACGGCGCTAGCTACTTATTGGCATGACTACCCGAGTAGGCAAAGGATCGTGACTAACAATTTAGTTTTTGCGGGTTCAATTCTCAATTGCAGCAGGGATTTGAATATGAGCAAGCGTGTAACCTATATTTTCTGGCAGCCTTTAATTTCGTACTATGTAAATATGTCTACAAAATATATAGACAATAAATCTCTCTCTCCCTCTCTCTCTCTCTCTCTCTCTCTCTCTCTCTCTCTCTCTATCGTTATCACTATCTGCATTGCTCTGCCTTTCTAGCTTTCTCTCCCTATATCCTTATGGTCTTTTGGTCTATCGAGTCCAGTACATAGTGTCCTTCCTATCTCGTGTAAAACGCCATACTGTTTTAGTTTGTGACGTAGTTTTTGCCAAAGATTGACACATGTCAACTTATTGCTTTTCATCTTTGGCTTTTACTGTAGCCTTTGTTAATTGCTTATAGCCTATGCATATTTTTTCCGGTCCGACACAATGCCTTTATTGAATTACCATAAGTAAAATGTCAAATAGTTTGCAAAAACTTTATTCCATGTTTGCGATATGTCATCTTACGCAGAGGAATTCAGGCATAGTTTGAATTATACGTTGGAGTTAGCCTGCTGCAACACATATCCTGTTATTTGCCGGGTGAAACAATCCTTTAAATTAAGTTTTTGTTGTTGTTGCTTTTTTTCAGATTACATTTTCCTTACAGCACTTTTAACTATGACTTGCCGATAAGGTTTGCTGGGTTAGAGGACACAGGTTTGTTTTCGTTCTTATGCTGGTAAATAAACTAGCAAGTGTAGCATATTTTATGGGTGATTTAACGCAAACGTACTGACATATATATATATATGTCTTTACATAAGCTCGCATAATTCATCACCTAATCATCTTGATGGACAAAGTGTAAGTAAATAGTAAACAGTACGTGTGAGATTTTCGTGATTAAAACAAACAAAAAAGAAAAAGAAGGAAAAACTACTTAAAGATATTAACGAATAATTAATTAAAAGAAATGACTGAGTGAAACAGTTACTTCCCGACGTAAGCGAATTTTGGATTCTTTCTATCGCTATCATTTATTCGGGTAGTGATTATTTCTAAAATAACGAGTTTTTTCTAAAACTACATTAAACCTCCAATTACCTACATCCAAATCAGGTCTGTACGAATGTACTAAGTATGTCAGGTATTAGATGCCACTGACTTCTTTTTACTCAGTTACAGAAATTTTCATTCGGGCGAAGAGATGGACAATTTAAAATAATTACTAAAGGCCTTCGATTCCGTATTCGGAAAACTTATGAACATAGTCACATATGGATTAGGGTAAATTTAAACATATTTTTCTTATATATAAAAATCAACCTTTTATTAACTAACCCATTTAAATGTGGGCCATTTTGCTCAACAAGTTTAGGGTTACCAAATTTCTCAACGAGACCTGAAGAAACGATTGAACTCAATCTTGAGCGTCCTATACGGAACGTAACATTCATTTGCTGGTCGTAATGTGTCGAATTCCGGCTACGGAATCAATGCATGAAAGTTTCGCAGACAAGCTTTCTCAAGTTTTGAGCAAATCACTAAAAAAATATATGAAAGGCGACATGTTTACTCGATTGATCGATCAATAACGAATTGTTCACTTCTATTGAATACTTTAATTGAACTTCTTGCTAGTAATAGTAGAGGGAGTTATCGATCATTGGATTAGAGTAGCTTATGATGAATGACTACCTTTCAATGTCAATCGAAACAGAAATCGTTATGTATACGCCATCAGTACGGGCTTTACGACGTTGTGTGCACCCTCATCCGTTTTAGATGATGACCTTTTCCTTACGTTATTGTCCTACTTCTTGACGTTTGTTATCAATTTCCTTAAAATCGAAATGATTTTATTTTGCTTTACCAACGAGACCTATCCAAAAACTCCGTCTATTAAACTTTTCTCTTTTAATTTGAACTAAACGGATCTTTAGAAGTCAACGATGATGGCCCTGACTTAACAAACACATTACAGACTACTTTCCTTTTTTTGGGAATTTGAACTTTTGAGCCTATGCATGGAAGGTAGTAGTGTTTATGACTTGCTAGCTTCATGTTCTGTTCTGTGTTCTGAGTACCTAATAAGCTCAAAGGGAAAGAGAGAGAGAGAGAGAGAGAGAAAGCGAAACCACTTTCTTACAAATGCAATGTGCGGGAAACTTCGGCAAGGAGGATCCACAACATATCGTATTCAGTAATTGTAGAATTAAAAAAGAATACATACTTACGATATGACCAATCGCTCAGGTGGTGTCCCCTGTCCGCGTAATACGGCAACAGTTGGAAAGAAGTAAGAAAAGCGAAGGCAATAGGGAAGCGACCGCCGTCTAGCCGATGAGTGTGCCCCATTGGTAAGTATATTATACCTTTACCGACCAAGCACTCACTTTACCTATGGCCAAAGTAAACTCTATCGCATTGAATGATATGAAGCAGCAAACACAAACTTGGTATTCGCGATTCTTGCCTACACGAAAATATGACGAGAATATCAAGTGAAATAAAGAGTAATTGCGTGAAAGGAAAGTAAAAAGTGGAATCGATATAGGAGAGGCTTTTGGATCGACGCAAAAAAGCTTATTCCGAATTTTTCGGGTACAAGTTTCACGTTGCAGTCTACTAAAGATTATTTAAACATTCGCTCGTGTCGCGGTAGAAAATGGTGTGCTTAGCTTTGCTTACGTAATGAAATGAAAGGAGTATGGGTGTTTGTGTGTATGGGCGAGTGTATGTAGGGTATCTATTAAACGCCTTTAAACGCATTTAGCTTTAATGTTAACCTGGTTAGAAAATTGCGGCTCGTTTCGTATTATCACTTGCTCCGCAACAGCTTTGATTCCTTTTTTCATTTATTTCTTTCTCTTTCATTTTCTTCCATTTTTTTTTTTTTTTTTGTTAATTTTTTTAAAGCACTTTGCGAACAATTGCAATTGCTAAAGAATTTATTTAACTTATGCAAATGAATGTTAAATATTTATTTAACCATCGTTTGTTAAACCAACCAACCGTGCAATAACAGCAACAACAGCAACAAAGATAGCAGCGACAGCAAGCAGTAACAACTATGCAGTGACTTAACCAACTCTCTACGCATTCAACAACAGCAAAAGTATAACAGCGCAGACAACAAGAGTAGTTACGGCAACAACAACAAATTCGGTGCAGTTGATTTTAGGCGGTGGTAATGGCGGCTGTAAGTTATTAAAGGAGAGAGAGGAAGAGAACGTGCGACATCGGCCGAGAGGTAGAAAGCGTGGTCTCTGCTTTGGTTTGCATTGGTTTTTAAAGGAAGAAAAATTCGTACGCGTGTTTTTCTATATTGTGTAGAGAGAAAAATTCGCACCATGTTACTTAGACTGTAAAAGCTGCTCAACATTTGTGGAGGATTTATAGTCAGGATTTGGGTTTTTTCTTTTTTTTATTTTTATCTTCTGCTTTTTTGCAAAATTTTTATGAGATTTTGTTTTACATTACTGTTCATTTTGTCTCTTCTCTTCTATTCTGCTACGTCATCTCTTTCTCTTTTTTACCTCTTTTTTTTTTTTTTTTTTTTAGGAAATAAAGTGTCCTGAGACTTAATGATAAAATATTACTTCAAAGCGAAGGAAAATCGTGAATCAAGAGGAAGAGTGATTTTTTTTTTTTGCATTTATGAAGCGAAAAAAAGGGATTTATATAGACAGATGGACAAACAGATAAGTGGTCAATTAAAGATAATTTATATGTAATTTTAGCTTTCGTGGCAAACTTATAAATGCTTTTATTATATATATACATATATATATATATATATATGTATAGATATTTTTTTTAAATGAATTGATTTCATAAATTTGATGAGAAATTGAAAATGATTTATAAAAATTTACTTATTATTCATTCAAAATGCATTCGTTCGAAATCATTAATTGATAATTGTTCGCATTAAGCGAGAAGTTTAGAGGGCTTATAGAAGCTAAAAGCGTTTCTTTTATCCATATTATAATAAATTTTTATATTACTATGCGTCAAAGGGTTTGCTAAACATGTTATTCCCTTTGTACTTTTGTACTTTAAGAGAGACTCTGCGCGATGGCTATAAATTACATGCACACGTTTGATGAAAGTTTGATTTTCATGAGAAGCTTTGCGGCTTGGAAAGCGTAAAAACAATGAGCCTGAGCATTGAATGCCTGAAAAAAGTTAAGACGCTTGAAAATTATAATAGATTTATAATCAATATGTTCAAAAAGATATCGCCTGATATTGATCTCTGATATCGGATATCGATCGAGAATTTCAAGCAACCATTGTTGCTGATTTCCGCTGACCGTAAGAATCACTTATGTTAACACTTCCGCGTATTATGTAAATATCATATGTTATGGGCACTTTTTCATCACAAATTCGCAAACAATGAAGGCTTTGCCTTTGACATTAAGGTATGATGTGAAACATACCGAGCACACAGTTTCCATTTGTTCAACATTTCTGTCAAAATATATCTCTTCGCTGTACGTCTCACGACCCAATTAGCTTCGCAGTCGACTTTTTTTTCAAGTAATGGCGATTTATGTTGCCCGGAAAATTTGGCTTCGCTTTCAAAGGCGTGAAAGCCATTTCTGCGGAATGAAGATTTTACCGAATAAATGATCAGAACCAAAGCACTTTTTAAATCAGATCTGTGAAAGAATTATAGAATTTGCAAAAGCAAAGCAACAGTAACCAACCAGTAGTGTAAGCAACTTAGTACTATGATAAAAATGTAAGACGAATATTTAAGTTAAATTGCGCAGGTATATCGAATATCAGAAATGTCCTTTTTCTTAAACTCGTAGCACTGTGATCAGACATCGATGCCACAATTTTACTTTATAAATGTCATAGGTGTTTCAGCTGCGTTGTGCGATTTTTACAATGTTCGATTTTGTTGGAAAACGTTGAGGATGCTGCTGGGAATGTTTGGTGGACAGACATTTGTCGAAAAGAAATGTTTACAAGTCATAGGAACAGTGCAAAGAAGGCCGAAAACGAGTCGACGAGCGAAGAGATAGGAGTCACCTCAAACAAATCAAAATTTTGTTGCTAAAGAATAGTCGATTAACAATTAGGGAAATAATTGACGCTGCTGACATTTCCAATGGATCAGTCAACGACCTTCTAAAAGATATTTTGCGCTTGAAACGCGTCAAATGTCGATTGGTATTAAAATCGCTCAATCAATTTCTGCGTTGGTTCTGCGTGACCATATCGTTCAAAAATTCAACCTATATTATTCCAAAACCACCGGATTCACCTGATTTGCCCTCATATGACGTCTGACTATTTCTTAAACCCAAAAAAACCACTGCGGGGACAACGTCTTGGATCGATTAAAAAAAAACAAAACCCAATCGCAGAAAGCTTCGAGAAATGGGAAAAAACGTTGACGTAAATGTAGCTGAGGGAGATTGTTTTAGGGGCGACAAAAAAAAAGCTAAAAATAAATTTATCTTTATTGTCCGCTGTCCTTGGTTATGCTTTCAATGGCTAAGTGATTTTTTCCGTATCTGAAGTGTTAAAATTCACGTCTAATCGTTTCTAAAGGACAGATTTAAGTTAACACCGAAACCGATTCAAGATGGGCATTGTATACGTCCGTATCGTAAGCGGTATATATAAAGCAAAGCATGTATAGCCGAAGGGACAGAAGGACAGGCGAATGACACATAGGCATATAACGAGGGCATGCATGAACAAATAAACGATTAATGAGAGCGCAGTAGCTCAGTACTCAGAGCTCAGGTCTGTGAGTAAGGTGTACAAAAACTGTATTCAAATAATATGCAAACGAGGAATGACATGAGTACAAACAATTCTATCCTCGGATAGATGTAATTAATAGTAAGTAACGATTCAAGGCAGTTTAATGCAACGCAATTAAATGAATGCAGAGGTAGGGATTGCAAATATGTGATACTTAAGAGAGCGAAAAAAAAGAGAGAAAGAGAGAGAGCGAGGAAGATTAATTACTAGCAAAAATCAATCTAAAGCACTTTTAAGTAACTAATTGGAGTAAGTATCAATGCATGGATAGATAACCTGACCGATACCTTTTTCAATTATTAACTATTTTGGTTGAGTTGATAAGTATCCAAGGTTCGCTCTCTACGGCATATAGAACGTGTAACGGCATAATTTATTATATTTGATATCATTTGCAAAAGCTACTTATAAAACACGCACACATGCATATGAAAATTATTTCAAATATAGTATAATTAAACTTTTCGGGTCTCTTAATTTGCATAAAATCATAAATGAAACAACTACAATACAAATATATCATAAATTTACATTTTATTGCATATATCTATGTAATGAGTGGGGAAATTCACAAAACAAAAATAAACAAAAAAAATAAAATAAATAAATAAATAGATAAAGAAAAGAGAATTTAGCAAATATACAAATTATGTACAAAACAATCAAAATATTTGCAATTAAGAGGATTTGCTTGAACAATTTATGTAAAGCTATTTACGTTATTACCGTATCGCTCTCCTTCAGAGAATTTCGATTTTATGCTAGCTTACAACAACGATTACGGATTATTATATTTACAATCAAATCAAATCAAATCAAAAAAAGTCATCACTAATCCGTTCTAAGTATTTCTTATGCAATATATGTTCATTCAAATTATTATTAAAAATTTCGAATCATTGCCTCGAACGAGGCCTCTATAGTTTCATTTCAATTGCTTTATAAATGCTTTGTTAGGTTATATATATACATATATACATATGAAAAGTTATATGCATAAAATTACTCTTCATATAATATCCAAGTTAGTTAGAAGCTTGTTAATAACATTACACCTCTCGAATGCGAACGATAAACACGAAGGGTGATATGTGCATGTGAATAGTGTTAGTGGATAGACTCACCACTGTCAAGTCGGTTACGGCGGGTTCGAATCACGCATAATTTTAACATTTAGACTTAAGTTCTCTTCGCTAATACTTTAAGCTAAAAAAAAAAATAGGTCTCTATGCAACAATTTGGCCGCCTTTACCGGGCTTTGATGACGTGCTCTATAATAATGTAATTTATGCCCTTTAGCCTTAAGGGAGTTGCTTAGTATGATTGAATGTTTAATTGCAGCCAGAGATTAATAAAATAGATAAATGAAAGATATATTAAAAACTGTCTGATTCCCTGACAATATGGGAAATTGTGTCCTCCATTTTGAGACCATAAATACCTTCCTTACTTACATGTCGAGGATGAAGAACAACTAAATGCTAAATAGGAATGCAAGGTTGCTTAAGCGCGATCCATTTGTCTAATTATTCTACTTTTATATTCGAAAGTGCTTTGATGGACCATAGTTAATTTCCATTCTTTTGCCTTTTTTTTTTTTTTACGTTTAACTAAGTACTCAAAGGACACGCTCTATAGAGCGGTTATGCTAACGAAGGATTATAGATGATGATGAGTATTTGTTTAGGTTCGCCTTAACAAGCGAGAGATTTGCATTGGCGGAAAGTTAGTGGCATGCAGACTATCCTCTGCTTCTGCGGTGGCGGGTGAAACAATCACTGTAATGTATCGTACGATATACTAGAGATTCCGAAGCGATTGCCTAAGAAAGTTGAGAAAAGCGAGTAGGCTTGTTAAAGGCCTTGCTTGATTGATCGATCGATAATACTTGCTCTGGAAGTGAGTAGACATAATTACAACATGGCTTATAGATCAGAACCAAAGCTCAAGAATGTCAAGGGTGTTTAGGATACTCGTCAAGCACTCGTTATCCATAAGCATTTCAATCCGTTTTTTTGCACGCTTTAGCTTACTGCAACAGCTATAAACATAACAATTTTTTGGGTAAAAATTTTTATTTAAATGAAAGAAAACTTCATGAAATAACAAAAATTCAAGGAAAATGTTAAGCAAAAAAAAAAAAAGAAAAAAAGAAATTTGAAAATAAATGATTGAGAAACGGTATCACCAAAATCATTCTTGTGGGGCGTACATTATATGTTATGCTGTGCGGTTTACAGTGTTGTCAGTTCGAATCTAAAAAAATGCAAAAAAATAACACTTAATCCACTTGACTATAGAGAAAGAGAAAGAGAGAGAGAGAATGAGAGAGACCAAGATGGAGAAGTACGCAGGGCGTATGCTGTGTTTGACGGGAAGTCGAATGAAAAATTTAAAATTTGATTCCATCACTTGTTAATCAGTAATGTTTTAATTTCTCTTATCAAAAATGTCTTGTGCATTCCCATTAAAGTGTTATCTTAAAGATATCGTTAAAAGCTCGAATGAACATTGCTCGAACTATGCCATTTTCACGAAAAACGCATCTTAAGTTTTGGAATGGGTTCCCTGACTTGTTTCGTTTTCTTAAAGCAATATCAACCCCTTGTCCGTCGACAACCTAAGGAGACAAGTCCTGTCATTGTCTTTGCTGACTGACTACCTTGAAAAGGACAGGACGGTAACGGTCCCATGTTCCTTAACACGATCAAGCAGAAGAAGCCTCTTTCGTTTTAAACGGTTTCACTCATCATACATTCCATAGATGGAATTGTAAGAATTTGAAAATGGATTCTTTCCACAGAGCCAGAGCATTGCCAGCAAATGCTATCGCGACACTGTGAATGTCAAGAGTCGGCTGTGTAGCTTCAAGGCGAATGCAACGGAGAACAACATCGAACTGTCTAACGAATACAATTATTTGAAACTTGAACGGAGTGTATCGAGCTAAAAAGGGATTCCCCCCCTCCCCCCCCCCAAAAAAAAAAACAGTTATCTAGTCTTATAAGAATTTTACTTAGTGATGGCATTGGTATCGCATCCGTTTAGGGATCCCTACCGGAAAAATTCATATAAAATTTGTGATTTCTTTTATTTAAAAATATATATTTATTCAGTTTACCTAGTGTGGGAAAGTCTTATTTAATGGATATATGACAAATTCACGATAGGGTGAATATTTTCTCTTTCACTTATAATAATTTTATCATTGTTTTTGGTGTTGTTATTGTCGCTATCATTGTGGTTGTTGTAGTTGTTACATATAAAATGCACGCGCTTGTGCATTTATTATTAACATTTCAATCTTTTTTGTTTTGTTTTTTGTTTTTTATATTTATTTTTTTTTATAATACAACAATAACGTCAAGCATAACGACGTAACGACATAAAAAAGGTTGATATTAATAAATTTTCGTAATATTGTTCACGGGGCGTTTACACAACCATAGCTTATGCTATTGTCGTTGATGTGGCCATACAATAAATGACAACAAACAATACTGCGTATGGAAGTCATTGCATTAAAGAATAATAACAATAATAATAACAACAATGGCAAGAATAGCGGTAATAATAAGGACTTTATGCTGTATATATAAACTGGCTGACGGTCACCAAATACACACACACATACACACACACACACACAAACACACACACACACCACAAAACAATGACGGTGCATGTTTTAATTTAGCTTAAAACAATAAAATCGTATATACACTTACAAGCACAGAAAACAGTAAATAGCCGCAGGATGGTAATCCTGCCGAAAAAACAAAATAACAAAAAGAAACCAAAACCAAAACCAAAAAAAAAAAAAAGAGAAAAAGAAAAAACCCCTAAATAAATATTCAAACAACAAAGGGAAGACAGACAGACACATATAGATGTAGCAATATGTAGTTGTACATTAAGGACCCAGGTGAGTATACAAGGAAGCAAAACGTTTCAAAGAGCCGCCTCAAAGTTTCTCTTAAGCCTGTGTCTACATTGCACTTACACTATATCTTTAACAATCAAACTTGCACCCCGAAATAATAACATTTTGCAATAAATGTGAATTCTTCTTCTTTTTCTTCTTGTTCTTCTTCTTCTGTAATTCTTCTTCAGTTGCATTACCATTGTGATTAAATTGTGCTGCGAAGGAATTCTCTTTTCATAGGATAATCACGATACCATGTAAAGGTAATGTAAGCTTGCTTGCTTGCTTGGTTACTTGCTTGTTAAGTTTCGTCATCGGTATCCCTATTAGTCCTGGGCAGTGAGTCGTTCGCTTCATAAAAGCATCATTCATCTTGTTTGTCTACTCGCAACTGTTTTATAACCACTGGCAATCCGTTGCTATGTATAGTTGACAAAATTTGTGGTTTCAATATCTACATAATTGTGGTCTATTGTACTTTCGGCGACGGCACGACATTACCGCAGGTCTATACGGGACCACTATAAACATGTTTAGAGAGAATATTTCAAACAATAGTCACGCAAATAATTGTTCATCTTAACTTAGCTAAGGAAATGTATCGTATACGGTACGTAATATATATACATATATATATTGTGTTGATTGCACACGGGACACTAGACAAACCACATTATTGCCTCTCTCCGCCTATAACATCTTATGTAAATTCAGGCAAAATAGTTACAAAATAATCATTGTACACTTGTAACTATGCTCAGCTTCCGCAGTTCTATGTATGTACGTATATATGTATGTATATATGTATATATGTATGTATGATATGGTCTATCTGTGTATATATGTATGTGTTTATATAAAATACATGCATTTGTTAGCAATTAATTAGGTTCTGCTTTGGGTGGTATGGCGTGTACACACAATGAGTGGCCAGTTTAGCTAACTTTAGCCATCTAATAAACATTTCATTTTCCTGGCTATGAAATCGAAATTTAATAATAGATTGGTTTGCCTGCATGCTGTTGGATTGCAATAATAAACCGTTAGCATTTAGAAAGAAAGAGAGAACAAGAATATTGCATTGTGAAAGCGAGACAAATTAGTAAGGATGAAAATTGAGAGATTGACAAAGGACAGGAGAGAGAAGAGAGAAGCGAGAAGTGAGAAGCGAGAAAAGCGTAGAGCGAAGAGCGAAGAGCGAGGAGAGAGAAATGACCAGGAGTTGAGGAAAATTGTGTTTAATGAACTTTGTGCCATGAAATGACTAAAAATTTCTAAGCGTTCGGTTTAATTTGGTGAGTTGATAACTTTTAATTACTTTTTGCAACAATTTAATGAGTTCCCTTTTAAGTGGTCTTAACTAAAAATTTAGTCAAAGCGCAAACCTCATCATTATGGTGGGTATTTACTGCTTTACATGGTACATACACTCTTTCGATGAAACTCAACTTCTATATGCGGTTTATATGAAGCATTATAACGATGACTTGTAAATCTAACGATTGAAAGGATTGCGATACACTTTTATTATATCCGATGTCCATCCATGCTCTGCTGTTGGTTAAGAAGTTTTTAAAAATAATATTATTTTATTTATACTCTGAGAGGAAAAGTTTTAAAAGTAATTTATGAAAATCGCTTATTAATATTAAACGCGGCATAGAGTTCTTGAGAGAACTAAACGGGTTCTCTCTCAATCGTCTTAAGTTTTATGCAAAAGGAAATGGAAACGAAGCAATGAAAAGTTTAAAATTTTAAAACTCTTTCTTAGAATATTGAGCCTACTAAAAAAGATCCAAGTCGATTTTATCTTAGAGCAATAGTTGCTATGATTTATTAACAAAACAAAAAGCTCGCGGCCACCCCTTCTCTTAATTTGTAGATATGTGCATAGCAAATTTGGTCTAAGATTACAAATGTCAATTTATGATTTTGCGGTTGATCGATTTTCCTTAACAGGTGACGACTGGACAAATGGATGCAAGATGGACGGATGGACAGACACAATAATAAATATAATTGAGAAACAGTAAAAATACGTTGATTTACTTGAGAAGTCGTGTTATTTGGAGGACATTAAAACATTGAGGCAAAAAAAAAAAAAAGGGTTGCATTCGGTCGGTCAAGCTCAAAGGAAGTTATGTTAAAGAATAAAGTCAGGAAAATATCAAAAAGATCACGTCTTTCCTATTAGATATTCTACGCACTGGTGCTTTCTCAGTTAATTGCCACAGATCAAGTTTAAAAGTAATCGTAATTTGTCCACAATGGACAAAGAACTGTAACTTACACTAATATGAAAATAAAACCCATCGCAAACTTATCCCCACATTATCGGAAAGTTTAGCAAAAAAAATCGTTAGATTTGCCGATTGGCCAATTGACACACACACTATTAATGAGATAGTTTGCAAAATTTAAATTTTTAGTGTAAAACGATAGGCGAAAGCTTGAAGTGTTAGTCCCGGGACTTATTGATTGTTTCCTTACATCGAATGTCATTCCATGTATTAATGTACCAGTGCAATGGACTGCGTGACAAATAAAAGGCTCTTGACTTTCTAATACCAACATCGGAAGATAAAATCCACAAGGAGTAATGAGTTATCTTCTCCTATTATATCTTTGCCTAATCGAGTTGATGATGTGATTTAAGAGTTAATATTTATATCTCGAACGGGAATTAAAGAATCCGATCCGTATTGTAAAAGAATTGATAGGCCTTCCGTAAGAATCTCATTTTATTTTATTAAAGGCTCGTCCGGCTGCCCGAGATCAAATAGATCAATGTCATATGTATTATTAGCAATCATCAGAAGTGATCATCGTTGAATTTTTTCAATTAGATTAAATTATATCAAACGATACGTTTAGGTGAAGACCACGTGTGTGTTGCTACTAGAAGCCATAATAAAATGTTTATGATTATATTTAACGTACTTTCTTAAGGCGGTGAACCATGGAAAGATTTCGATTTTCTTCTTACACATGAAACTTATGCGCTTATCGCCTTCATTAACGAAGCTTTAGATAAAACCATTTTGGATTTAAGATGCTTCTTCTTCTTTTTTTTTTTTTCAATGACCAGCCGCTCAATGGATGGTCCTTATACGATCATATGTAGACCCAATGGCGATCAGAAAGGGTTATAGGAAAAGGCGGATAGAGAAGGAGAGTAGTATTTTTGTACGTTTGGCCTGAAAGTGGAAACATTAGATACGAGGAAAAAAATTACTAGTGTTATGTTGTTCTAAAAGCGTTTAGTGCGGCTAAAGACGACGGGTCGTATATTTTGAAGAAATTTAATGCGTACACACAGGCCAAGTACAAGCCTGATTGAAAGCGCAAGCCGCCAACATGTAACACGATATTTAGAAAAAGTTCTTGAGAAGGGCCGGCCTTGGTCATCCACATTGTTCTTTCCAAATGTTAATAACAAAAAAAGGAAATGGATTATATTGTATGAAAACTCACGCTTACACTATTGTAGCCATTTTATGGCATTAAGGTGCAGTAAAGAATTTCAATCGCATGTGATTCAAACAATAATTCGTGCATTTTTTTTCAGCGATTTCATGTTGAAGAAGCTTTCCTTTCATCCAAATTGCTAATTGCCTCTGAAATGAACAAAAAGCGTTCATTTAACGACAGAACAACAAAAGATAAAAGAAACCATATTTTTGAGTAATGCCATCAAAATGAGACCGATAACGTCTTTACCGACTTGAATATTGGTTCTTATTTCAATGCCCGTATGTATGCACATTAATGTTCTCTCTTAATTTAATGGCCTTCACGTAATATACGCGCATATATATATACACATATATGTATACAAATATATTTGGATATATATATATACACGTATTAGCATATAAATGTACAAACATAATTGACAATAGGTTATCTAGAGTCAGTTCTTTTCATTTTTTCTGCACATTTCCATATTGTGTCATCGTCAATAACAGCATTGACACCAGCAACAACAACAACAACAACAACAACAACACAAGAACAGCAACGTCATCGTCTCTTTATTTTGCATTTCTGGCCAAAGGCCACCATTAAATGGATATGTGAGCATATCGACGTTGCATGCCTTTTTTGTGTATGTATGTCTATATATGTGCGATATGTGCGATATGTACATATATATACATATATATATATATATATATGTGCGTGTGTGTGTGTATGTGCGCGTAAGAGTCGGCTTATGAAAGAGAAGGAAAACCAACACAACAGACAAACATCACAATAATAACGATAATAATAATTATCGTCGTCGTCGTCGTCGTCATTATCATCAACATCAACATCATCATCATAATCATCAGAACCATTGTCACATCACAACACACCCATCTATAACTTTCTCTACTTCTCGTTCGTTCCTCGATGCTTTTTTCATCTCTTCTTCACAAATACTTGTTTAACTTTGTGTTATAAATGTCACTAGATCTCAACTTTGTTTTTCTTTCTTTGTGATGTTTTTTGTTATTCGCATTTCTTATGTTACTGCTACTACTACTACTACTACTACTACTACTACTACTACTACTACTACTGTTGTTGCCGTTCTTGTTGTTGTTGTTGTTACTGTTATATTCTTCAAATCTACATATTGTATGTATGGCGTCTGTTTGCATAGCACAGCCTAAAGGTTTTGACCCATTGACAGACAAGTGACAAGTGTGCCATGTATTTAGTTGTGGGGTTTTTCTTCTATTCTGTTTGCCTTCCTCTCTGACTTTCTTCTCCGCAGACACTTATACCATTTGATGGTTGGCCTAATAGTTCCATCTATTTTTTCTTACTTTTTTTTTGTATAATTTTTTTCAAATTCAACTTGTTAACCTACTTAGGTAATGACCGGAATTAGCAATACGTTAACTTTTTTCTTTTCATTTTCGTTTTTAAATTAGCAAAGATTTGAATAAAAGGAATTTTTAAATATATTTTTCTTCGTTTTGAAAGCTAAAGCAGACTCTTCGCACAGCTTTAAATTGAATTGCAACAGAAAAACGAAGAAAAAAAAAAAAGAAGAACAAACTTCTATACCTCATAGACGTAATTGTCAAATATAGCATTTAAATCAACCAGAAATCTCTCTCTCTCTCTCTCTCTCTCTCTCTCTCTCTTGTCACCCTTCTCTTACTCTCTCACTCTCTGCGTGAAGAGTTTACCCGATAAAAACTCACTAAACAAACATTTTCGTGCCCAGAGAGCTTAGGGAGAGAAAATTGTAGTCCACAATAGTTGACAATAATCTGCGATTGATCGCGCGACCTATACGCGAGCATTTAGATTGCAATATTAACGCAACAGAAGTGCTATACTGTTTGAGGAAAAACCGTTATACAGTTGAGATCGTTGTATCTTTCTATAAAAAATTAATCAATAATGAGTTCAGGTGTACTTTCTATGGTCATCGAATGCGAAATGCATTAAAATCTTGATTTTATCGACCTCTCTAAGTCTTGGCATATTCATCCGAGTAGTTAATATTGTAACTCCATGACTTGCGAAATAGCTTCTTCTTGTAAATTTTTGCGGATATAATTCTAATTTTTAGTAATTAATTAGGCGAAATTCTTTAAAGTACGCGTAAAGTGTTGCTCTTCGCTATTCAAAGTGTCACTGACTGTTGGATTTTTTATCGAAAAAAAAAAATTTCGCTTCAAGTAAAACGTAGCAAAGTATTTACCGTCGCTAATTACCCCAATTTCTGGCACAATATAATTTCCCTTCGCAATGGACATCGAAAATGTTGCGATCATGAACACGACATGCATACAATCTATAAAGCGTGGAATGAGACAAGGATGTGCTGGTATTCGGACACACAAATAGAAGATGATCACCAGATTTTAAAGGCTCACATATGCATGACGACGTCCTTTATAGATTAATTTCGGATACATCAACATTGCACGATGGTGATCAGGAATGGTTATAGGAAGAGAGGGGTGGAAAGGGGGAATAGTGTTTGTTCGTCTTAAAAGCGGAGACATCAGCCACGACGTTAGGTTGTTCCAAAGGCCAATAGATGTTTCTTTTGCTTAACGTGAGTACCTGATATAAACTTCACCTCACGGCACCCGATCGTATACGAGTTAATTTTGCATGACAGACGCCCTGCAGAGGGCGGACAATCCCTTTAAACTAGGGGCCTGAACGGCACTGGAGAAACCAGATATATATATGGCGTATAGCCGAATAAGCCCACTCTAGGGAACGTTGAGGCCTTATCTCTTAATTATTCGCTTTGGGAATCATAAAAACCACAGCCACCACGATAGTCCCCGAAGGGCCGTACCCAGTTCAAACTGTGATTGGCCAGCTTTCACTGCGGTTCCCACATGATATGTCAACGTGCAAGCTTCTCCCCGAAAAATCTTGGCAAACACCAATCTGCAGTTCAACCAATCCCGTCAACTCTACCCACAGGTACTCGTGAGTTTGTGAGTGCTTAAATTTAGTATATAAAGCCTTTAGCCTTACTTTACGCGACATAGACGCTCGTGCCTTCGGACCAACCCTACAATCCGGGTAGCCAACACCGGACAACCCTTCTTCAAAATATATTTGGACTGTACATTTGAGATGACGGGATCCATCGTATCGACTACCACTGTATCAACAGAGTTTACGTAATCAATTACAACACAACAACGGCCGGTTTGTATATCCTCCATAGCAATCGTTTATGAGGAAAGAAATGCTCATAGCAAGCTTCCTTCAGTGGATTACTAAGTTGTCTATCTGAAAATGTATTGCGAAGTTATTGATAGGCCAAGCCTTAAAATCTACTTCGCCGGTCAAAGACCATTACTAGGGTTTACTAGGATTTAGGGAGGTCTCGATTTAGTGTGGTATTCATCCTGCAGCAAGTGTTCTGTATCTCGTTGCGGCATGGTTTCCTGATGATGGAAGACAAGTAATACAAGGTCATCTGCAAACGGGTAAATATGATTTTCTGCTACGCACAAGAGATCATTAATGAAAACTAGCAAGAGAGGAGGAAGCACGACAGAGCCTTGAGGTACATTTGCATTGGAATAAAACTCCTTTCAGGAATACCCATCGATTACAACTTTTATCGAACGATTGTATAAGACTATCTTGGAGATATCTAAAGCAATGATTTTACTTTTGCCAAAGTGACGAATAACTCGGTTACAGTTTTTGTTGGGATAGGACATTAGATCCACAGTGGATCGATTTTTGTGAAAGACATATTGTCTATCGTTAAATAGGTCGAGATATCTGGGTAATCAATCCTGGTCTCCACTGTCTTGGCTAAAAGAGAGCAAACTGCGATTGGGCGATAACTTATACGATTGGTGAGGTAGTAGCTATGCATAGTAGCTATGTCTGTCGTGAATTATCACATAATGTTTGAAATAGTGTTTGATTGTGTCCTAAGTCATTAAAAAGTAACACTTGTTTAGTGAGATAATTTGTTACAGACCGTACCATTTCAATGAAGAAGTTTTAGTTTTATTCTACTGCCAACAGTACCTTAAGCTTAAGCTCTCTCTTAGGTAGCGGATCGAACTAATTTTTGTACCTTATATACATATATATATATGTGAGGTGTAGTCAAAATAATAAAGGTGATTTTTCAAATATAGTGCACTATTTATATATATATATTTATATATATATATATATATATATATACATACAAGATGGCCTTGCCTAATAATTTTGACAAACATATTTTAAAGTGTTTTTTTTTTTTTCTTCTTTATTTTCTTTTGGCTTTCTTTTTACTCAAAGCATAAATATTTCTAATTCTTAACTTTTCTTTCTTTATAATAAATAAATAAATAAATAACAAACATTTATGTATAGCAAAGCAAGCAAGAAAGTATGTGAACGTGTACATATGACCTCGTTAGCTTTCATTACTTTCGATTTATTTACTTTTTTCCTGGTTTTTCATTTTTTATTTTTTTTATTTTTTTTATTTTTTTTATATTTCATCTCTTTACCCTTTTAACCATAGTCATAACTATACTGCTATGAGTATATTCTTGTGCGAGCAATACTAACAATCTGTTGTATTGATTCTTATTTCTTTCATTCTTTATGAACATGTTAACATCGTAAATTGAGTGTTTTTTTTCGCCCACTCCCTTGTGCTCGTTTATACTTAACATACACAAACGTACAAGTGTGTATAGATCCCCTTAACGTACTTTAAATAGTTGCTTGTAGTTAAAAATTTTTCACAATTACAAATCGTGTTGTGCTATGCTATGCGTGCTGTGCTGCCAATTGCACTCGAAAAAGCTCTTCTTCATTTTTCTTCTTCTGCTTTTTTTATAAAACCGCAATACAAAAAAGGTTTAGTGAGAAAAAGAAAATAAAATATAAAAAAGAAAAATAGTGCCGGGAGTGAGTGGGGCGAAATACGCAGATCGAGAGGAGCAAAAGAAAATGGAAGAATATCCAAACTCATGCATATGTCGGTTAAATGCCTTCAAAGGGTAAACATTACTAAATGCTTTGTAACTAACTATTGGGAAGGCAGGCAGTCAGTCAGTCAACCAACCAACCATCTCCCCCCAGGGCTCGACCAAGCTATTCGCGCAATAAAAAATGCGGTGTAAGGAGTAAAGAATGTAGGTAACGTTACAGTTTCATTTGTTCTTATTTTTCCTTAAAGTTATTTACACTTTCAGTCGGTTTGTTTTTTTTTTTTTTTTTTTTTTTTTTTTACTTAATTTTTAATAAAATTTAATTTTTTTTTTTTTTTTTTTTTTTTTTTTTTTTCTCTCTCCTCATGTCTCATCCAAGCAAACTTTCTCTTAAATGATATTTTTACGTTTTGCACAAGCCTTTGCTTGAAAATGTTTAGATCTTTTCGAAAATCGAAAAACATATAAAGCTGCAGCGGCTTAAAAAATGTTTTTTTTTTCGCTTACAAAGACGGAACCGTAAGATTTCACGTTAATTTTCATCTTTTTCGCTTTTTCTAAAAAGAAGCCTGCACTCGTTACGCTAATTCTTTTCCTCTCAAACGAAACGAAGATTGCAAGAATTTTGAAAAGCAATCAAAAAAAAAAAAAAAAGAAAAGCAAGTCTTTCATAATTGTAGCCAACGTTAATTCATTATTACTAATACCAGTTTAGTCATCCGTCCGGTCATAGTGTGGAAATTGAAAATAGCAAGGGCAACCTTTTTATATAAATATATATATATGTGTGTCAAAAGTCTCATCAAAGTAATTATCTTTCACTTTTAGAAGTCCTAAGGAGGCCCTTTAATGGCTTTTCGCAGCAATTTCCCGCATCGACGTATTCCTTTATATCTAGATTATTATGCATTAATAAACATTTTATATCGACAGTTCGAAAACGAGCTTAATCGAAATCCATAAGGCAAAATTTAGTAGAGACACGAAGAAAACATTTATTGCAGCTATTTGCCTGATATTTCTAGCCATTGAGATGAACAGTGAAAAACTACTACTACTTTTCTCCTACTACGCTGGTGAGATTGGTTGGGTTATTTAAAAGTCGACAAGAATTTAAAGGAGATGCCGATAGTTTTTGCTTATGCGTTTCTAAATTTGCACTACGATCATGCGAAGAGTTCAAAAAAAATTTCTTCTGGTGTTATGCAGCGCGTAACGGATTACTTTAATTACCTTAGCGGACGTTTTGCATATACCTTTGCCTTTTCCCAAATCGCCCCAGTCGAAAATATTGGGTATAAACTAAGACAATCTTGAGTATGTTTACTACAAAAAATTACACAGAGACAGAGATGAAAATACGGACAGACGGACACGTTTAAATCGATTCAGAATTTGATGCTGATGAAGAATGAAAGATGTAGAATCTATCAGGCTTCCGTTGCAAACGTCATCTTTTCGTGATGGGTATAAGAGGGGAACTGCTATAAAGCTTATTTAACTGATTGGTACGCATATACGAGGTGTGTTCAAAAAAAGAGGCGACTTTTCCAATTTTTTTTTTTTTTTTTTTCTTTTGTAATATTGGTACAGATGCTACCCACATTTATTGACATTATCAGCCAGGATTCGCGGATTGGAAAAAGCGCCGGCACAAATCTATTATATCTACGGGGCGTTACTTTGAAGGGGGAAAATTTGATATTGTTTCGGTATAATAAATAAATGTTTTTCGAACAATATAAAATGTTGGTTTTTGTTTTTTCGAACACACCTCGTATGTGTAAGTGCAAAAATAATTGCGCGAACGATGTTTGCCGAAATTATTACAAGCCTGATGAAGCAAGTGCTGCAAGCAAAAGCAACTTCATCACTTCATTGGTCCTTCGTTAAATGCAAGAGTGCAGCAATGCTAACGATGCTTGATTTCGTAAGCGCAAGGATAAGAGACGATTTTTTTGTTTTGTTGATGTTGTGTCAGGAAAAGCAATCATACCTACCTTGGGCTGCTTTTGCAGTTATTGGATCGTCAAGCATGAAATTTATAGATAATCGATTAAACGATTCGAACGATTGCCGATCCGGTAGCAAAAATCGAGAGATCTGTGAGAGATGTCATCAACATATCGTCATCGAAACATCGCCACATTTTGAATAGAAGACTATTTAAGTTCTGAAAAACAAAAAAAAAAAACCAAACAAAATCAATTACGTTCGCGTTTCGAGTATCGCGCAAGTTAAAGTTGAACTTTTCCGCTGGTCGCGGCAGACCTATATTAAAATTTCTTGCTTAAAACATAGCACATAGTTTAAGCTACAAACTCGTTCCATTAACAAAAAAAAAAAAAAAGAGGAAAAAAAATTGCTAACCTCTGGCAACTGACTACAAAACGTGTTTTTCTTTTTGCCTTGTTTTCTGTTTACAAAAACGAAGAAAACAAAAAAAAAGAAAAAAAAAAGGGAATTGAACTTTATTAAAAGCGATTGTCATTTGCAACGTTTATACGAACCGTTTATATATTTATATATATATATATATATATATATATATATATATCATATATAACGATGGTATATGTGAACGTATGTTTACTTGCATGCATGCATTATAAACGACCTCAGTTTATTAAAGGCAACCATTTAACCGGCCAATTGTGCCATTGGCATACCAATATAGTTATTGTTTGTTGCTTTTTACCAGAAAAACAAAAACACAAAACAAAAAGCACAAAAAGGAAAAAAAATATCATTGTATAGGTTATGGTGTCATAACAAGTAAAAGACAGAGATATTTAAGGTGACCAGGTGTAATAAATTTTTTTGTTTATATCATGTTCCTTTTTGGTTTCAGCACTCACCATCGATGGATAGAAGGCGCCTATCACTCCATTTGCAACATTCAGATATGCGCATCAGATATACGCTCTTGCCAAAGATAATATTTTCAAACGAGTTAACTGTGTATGTGTTCTTCGTTTCTCAAATGCTTGCAATTGCGAAGATTATGATAGAATTATTAGGTACTGCTTGATGCATTCATAATAACGCCTACCGCATATAGAAACCTCTAATTTCCAGCTCATATTAAGTACTAATATACTCTATCCGCATAAGCAGCCGAGCAGATGAGAATCGCGGCTGCCAAGTTCAAGCTGGAGACTCAATATGCCTTTGTACGGAGCATACTTGATTGTAGCGGTAGTAGATGCTCAGTCGGTGAAGACATAACACTTACCGATTACTTTGCCATTTCGTTCTCTTTTCTTATTTCTTTGTTTTGTCCGTCACCGAGTTATACGAACAGCAAGCATCCCCTGACTGATTGGTTACATGGCAAATAAAAAAAGAAAATCTATTAAAGTGGAAAAACCCTAGTCCGCCTAGAAAAGTAAGCTTAACTTGCAATCTTTAAGAGGTATTAACTCAAAGTCTAGTAAAAACATTTCGTTTGATTCGTCGTTAACTGTCACGCTCCAAATTAAAATAAATTAATTTTCAATTCTAATATGTTAGCCTGAGGTAGCGATTACTAAAGATTTTCTTCACTGCTCAAATAACTTTCTTGCTCGTTATTATTCGGTCAGCTGTTTAAGTCCACTTCACCTTAACATGCGTTATGCGTTATTATCAAAAATATGATCTCTCGAGTCAGATATGTGAAGGTAAGCAGCATTCAATGCTAAGTCACTCCTTTTTTTTAACGACTTCATAGGTGATCTGCGCTTTCGAGAATATGGCCAAAAAACGTTCCGCAAAAGAGTACACTTCGAGAGTGGAGCTGTGTCGAAAAAAGCAATCCTGTTGGGAATATACAGTATAATGTTGAAATCCAACCTTTACGTCTTCAGGAAACGATTAGATTCACTTAGAAGCATTGCCAACCAGCAGAACGGTAGTTTCATCGAGTCGAAACCGAGAGCAGCTCGAAAGATAAAAGTGTTTGTAACAAGAAGTTGTGGATACTCATTTTGAATTAAATCGACTCGAATTGACTCGACCTTCTTCCGAGATGGAAAGGGCAAGACGTGGGAGTCTGCCTGCTCCTAATAAAAAGACGTTTCTATTACACGCTTTAAAATTTTAAATGTGTTTCTTTTCCGTTCATGTTTATCTCTTTCGACTTTTTCACGATATCGTTCAAGTAACAGTGCAAGGAGATAAGTTAATTTAAACATTGTTCGTTTTCTGGCCGAAAAAAGAATGAAAGCTGAATTTTCTTATGTGAAATATTCGACAGTCGCCCAAATATCAACATTGTTGATATTCTTCTCGTCAGTCACTGGCCAATGACTTTGTTATTCTTTAAAATCTCTTCATCTTTTTAATACAAATTTGCCTCACCTACACTGCTTGTCGCAGGGTACCATCCGTTAAAAATGTCTCTCGAGAATGGCTTTGTGTTAAATGCCATTTTTATTTTTAATATTTTTCTTAATAACTTCCTTCTTTATTGTTATTCTGTTAACTCAAAATACGTTTTTTTTTTTTTCTTTTTTTCTAAATTGTTACAGTGGCTTTCTCCCTTGAGGACCATAAGATGTGGCATGAACATTCAACTGCAACTGGTAGAAAAAGGAAAAAAAAATTTCTTTTCTCTCTAAAAGTCTATTTGAAATGGGTACACAACGTGATACTCGCAACATTATTAACATTATTATTATGATTTTTCATTTTAAATACAACAACAAGGCTTAAGAAAAAGCTTATGTCCTTGAGCTGAAAAAAGCTATTCGACCATTGTTAATAATTTATGAATAGCTAATCAATTAGATGAGTTTGATTAGAAATCCGACAGTCTACAGTAAACCGTCGAATGTTTAAGTCAAGGCTGACAGCTGGAGAAGTTATTTCACTTCACTTCACTTCACTTCACTTCACTTTAATTTTATAAAAACTCTCTATTGAGTACTAATTAATATTGGAATACTAAGCTATCTTTATCGACTTTTCTCCATCTTTACAAAAGCAGTTCACCTCCAATGCGTAACTTTTTCATAAAACAATTACAGTCTTCGTCAAAAGACTATATTTATGTATTTATTTATTTATATGTTTACAGTCGGAAGGAACGGAGGGAAGAGAAAGAGAAAGCTATGCGATTGCCGTCTAGCAGTTGTAAGCAAACTCTTACGCATTGAGATTTGATTGAATAAAATATCGCCTGAATAAAGTCGAATCTCACAAGTAAATATTAAGGTAAACTGGGGGCCAACCTTTATAGTAAATATAACAAAGAAAGCAAAAACGAAAAGATCATAATCCATGCAAAAGATGTCCGCAATTTGAGGCAAGATTTGAATTAAACTAAAACAGAATCATAAATAATGTAAATTGGATTGTTGGGCATTGGGCAAATCGCCTCCACGGCTTTGCTGGCACATACGCAATCATCAAAATTCTCTCTCACCATTTTGAGTAAATGTGGCCGAATTTAGTTAATGTAGCGTTGTACGGCTCCTTGTGGACTGGTCGGCATAGACCTTTGACTTCAAATAACTTCATAAAAAGAAAGCCAGTGGATGCCGATTCTGATTAAGAAAACGCGAGAGAGATTGCTTAACAATGAGAACACGTTGTTTTCCCGCGTAATGCTCTAGTGGTGCTAAGCCTAAACTGTCAGCTGTCAACTCGTATTATTGGAAATTTTGCGACATCCTATATAACTAAAAAAGAAAAGCATGTGTAGATCCGCGCTGCCAGTGAACCACTAAACCGATGCAAACATCCACTCCTTCGCTTATGACCATCATCATCAATTACTTAATGTTTACTCAGTCTGATATGGAAATATCTTATCATAGACTTGTGTTAGGAGGAAATTAGTTTTCTTAAACATTCAAGTTTTTCTTGGTACTTGATTGCATTTAACAATTATCATTATTAGTCAGAGAGAGACTTTCTAATTATCTAATTGCATTTGCGTTGTTCAATAAATTTAAGTTAACTGTTGAGCGTGGAAATAATACAAGCGATGGCAAATATTCGAACTTGGAATAATGATTAGCTGAACTAAAGTTTGAGATAAATAAGGTATGGCTTCGGTCTGGTATTAAAAACCAGAGCTGCTTCGTATTATGCTTATTAAGACATTTACGGGCGGCGAAAATACTGAAATTCTCAAGCTAACATTAAATTAAGGGTAAAAATTCATAATATTTGCTTTGAAGACTTCAAGGTTTTAATTACACGTGTTTTTCTTCTTTTTTTTAATCCTTTGCAGATAGATGACAAATCAATCTTTATTGTAGCAATATTATAAATACCTCAAGCAATGCCTCAAGGGGGTCAGGTTCCGTGTAGCCGACTAGAGTAAGGATCGCGATTAGCAATGTAATGGGTGCGGGTTCAAAGGCTTAGCTGTCTTGTGATTTTTCTCTTGATGCTTCTATGATATATTCCTTCCAATATTGTAGTAACTGCATGTATTAGTTTTACAGATATTTACTACTACGCTATTGAGTTTTTCTTGATTGAAGGAATACGGCTTCTTGTCATCATCCACGGACATTGATTGTATCGATGATAGACAACGAGGGAAACATTTGTAAAATGACAGTTTTGTCGTTACATTCCGTAAGAGTTCATTATACCTAGAATCTCTTGAGATATATATATTTCTGATTAATGAAAGGTTTTGCCCGTTCCCTTGTTGGTTAAACACCGTGGCCGTGCATCTATTCTTTGTGCCTGGAAAGGACATTGTTGCAAAAATTGGGACTGAAAGAGAAAACTGAGCCTTTCATCAAACACACACAACAAATCATGTAGAAAAGCAAAAAAGATTAGCTTGCAATCTGAAATAGGAAATTTTAAGATAACACTTCTCTTTAACAGAGATCACAAGCTCGACTAGACCTGCTTGATTAACTAGCTAGTTTGTAGGTGTCGAAGGTGTTTATTTTAAATAATTAAAATCTTTTAATTAAAAATAAAGCAGAAACTCTTGCGCTTATAGATAGAAAATCGATGCATTTAAGTATTCATTCGATCATTGTCTACTCACTGCCGAGGCTTTGATTCTAAGAATGATAATTGAGAGCATTTAACTGAAACAAATGGTGAGATCGCATGCGTCGAATAAAAGGCTCAACATGCGAAATAAGTGGAAGCGCTCTCTTGCAAGCTGCTAAGGTTAGTTTTCTGGCTTGTCTGGTCACCTTAATCGCAATGAAAGTGAAACATATCAATGCTTCACGTTTTTCTTCTGGTTATAAGCATTTCAGTGAGTGAGGTTTCTATTTGTGTGTTAGCTTCAAGTTTCCTATGTTCTCTCTAAACTAAAACGCTCTAAGCTGTTGTTCCAATTTTTTACATCTAATGATTTTTGGCATTTTTTCTTTTTCGCCCAGTAATGCTCTGTTTCTCTCGGTTCGTGTAAAAAAAATATGCAAAAAATCAACAAAACTGCCCTTAAGCTAATAGGAAACAAGGAGTACAACAGGAATTTGCATAGAAATCAGTAGCTAAACTAAAGTTTATGTTTATGGTTATGCTTGATTTATTAAAACTTTTGCAGGTTTTTTTTTTTTTTTTTTTTTTTTTTTTT
>NW_023998414.1:6609135-6617381 GCF_014805625.2 Glossina fuscipes
AAAATAAAAACCTCATTTAATGAAACATTACTACTACGTGTAATAAACGCCTTCGAAAGACCTTTGTAACCTTCGGTAACGAGAATTACATCATGCGACCATTTCAACTTAACCACAGTTAATTGCCGCCGATTAAAGATCCGAATTAGTTGGAATGGAGCCGTCTTTATTATTTAACCACAAAAATATTAATAAAAATATAGAATTTTTTTCTCTTTCTATATATTTTCATCATTCTTTTCCTCTTTCTCACTCCCCCCTTTTAATTAACTGCCATTTAGTTTCGGGTCAAAGTCAATGAATTTTTTTTTTTCTTTCTAAGCATTATAACTAGACAAGGCAGCGCACAAAATTGTTATTTTTATAGGTATTTTTTTTTTTTTTTTTTCATTATCATGTAAACAATAAAGAGTAAAAAGATATTCAATGACAGCTCGTTTAGTTAAATGTTGAAATGTTGTCATCTTTTTTAAGGTAAATAAATAAAACGAGTAAAAACGCTTTAGTGGGACACGGCCTAACATTAAATACGCTTCGCTACACTTGTTGTTTATACAACGACTATTCAAAAGAAGCTGTTATATGGGAAGTGGTCGAAAAGGAGGTCCGAAGTATTTTCAATGGCATTCGTTCGGGTCGGTGTAGCAGCACATTTCAACAAAACATCTCGAAAATTGCGATCTGTAAGTTGAACACAAGAAGACAAAGTGGATAAACAGACGGACAGACAAGCTTAGACTAATTCAGAAAATGACTCTGACTCGATGGGCATAATGAGAGATGGGTCTATCTTAAGTCCTTCTAATTGTTGCATACATCCGCACGAACTTAATATACCCTTGTAGGACACGCGGTGTAGGATGCAAAAAAAATGAGGTAAGAAAATTATATGCGGTTGTGATTGAATCTTTTATACCCCAAAAAAAAAAAAAAAAAAATGAAACGAGTACATTTTCAAGCTCCATAGCACTGAGTGGGCGTGGCTGATTTTTTATACTTTTTAGAATAATAGTGGAGATATATACCGCGGCGCTGTTATAGTTTATGAGTGACGAAGAAAAAACCCGTGCAGTAAAGGTTTTCTCCGTTATAGTTGCTTAAACTTGTGGTCATTGCAGGCGTGTCCTTTGAACTCTTTGAGTCATATTCAAATCCTTTCGTAAATTTGAAAGCGAAGTATTCCTCTTTGCAAACAGGAAAATGTTCACAACAAAGTTCATACAGACGGACAAAAGCATCTGTTTCATTGAATTTAAATTTGAATCTAATCAATAATATATATATATATATCATATATTATTGAGTGGCCGAGTAGGCAAGAGTCTTGACTAGCAACTTAATGGTCGTGGGTTCAAACATCAAGTGCGGTAGAGTTCTTAATAAAGCCGAAAGCCTTAGATGCTAGTGCTTTAAGACTTTAGTCTTAGAATTTATTCTGTGGCTAAATTTATAATAATAATAATAATAATAATATATTGAATATATATATATATATATAGGTATATATATATATATATACTTTATGGGATCTCAGAAGCTCCCATTTGGGTGCTGCAAACGTTTCGACAAAATGAGTATACCACTCATCCTTCAGTGATGAGTAGAAAAAAGAAGAAGAAATATAAAATTCGTAAATGAAATGAAGAATTTGAAATAAGCAGAAGTCACACACCGACGTTAGAGGGCGAAAAATTTTGCAAAATCCCTTAAGCAATGCTTGAAGGAAATTAATGCATGCTAGTTATATGGAAGACAAAATATATATTTTTAAATATTTTAAATTTACTTTTTATAACAAATGTTCCCTCTACAATCGATTTTTATACCGAGCGGATCCTTAACAAATCTAATCCTTCAATATACAATTGTGTGCAAAATCTTAGGATGAAACATACAAGGTGTGATCGCCAAGAATTTCTCCAATATTCGAAGACTCATTTTTGGACCTTCTCACTCTATAAAGAATATCTTGAAAGAAGCCGGACGACATAATATCAATAAAATATTGAACCTGATTAAAACAACTAAGGCTTATTCTACTTCTTAGCCCTAGAATTTATATCCTTAGTCTAAATAAATTGTAATAATAATTGTAGGATGAATAAATTACACTATCGGACTTGGGAAAAAATCTTATGATCGTCATAGTACCCTGCACCATTTGTGGCATAAGAGTATATTAGATGAGGCTCGGATGTACGCAACGAAAAGAAAGGCTTGAGATGGGTCCACCTATTATTATATCGAATCACATTCTCAAGCGATAAAAGCTTGCTGAGGTATTTTCGCCAAAGGTATTGTCAACCTTGTTGTGATGGTATGCTGCGAATCCGAATTACTTTTTCGCCCACTTCTTATATGAGCACCTCTAGGGTGGTGTAAGGCAATGGCCTCCTGTAATGGTTTTACTTGGTTTTTGATTACAATTTCTTACCATATTTGAATTATTCTAAGCATGCAAAGCATCGTAATAAACGAGGGACGCTTATAAGTGAAATAGGATCGTTGCTCCTCCATTGAGGTTATATTGTGACAGCTGCTGTTTCTAGTATGCATTTCAATTTCTCTCTCAACTCGATAATGTCTCGTACAACTATACACTGCCTATTAAACGAACACATTAATATCTTGTGTGATAAGTTATTTATTTATTATTATTATTATTATTATTTTTTATTTTTTTTTGTTGAAAAAAACCGCATTTTGTATTTATTTGTACCCCAGGTATAAATACCTATTAAATCATTAGCAAATTTACTGAATATGTTTAAGTAAATGAATGCTGATATAGCGCCAACATACCAAATTGATTAAATGATTTTCTCCAAATATAGATGATTTTTAAACAATCAATAAATTAATGCCAAATTACAAATGATTTGAAAATATTTTTGTGTAAATTCTTCTCATGCAATTTTTCTTCTTCTTCTTCTTCTTTTTTTTTTTTTTTTGTTCTTTCAATAACATCGCGTCGCTTGAGCACTTGAAATGTCAAATGCATTCGATCAATATTCAACATTCACTGTAATCATTTTGATGAATTGGGAAATGTAACTGTCTTCGAAGCCTTCAGAAGAACGTATCAAAAACTTGACAACAAGTTTTTTAAAGGTTAAAAATGCTTGAATATTATGCGAATGAATTGCAATCACCTCTTTTTCTTTTTCTAGGATAAAAAAAGGAAAGAAATATAGGAAGAGAAAGACAAGAAAGAAAGAAAGAAAATAACGAAAAGGTTGTAATCATTTTTGTTTAATTTCCTCCTTTCTACTTTAAGGAAAATACACCACGACTATGTTAAAAAATTAAGTAAATTAATGTATGAAAAATTCATGGAATATTTGCGAACCCAAGACAGAGATTAGAAAGAATACAAAAGGTGAACGCAAACATTAGACAGATAAAGCCGAACGTTAGTTATGCAAAAAGAAATCATTTTCGGCCGGAAAGTATGTTAAGTGGATGTTTGATACACGAAGAATAATCGCCGAACACATAAATAGAATGGAAGTCATTAAAACTCAACACAACGGCCCTGCAGACAACGCACTATTTTACGCTTCAAGCAGAAACTCAATAAATATCGAATGAAGTGAAACGAAGACATTGATGGTCACTTGAAACAAATCATGAAGTAGAAATTAAATAGCGCCAAAGCGACTAAAATAGAAGAAGATCAGACATCAATGAGAATGAGAACCAGATAATTAAACGACACGGATGTAATTTAAGTCCTAAGCTAACATGACATTGCGGCATAATAAGACTCTTTCCGCTGCAAGGTAAACGTAGGAGAAGAGGTAAATGACAAAAGGTCATACAAATGTCATTCGCAGGCGATTTGGTTTGAAAGTATTGAGCAAAATCTTGGCATGGAATAAGCAATAATACAGCCAAGTCGTAGAGATGTTGGGTAAACAGGGCATTACATAAGAAAAAGGCATAAGAAATTGTGAAAATTTAATAGAGCTCGGGAAACCGTATATAAAGCTTTTGGATAAAGTTCAACAGAAGACGTTGGCATTTAACCTCACGATTTATAAAAATTAAATGCAGTTTGTATGAGAGTAAAATCAAATTCATAAAGAATGTCAACAAATATCAAATCGAAAACGAATGCTCACATCAGAGAGGGTCGGCCGAGTACACAAGTAGTAGACTTTACCTAACTAGCTTGCTGAACACATTCACACTAGCATAGTTCAAAACTTCTTTACCCAGTATCTGTTATGTTACGATCTATGTGTGTGTATATCCTCTACACGTGTATAGCAGCAACAGGGCAGCTTGTGAAACTAGCCATCAATCGCAGACTCAAGAAAGGAGAGAAAGCAGTTTAAATTCTACTTCTTCGAATTTGGTGGCCGGGATAGTGAATGTGTGAACTCATGCACAGTCTTCTTTTTAGGTAGATGTGATGACTTTTTCATCACTTAATCAGTTGCAAGTTGCTATACGTTCGCATGGTCCTTTTCCTCTATTCTTCGCTACCGGATGGAAATACATTTTTCGATGCCACTTAATCCCTATTAGTCCATTGTTTTAGCTACAGCCCCGTCTTGAGCGTGAAACTACCGTCCATGGCTATGAGTTGGCGACAAAACAGAAATATACATAAAAGAAGTACGATGGTAAGAAAGATATAACAAATATACGATTAAGTTAACAACGAGATACATACATAAAGAAACGTATATGAAAACTCTTTATTGAATACATTGGTCATTAATTTCCGGGACTGACACAGAGATCTCGTAACTGAAAACGTAATATAAACAGATTTAAAGTATACTTTTGGGACCTATTTTTTGACAAAATGTGAAAGAGTAGAATTTTCCAAGAAAAAGAAGGACTATGTAAATAAAGAGAACCTTGCAAATTGTGAAACTAAGTTAAAAAAACAAAGGCCCGATAGGATTTGTGTTAGTTGACTACACCCAGCGGAGAAAGTTCTCGATGAAATTGTTGCAACCGATATTAAAATTGGATCAATTTAAAAACAAAAAGGCTTCCATGTCCTTTCGATAATTTTTATATGAGTTGAAATGGTATATCAGGAAAGATACACCTATGATATTTAAAATAATGTGTGACGAGAGTCATCATAATCTGTTGGTGGTTTGTGTGTTTTGAAAGAAATTCGTACGAATACGAAAGACCTTAACGAACTGAACGTCTGAATTCTACGGGTATATTGGAAGGCTTCAACAGATGGTTTTTTTTTTTTTTTGCGACATAACCAATCACCAATTGGAGGGTAATGGCCGCAGTCAAGTAGGGGTGTGCCCAACCAGTAACTGTTACACCTTTACCGAGTGAGCACCCGCTATATCTACGACCAAATTAAAGATTATCACTCTGAGATTTCAATCTACAAAACGCTGAACTGCATTCACTAGGAGAACTATTTCCAGATTTGATTCCCACGGATTGTGAAATGTTTGCGAAATTTAAAAACATTCTCCAGTGAAAATAGACAATAAACAGAAATTTTATAAATAATACAAATACACATTTTGTAAAAAAGAAAAGAAAAACAATATATTATAATATTACCAATTCCCGGAAATTATTGACCTATATAAGACATAATCATTTAATTATTGTATAATATTGAAAAATGCTTTGATTTTCACAAAGTAAGAATTAATTTTCAAGTTTCTCCAATGGATGCTAAAGGGGTTTTTGGCAAAACGGAGAGTAATTTTATTATAATACATAAGTTAAGTAATTATCATCTAATTCCTTAGAAGAGCAATAAAAATTTACTGAACTACGTGATAAAGTGAAGGGAGAGGAGACTAAGTGAGATTGTAAGCAGAAATTGCAGCAAACTACTCAACCAACGTAATTAACCTACACGAAGTCTAACCAACCAACTAAATAAGCATGATTTTGTGCCTGTTCTATGTATGTATGAGTTTATAAACGCTTTTGAAGTTTGCTTTATAGCCCATCTAAGCTGCGTATCTACCACAACAAGAAGAAGTCAATTTAATTTTACATCCTGTTGTTCTCTAGAGTTTGCAGCAATTCCGTCTTGCATGCAAACGCACGCACACCCATCCATACACACACACACACACACACACACACACACACACACTTCATACGCATTGTCTTAGCTAGTAAAACTTTGTAAAGTTTCTAAAGCGAAACTTTAATGGATTTCCTTAAGTTGGCTGCTGGTTTTGTTGCTGCTCTTGATGTGCGTAGATATGGAATTGTTTCCAATGTTTGTAAGTGTGATTTCTTACATATCCATATATACATATATGTACGGGCAGAGATGTATGTGTCTAATGCATGAAGGTATGTGTGTATATATATATATATATATATATATATATATATATATATATATATATGTATGCATGTGTGTTTGCATAAGTGTGAAAGAATTCTACCAAATATGTATACAAGTTGATGAAAACATTTCTATTTAGAAAATTTTGTTAGAAAATATTTTTATGTATTTTTGCCTTTCTCTCCTTTATGTAAAACTAAATTAATTGTAAATAACACAAGTCTTCAAAAAGTTTTTCTTTCTCTTTATAGGGAAAATATTTAAATAAATTTTTCAAAATTTAATTAAATTTAGCTTAATTAAACAAATTTTTAAAGTATTTAAGAACTGATTGTTAAATGATTTTCTCTTAAAAAACCAATTATTTCACCGTAAAATATTTTAGTTAAGGAGTAAATTAATTTCACAACCGTTCGTATCTTTCCTAAGACAGATGCTGGAGCGAAACGGTCTCGAAAACGCAAAGAAAACGAGTGAAAATATTATGAAAATTGATTTAAAACGAAAGAATGCGTTCAGGTGCGTAGGGCTAGGTCAACTAAGTTGACAAATTTTTAATATATGTTAAAATTTCCTTTCGCTGGAATGTCAAACACACTCTATCATCAAACTGCTGCGTACTTTAAATTATTTTGAACCCTTATCTATACTTTACGGCATATTTAGTAGATAATGAGTGAAATAAAAAAAAAAATAAAAACCTTGTAATATATTAGCCGTAAAATCTGTGTGCTTAAGAATGATAGTTTAATGAGCATATAATATGTGGTAGGAATGCATTCTAAGGCATTTGAAAGAGCCGTAGTTGCTCACAACAAAAAAAGAAGGAAAAAGGGAGACCCATATGCAAGGGACGTTCCACTTGGAAACACGCAAGTCGCAAGTTTCCGAGACGTAAATTGTTATTTCGTATCAGGCGGCTTAAAATGTTCGATGCCATAAAAAGGAACTCAAAAGTAGAAGAGAACGTGATCCTTTAAACAATGTGTTACGATTGCTTCAACATGCGTTCTCGATATGGAGTTGCATTGCAAATTCGATGGCTGCCGCATACAATGGGACAGGTTTTAGATTGGCCGTGTTCTCACGCAAGTATAAGACACATTCTTGTATCTGTTTGCATTCGGTCTTGGAGTCTAATCATTCTCGAGACGATGAGCATGCGTCCTCCCATTCCGTCCGTCAACGGATTTCGTAAAGTTAATCCTTTAGGGTAGGAATTCACATTAATCTTGTCTAACAACTGTTTCAATAACCGAGTTTAAGCATTAAAAGATAGACTGGGTCAGCTACTTAATCCATTCTCCCATATGTTTCGCAATTGCTGATTCTTTCCCCAAGAAGATGCATAAATATTTTCTAAAATTCTAAATTTTCCTTTAAAACAAGGACAATTCAATATGTCCTTCACTTTTTTTTTTTTTAATTTTTATTTACGTATAACTTGAAGCATTTTTGAAGATTTAATCATTCTCTTCCTCTCTCTTGTCCGAAAGAGCATACCTTCTGTGTAATCGAAAAATCTTTCAAATAAATGAAATATTAAATACGTAAAAGCATTGACCTAATTTCTGTAATGGTTGTAAAAAAAAAAATCTTAAATACTTAATCATTAACCTATACACACTCCCATGTATATTAAACATTTACAAAATCATTCAAAAGATTCAGTCAAGCACGTAAAGAACATTTTTATGCTTTAAGAGAAGAAATTAAAAATGAATGAAAAAAAAAAAAAGCTTCACACTTTAAAAGCCGTAGTCGTTCGGAAGCGTATGGGAGAGTGACTGCAGGATTATTTATGTTTATCATTATCACCATTAACACGTCTGAAATATGTAAATAATTTTCCGTTTTTTTTTTTCTTCTTTTTGTGGCTGTCCCTGTCCCTGTGTTTTTTCTGTTTTTTTTTTTTTTTTTTTTTTTTTTTTTTTTTTTT
>NW_023998414.1:6617481-6627406 GCF_014805625.2 Glossina fuscipes
TTTTTTTTTTTTTTTTTTTTTTTTTTTTTTTTTTTTGTTTAGTTTATAATAAGTAAGAAAATGTATATTGCATGTCCATGTGCCCATATGTCCCTATATCCATGGGTCGTCTATGTAAGGCGATTTGTGTATTTAATGAATCATAAAAAGCATAAAAAACCTCGATTGTAACCGAAGATAATACATATGTCTGTGCTGTTATCTAAACTCTGTTAAATAAAAGCCTTGAAGGTCTTCATCGTTTCCCTTATGATAGTCATTGTGTTTAGGGCATTTTGTCACTAAAAATAATTTCGCTTAACTCAGTAGCTTATCGTTCATCGTATATACCGACATATATAGATGTCACGTATCATATAAATGTATGTTTGTATGTATAGTTTTAGTCTTTCTTTCGCTTATATTATATGATTGCTAGAGTTACGAGTTTGCCGTACAGATATTATAAAAATTATGTTTTGTTCGTGTTCATGATTTCATATCACACCACAGGTAACAATTGAGTTAATTCATAGCTATGGGAAGAGGGAAAAAAGGGCAACTTTGTTTAGCCGAAGTTTAATCTGAAAAATTCATCGCCCATATTATAATAACATTATAAAAACTTCTCTACTAAGTATAGGATCATATATAATAAGTTTTTTGCTTTTTTCTTTTTCTTTTCTTTTTTACACATAGACTTAAGAATGATAAAGTCAACGGAAGTAAGTAGCACTAAGTGATTCTTGAATCTTTAATAATATCTTTATTGACACGTTGTGATTTTGTAAACAACTTTTATAAATATTCGATTCATCTATCAAGTGAGTGTTTGTTAATGAGAATGTATTAAAATATATTTATAGAGAGGATCTATAGAATTTTGGAATCTATTGGGACTTCATCTATGAAATTGTTCTAAAAATATCATCAATCAACTTTTCTTATTTCCCGATTTTGAAAGATGAAATAACTGGTTGGACGGATAGACAGATGGATATGGCAAATTTGTTTGAGTATTTCATGAAGATCGATTCAATCGATAATATGAATATTCTTTTGAAGCCAAGTATTCTTACGTCGAGAATGATCGGACCAAGTCTACCATCTCTGCCAAATAGAAAGCAATATGGAACGTGTCTCGAATGGAAGAAAATCTGAGGACGGAACAAATTTCATATCTCCAATAATGCGTACAATCTTCGACTATCTATCGGGCATAGTCTTTCGGCAGTAACTTAGAAAAAAAAAAAAAAAAAAAAAAAACCTCTGGATATAAAAACTTATGTGAGGGTTCACTTAACGAGAAATATGTAAGTAAATTTAACGAATGTATTCATTCATACCTTACGTCGGTGGTGACAATATATCGCTAAGATGTGAATGCGGAGAAAATGTTTCTTAAGTCACGCAACAATATCCAGAATGAAATGAGATTGCATCCATCGTTTATTAAAGCATATAGTAACAGCACACAAGCCCATCTCAACGATAGAATGAATTCAGAATCCTTTTGTTAATGACATTAGGGGCATTTTCTGATTTCGAGTCTTATTGTTCTTTTCTAACCCACATCCTTCATTAAAACGAAAAGTGAAACGAAAACGTGATTAATTGACGAACGCTCATAGAAGCTGTGAGTTACATGTTACCTCGTTAGCTATCACCAACTTAAAACTAACTTAACTTCAAAACCTTAACATTGTATTTATATGGGCGAACATAGCCAATGGTTTCGATAAGTAACAGCGTTGCAAATGCCGAGCTTAAAAACTGCTCCGTTCTGCCAGTTCTCGGTCGATGTTGTTGCTTCCCACTTGCCTGTGGGTATATGTGAAAAACATGAAACGAAAGTAAAGATTTTTGCGGCGATATATCACAAACGTATTTACAGTTATTCATGATTCATATGCGAACTTTCATTACAGTTTAAACGATGAGTGTATAAGGAAAACATGTTTACTTACAAAGCAGTCTGCTACGCTATTGCCGTGAAAGTAATAGTACATGGCGCCATGTAGTTAACCCATGAACTTGGAAGTTTCTTTTAAGTCCGACTAATCATCGATTATAAAAAAAAGGGATTTATCGTGATTACACACTGCACATAATAAAGATTTAAATGATATTATATCTCGGTAGCCTGGGTAAGCTCCAGCGATCCGTCCCAGGCATTCTAGTCCTATATCGAAAAGTTGTTGTAACCTTACCTTTGATATCCCCATCATAACATCCACAATGCTACATATCTCAATATCCTTTTCCAACGTCTTCTCTATAAAGAAGCGTTTTATTAGTGCATTATTTGTCCATTCTATATACCGTCTCCTTAAAGCTATGCCTTTTATCCGAGTATCGAAGGCTATACAATAAGAGTGGTTGTGAAAAATTGGGCGTTTTTTCCCCTGTCGAGATTTCATGCTTACCTGTCGTCCAACAGTCAAACGTCTAGCTCTTTCCTATTGGGCGATTGACCGACCAGCCACCTTTACGCGTTTCTCTGTAGGAATTTCTGCGAATATAATTTTACTGTTGCGCAATGTTACTTGTAGGGCCGATGGATCCAGAAGAAAACGAAATGCCTATCTTCTTTTCCTCTATACATTGGTTCGAACTTAGTTGAGATGGCTTAGTAATCGGGCAAGTCCGCTAATATGACTTGTATGATGTGATACTTTTCCCATTTTCCACTTTTGTCCTAGTTTCATATAAATACACAACAGTCAACAGTGGGTCTACAGTACATAAGAAAAAGTTAACAAGATTATAAGTAACTTAGTAGACGTGTGAGAAAATTTCCTTCAAACTTTGGTCCCCGCAACATTTGGCATGACGTTGTATCAAAATATTGCTGTGTCCTTCTACAGAAATCTCTACGTATACAATCGGTATCCAAAGTAAAATATCGATATCGTAGGCATGTGCGCAGCACGTAAAAGGCTTTATTACACTCTATTTTAAACTTCCTGATGTCCTATATATGTATGAAACTTTGGAAAACGAATTTGAATTTTTTTGCGAATTTATTCATTTTCGTTACAAAACCATATACAGATGTAGTATATAACATATATGTGGTTACCTCGACAAAGTTTGTGATTTAACACGCTAAAAAGCATTTGCGCACCGAACTCATTTTCTTTTAATTAAGGCATTAAAACTTAAAGTTAATTGTTTTTTATCAGTACTTTCTACGGTGTAATGTTGTTTACGAAACCGTTTGGGATATGTACCGATAACGGTACACGCTATGACGAACAATAAATATTCTCTCATATAATCGAAAATCGTAGAAAAACTATTTAATTATAATTATTACATTGGTCCGCGGGTACCGTAAACGGTACACAGCAGCTTGGAGGAGAACATGTTAACAAGCCCTTTGAAACAAAAATGAAAATGAATTTGCAGCGAACATCCTAGCCATTAACTAGCTACGATTTTGGGAAGAGGCACTGATCCAGGATTTTGCGCTAGCTCCTCGATGAAATGCGATCACCGTACATGCCGTCATAGTTTTCAAATTTAGGTCTGCTGCAACTTTGTATTGATCGGATGAAACCCATGACCGTTGGGAGGAGGAGGGGGAGGGGGAGGATGGCACTTAACTTTTCCTAGAAGCTTCAGAAGCATGTCCGCCAGTTTATAGTAGCAACCTACCAAACTATAAACAATTTCCACTTTTTTAATAAAATTTTTTTTAAATTTTTCAAAATTTTTTATCTTTTTTCTACCTTTCAATACAGCGCTAGAGAGCCCTTTTATATCTATTGATGACCGGGCTAACTGCGTACCTGATGTATAATATAAAGGCTTTCTCGAATTTTCAATGGGTACTTTCTAGGTTATAAGTAACGCGCTGAGCTGCACGAATAACTTCGCCTGACTATAATAAATGTTTTAATTTTTAAAACAAGCCCTACGACATACCTAAGCAAACTTAAATTCTTTAAGGTATTTTTTTGCTGGTTTTCGAATAAATATCAAAATATTTAGTTTTAGTGAAAATAACACTTTTTTTCGCTTTTTTTTTTTTTTTTGTTTGCTTCTTTTTTTGTCTTAATCCAACATTTTGTCTTTGGAGTTTTTCCATCTCATTCATCCTATCATTTACACAGTCGATTCAACTTTGTTACATTTTTTCTCGAAAGTTTTGTTTGTAAAACGAGAAAAAGGAGGAAAAGCAAAACACACACACAAACAATAGTAAATAGTTCCTTTTTACATAAGTTTACAAAAAAAAAAAAAAAAAAAAAATTGAAGAACAAAAAAAATTTTTTTTTCTTTTCTTCCCTAAGCTTTGTTTTTGTTTACTATGTGCTAAAACTTAAGTTTACGGTTTTTCTTGTTGGCCTTTATGTTAAACTATTGCAATTTTTTGGCTTTTATTTTTTTATTTTTTTTTGATTTCATTCCTTTTATACCTACCAAGGGAGAATACATTAATTTAGTGGTTAAGCGTGCAACGTTTAATAATATCCTTCACAACAGGCATATAAAGTATGTAGAATAGCATGAGATGCTGAGTTCATTAATTTATTATAATATTTAAATCTCATTAAATTATATAAAATTATTGTATTGTTGATAATCTGGTATAGAAAATTGATGAAATGGTTTTAGGAGTCACTTATGTTAGGGTTAAAAATTTATTCTTTTACATATTAAATTATAATGAAAAAAGTACTTAACAAAAAAGTTAAAATTTCCTCATGAACCTAGATACCTGGATTAGCAAATGACCCCGCCTACCATTTCATAGTAGTGCTAAATATGTAAAGATTATTTTCTATTACATTATTCTGCCATACATGTACGTGTTGTGTGGATAGAGCCGAGTTTAAGTTGGATTCATATAAATGGGTCACGCAGGTCAGGATTGCCGAGCAATGGGATAAGTGTTGGAGTATCCGACGTAAGCTAATTATTGGTTTTATTTTTCCTCTTTGACTAGTTTTCCTTTTTTCCTTTATTTTTTTTTTTTTTTTGTTGCATTTTTTTTAGTCAGTGTAACGCATCAAGACTTTCGGACGGGTGCAGAAGTAAAGCACATTGTTTTACCTTTTTTTCTCTCTGGTCTTTTGTTTTACTTTTTTATTTTGTGTTTTCAACTTAAATTTGTGTGAAATAGAAACGATTGTTTTTGTTTTTTTTGTTTTTCGTAAATCTTTACCCTGGCAACAATTTCTTTAGTGACCACATAATAGGAAAGTTTTTTCCGGAAAACTATGCTTTTTGGATATAAAAGACAAAAACAATTTTTTTTAGCTTTAAAACGAATGTCGGACACCTACTAATGAATTAAGTCAATCAAGTAAACGTATTCACGCTGAACAAGGGTTCACAATTAATGGTATGACAATAATTTAGTGATTATCAGTATTTTACATCATGTAATAATGTATACAACATTGTTTGAACTGTATGTCAATAAAGGTACACGCGGCGGCGAACAATAAACCTACTTTCATATAAGTGCAGAAAATATTTATTTACGAATATTAAATTTGTTAGCGTGTACCTAAAACGGTACACAACAGCTTGGCAAGAAACGTGTTAATAGGTCGTTTAGAACAACAATGAAAATGAGTTTTCATTCTTTTCATTTCTGCTTTTAACTGATTACGATTTTAGGAATAGGCTTAGATCCACGATTTTACGCTAAGTGCTCGTGGACACGCCATGGATCGCCAATCATACAGCCTTTATCTTATGTGCATAGAGTCGTTATGAACTTTGCAACGGGAATTTTAATTTTTTTCAATTGATGGCTTAGGTCGGACGCCCATCAAGCCCAGCGTTGACGAACAAGAAATTGGTGAAAGTTTGATCGAGGAGTTAAGGAATATTGAAACCAATAATATTACGACATTATCTCAAAAGAAGCCAATGAAAGTAGAGTGCACTTGTCAAATTATCTTATAGTTCTTATGCATATTAATACGGTGAACAGAAACCTTTTGCCTGAAAGAAGTACGCAAGAGCTTTTCCGTTTATTTTTTTTATTTTTATTTATTTTTTATTTGCTTTCGGAGGCTTATTTCTGAGCTTTACTGGAAGACAACCGAGTATCTTTTTGTTTCTGTTTATATTACAGCCCATACTCTCGACTTTTGTGTATATTCTTTTTGTTTCGACTTGTTCTACTTCACGCTTAAAAGCAGATTACAAAAGCGATATAAAATAAAGGCAAGGGCTGGCTGCCAATTGAAAGAAAAAATAATAGAAAATTTCCTTCGTTTTGTATACGCGAAGAATAACAAAATTAGCATAACTCGATGGTGAGTACAGAAAAAGTACGCGAAGAAACTTAAAATAAACATTTAAAAGATAAAAGTAAACGAAATTGAAAATAAAAAAGCAAAAACTTTCATGCGATCATGTGAAACGGAAAATTTAAAAAAAAACTGACAAAAAACAAAAACAAAAAAATTGTTAAGAAAATGTAAAGAAACATAGTTTTTTTTTTTTTTTTTTTTTTTTTTTTTTAATTTAATTACGGACAGGTAATTAATTTCTTTCTTGTTCTTCTCTGCGTTTTCATACGATTCCTTTTTCTTATTAATTCATTTTCTGTCCTCTTTGCTGCTCACTGAATCATGAAATGAATTTTTCACCTTTTTTTTTTTCTTCCTGTCTTTTTAGTGGTTTTCTGTTACATTTCCGATTACTATTTATTTCTACCCTTTTGCGTTTTTTCCTCTCCTCTTTTTTTATTTTTCAAATTGATTAACATCTCTACGCGCTGGACATGTGTTACAAAATTTGTTGGAAATATTATCTAAAAGGAAACTATCAGTAATTTGTAATTAAACAAGAAACCAAAAGAGTTTTTTTTTATTTATTTATTTTTTTTTTTTTTATATCTCTTTTTGACTTGACCATATAACAGTCAGCACGATAAAGTCCCCTTGCGTTGTTCGTGCATTCGAGCTTAGGTGATTAACAATGTTAGCACCAGAATTGAAATTTATTTGAAGAACAGTAAGAAGCTTTACAAATGCTTGCGGACACACGGAAAGAAGGAAAATGAAATAGATTTTCCAACCACGTTTCTTGTACTTATGATGTATATATTTCAGAATGGCGTACCTTTGGAGAATGCTTTCGCATTAGAGTCAAATTGTTTTATCAGTATTTAAAAAGTCTTTCCTCGAGCTCTCTGCTTATCAAATGAATATTCACCATTCACCATGCGAACGGTAAGAGGGTAAGGTTGCTCTTATTGCTCTTAAGTAACTTTGTATCAATGTTTAGTTAATCAGTCAAAAATTACTATCGAAACTTACTATCATTGCGGCTTTTACTTTTATTTGTAAACGTATCGATTCGAAGACTTATGTAAAAACTCTGATCTAAAGTCAAATTTTAGTTTGTTTTTGTAAAAGTTATTTTAATCTCCAAGTGCATGGCCGTTGAAAGTCGACAAAAATGAGAATAATTTTGGAACACAGCAAAGCATTTACACGTCTGGACAAGTAACTCAGTGCTAAGCATAAAAAAAGATATCACAAAGGATCACTTTCGGCGGTTTTCAGAAATATGTGCCCTATCGTTCTTTTCGACTTTACAGATTCGCGAGATACGTTAGAGGTAATGGATACTTTCGATATAGCTCCCAGTAGGAGCTCCCAGTAGGAGCTAGGAGTAGGATCATATTTTTATTTATTCCTTTTTTAGTCTCATGCCGATACTATATAGTATAGCTAAGGAGGCTCTTTTTACGTTGCGACCAATTTCCAAAATGCAACCCTGAACGGTTATGCGTTCAAATTTTTACATTCCTCCAGCTGACAAGAGGAATTTTCCAAAGACAAAATTTTACACAACTTTCCTTAACCGGGCCCACGCTTCGAAAATCAGATTTGAAAATGAACCTTATAAGCATTTCGCTTATAAACAAAACATTTCTCTTCAAACCACGAGAAGCACTTTTTATTTTCGCGTTATTGAAGAAGAATTATTGTAGGAATACCTTCGAAATATAGAACCGTTATGTAGGATATCAAAAAATTTATGAATTTAATAAAAATGTAAGAAACAAACAGTGAATAAAAACGGTATTGACAGTAATCGATGGTTCGTGGGACCCTGATTGTTGGACGATCGCTAATTTGTTCATCTGCACAACCACCTTGAGACTAGAACTAGAAGCCAGTTAATCAAAAAGACTAATAATAAATAGCTTTGTTTTATAATTTATTAAATGTTTTTTTTTTTCTTGGTTTTTTGATGAACAAAATTTGAAGAAAACAAAAAATTATATAATTTTTAAAAGAATAATTATTTAATACAAGCAGTAAATGTATGAGTAAATGACATGAGTTGAGTGAATGTTCATAGCAAGCTAAATAATTTTTACAGATCTATGACCTAACTCCTAAGGGTATCATATGCACACGTACATATATACGTTTGTAATTTTTTTTGAAAATTAATAATTACTTGAATGTTTTATCATAACTACTGTTTACGTATTCAACTATCAGTTTGCCGATATTAGTTGACCGGTTTATACTTGTCTTCACGAAATATTATGTCTACATAAATTGTAGCCTAACGTTGCCCGGTTAGCTGTTTGGCAAGTGCCAAACAACAATTGTGGTCACGTTTGCATATTTTATTCACAATAATTACGAAGTTGTTTCCACATTTATCTAACAATCGCTAATTAATAATGTTTGCCTCGAGCTAGAGAAAAAAAAACAAAAATAAACAAAGTTATAATTCTTACAGGGTGCCGTACGAGTGAAGCCTCATCAATTTCATTATAAAACAAATATTAAAATTTCATCTTAATCGTCCTTGGAAACACGAAATGTTTAAAGTTAGTCGAGCCGCTATGTTTGGCTTTATACTCAGGTGTTTTAAATTATATATTAAATCGATGTCTCGATTACGGCTGTAGAATATTCCTGAACTTCACTGTACTTCACAAGGCTAAGGAGCGTGGATTTATACAAAAGCTGAGCTACCAAATGTCGAAGTAGTCGCTAGTGTTTTGTTAATCTACAGCTACCGCAAAGGCTAGTAGTAAATAAGGAACTCGAGGCACAATGCTCAAAGATCGGCTATACAAGTTCGTCGCGGCCCGACTCTGGCCGCGACTATTACCGCACTATTTTACTTGTGCAACGGACAACTCCTGAGTGACTGTTCGTACAAAAGAAAGGAACCGAAAAGTTAAATTGAAATCCCAAAAGTTTCATTCGTGGTCGTACGAATCTGAGTTCTGGTACGATGTCCTACAATTGAAGAGAATTGCAATTTCTTAGCTTCTTCGCGATATCTCATTAATTAATTAAAGTTTTAATTTAAAAGGCAAAAATGCTCGAACGCAGATACCCTGTAAAAATTTTATTGTTAATGAATTTTTATTTTTTAATTTTTTTTTTTTTATTTTTTTTTACACCACATAAATTAACGATTTAATCTTCAATTTCTCTCACTTAGTATTAATAATGTAAAAAGTGCTATCGTTTTAGTTTTTTTCCTTTTAATTTCTGTTTTAGGTTTCATGCATTAATTGCGGTAAACAAACCGATTATTAACTTTATATTGTTTTATGGTTCGTTTCTAATATACAAAATCAAGTGACATCGGACCATTTCTGTGACAATACAAAATTATGTCTGAAATGACATTTTAATTGGATATAATTTTTTTTTTTCTTTTTTTTTTAATGTTTTATATCCGTGACTTGTTCTCTTTGTTTCGTTCATTTTCGCTAAGCAAGTGAAAGCGAAATGGTAGGCAAACAATATTGTCGAAACCTTTTCTATTACGTATAATTTGAATATTCATTGATTTTATCGATTAATGGTAAAATAATATAAAAATAACCAAAGAAAGAAAAAAAAAAAACAAATCAATCCAGACTTTATTACATCGACGGACGATAGCAAGAAAACTTGAAAATAAAAATGGGCAACAATTCTTTGTAATA
>NW_023998414.1:6627416-6651305 GCF_014805625.2 Glossina fuscipes
AGTTATGTGTTGTCAATTGGTGCCTTTAACAAGTAAGAAAGTTATATACGGCTGGAGCCGACTGTCGCATACCCATCACCATTAAAATCTTTAACGCCCCATACTTCTATTTACGGGTATTAAAAAGGTGAACTGCATAAAATCCACCTTCCATTTAAAGGTGTTAAGCTTAGCTGATCGCATGCTACCCTCCAAGCTCTTTTCTTTAATACCCAATGGCTTAAACTGCTACGAAAATATAAATCGTCCACGTTGTGGGACTCCACACATTCTTCTTTTTGCGATCAGGCATTTTTGCTCACATAATATATCTGTGCAAAATAATTTTCAATATTCTGTCTTGTTTATCTTATGAATAATAAGAAGGAATAGTAAGAAAGAAAAAATTTAATCACTTATAACTTGTTATAGGCGTGGCCGATTTTTTCAAGATTTATGTAGACACTACAGAGCTATCCGTAGAATAAAAATGCAAATTTTTATCGTTACATCTGTTGTTGGTTATAAATAATGAACAAGGACCTGCTTCTTTTTTATTTTTCAAAACAACGGTGGCCTCAGATTATGTTCTACTGTGACGACGTCCTTCCACCGATTTGTGCCATTTTCAATACCTACGTGCAAGCAAGGGCTTTCAATGTTTCTACCAAACTTGAACACGATAACTGCAGTTTGGAGATCAGAAGAATGTTTGCCACTGACAGATATATGGACATGTGTTAAGTCGCCTTGGAATTTGATACTGGCCAAGACCATATCTATACCTTATCGGGTCTTTGATACCCGGATTCCTTCCGGGTGTTGCAAAGGCTTTAATCGCTTGTAATAAATCTTAACCGAAAGACACTTATTAAAGTGCACTCATCGAAAACGTGATGCGCTACTTTTCGTGACTTCCGTTTGAAATGTGTAGAGAACAGTTTTTATTCGTTTTTTCCTTTTTTTTTTTAATGGAAAAAGGGCTGACTTCAGTGATGAGGGTAAAATTCGCTTCTATTATATATTGCTTATTATTAGGTGTGAACTTTTCGCGACGTTTGAACAGTTCGTGCAATTTGAGCTTGCTGAAGAATCGTCCCGCCATTTAATGATGATCAAAATGTTCGCTTTAAAGTGCTTCGATGCAAACACGTCACCCTTGGGCGGTTGCAGGATGGCAGTGCCGGTCATGCTGTTGCGATTTATCCTAAACTCGTTCTCCTTCAATTACTGGCGTGTAGTCGTGGATCAATTTTTTTCCTTAATTTTAATATGTTATTACGAAAATAAATGAAAGCGAACCAGCGTTGTGTGCTGAACTTGCCTGACTACAATGTTTTCACTTGTGTCATTCAAGCCGATTCCCATATGTAAAAGAAACATGCATAGCGGAGATCCATTGCAGAAGAACAAATTTTTACTTATCTTAAGCAATACCAATGTAGTAGAAAAAGGTGTGTCCTCAACCACTAAACCGCCAACTCGTCTTCTCGTTGCTCATATTAAGTTCATCGCATTATGTTGTATTTCCGGGAAAGGAACATAATCCGTATTCCTTATAGGAGCGCACCTTCCAGATTTTAATGAGAACTTTAGTACATACGTACTTACATCAAGTATGGAGTTTGTATGAAAATGCGAAGGCATACCGTGTGAAAGTGAAATAAATTGAACGGAGAGAAAGAAAAGAAAAAAACATGGTTTTGCTTTTATTAAAAAAGTCTGCCATCTCTTATGTACGTATGCAGAGAAATAATTGCGAAAAGAATTCGTTGAAAAACATTCTCATGCACTGCCAAGTTTCTACAATTAAAGGAAATTTTGCGTAACTAAAACCAATTGCGAGGATTTTCTAAATTTCATTTAATTGAATTTTTTTTTTTTTTTTTTTTGTTGTTCGTTCTGTCTGTCATGGTCTTAATGATCCGTTTTCTTTAAATACTAATGGATTTGTTTTTTGTTTGTTCCGAACGATTTAATTCGATAATTAAACGTTAATTGTTTTAAAACGTTTTAAAATCAATTACTTAAAACGAACTGAACTAATCACCGGCAAGTGCTATAAATAAAATATCAGCAATATTTGTACACAACCAAAAAAACAAGAAAAAAGAGAGAAAAAAAGAAAGAGACGAAACTCATTTAAAGCAAACCTTTAAACAATTAGTTATTAAGGTTTGCAATGCAGTCTAATTTTTTTTTCTATCCGCATAGATGATGATGAAAGAATTGCTTACGTATTAGAAGAACTGATGACTGCTGAGAATGCTTGTTGTGCAATCCTTTGCGCACTACAGGTAGCCGTCATCGAAAAGATGCGATAATCTTTTGATATTTCGCGTTCCCGCCTTGATTAGGATAAGGATGCTCCGAATACTGTGATAAAGTCAACGGCTCATTAAGGTAGTGGCGGCAATCATCCCGATCTAATGTAGATGCTAGATCATAGGTGTCTATAGGATTGCTTATAAAGTAATACTCTATGCCGTGCATGCCGTATGCATGCGAGTAGAACAGCAGCTCAGCAATTCACTCACTATATATATGATTTTCTGTGGACTTGGTTAATTCCTTTGCGTTACATTTTTAGCGATGTGAGTAGAGGCAAATCCAAAGTGCGTTGTAAGTAATGTTGTCTAATTGCCAACTTTTTGGAAAGCTGACCACCGCTCTAGAAAATGATTGGTTTACTTAGTACTATTTACTAATTGCACTCACCTTGCTAAGCTGGAAGCAGGAGCTTGTACTCTAAATCTGAGCAACAAATAAAAATTGCCTTCGAATCTCTTGATATCGATATAATATTTTATGAGAAAAGTTCGCATCCGCTGGCTCAAATTAAAGCCCGATACTTGTCTTTGTTAAAGAAATTAATGATGACACATACGCCACAAGCGGACACAGTGCTTGCTGTTCGCTGCTGCCGGCGACAGGTCAGTGAGCCGCTTTCTAAAATGCAGCAATCGCCTTTCTCTTTCTCTTATGTTGAAAGCGTGGCAATGTTTGCTGATTATGGCAGTTTTTTAATTGGAATTTTTGGATTTGCGTATTTTCCAATAAAACAATTTTTGCACTGTAATTAGAGAAAAAACACAATGGTGAGTATGACCGAGTTGATGGGGATAACAGGCGTATAGGTTTTCATAATTTGTTGTAAATGTTGCCCTAGACCATCGCGAAATACTCTGCTAATATGAAAGTCCTTGTGTATCTGCACCTCACAATATTTGCAGCATATCTGTGTATTTTAAGTTTGTGCGGATGTATGCAACATCCAGAAAAACTTGAGATGAACCCACTTTCCGAATATTTCTGATTTTAGCTTGTCTGTCCATCAGTCTCTCTTCAGTCTCTTTTCTTGTGTTCAATCTGCCGGCCACAATTTATGAGATATTTTGATGAAACTTGGCGCACAAACATGTTTAGGCTTGAGAGCGAGCGCTATTGAAAATGCTACGGATCTGAAAACTTTTTCCACCACATCCCATATAACAGCTTATTTTGAAAAATCGTTATATGTATCAAGCGAAATGGTGTAAAGTATTTATTGGTAGGCCGTGACTAACTGTAGTGCTTTCATTTGGATATCATTTTACTTATTTATTTACTTTGATAATTTCATTATATATATATATAAATATATGTATATATAGTTTTCATGTTATTTGATATTATATCAGATTTCTTTTAATCATTCAATTTTTGTAATATTTTTATCTCACTCTGTGCATATAATAAAGTTGCTCATGTTGAAAACTAGTTTTAAAATGTTTTAAGCGTTTTTATTAAATCAATGACTTTAATAACACGCAATTTGTTTATATCAACGTCAGTTGTAACTGGTCGATTAATGTTATCGTTTAATTTGTAACCCCCTTATATGTACCTGTCATTGTGTGTGTGTGTGAGTCCATTAACATCGTATTTTAATTAAGTTAATGATAATTTGCTCATCTGTCATTATCAACTTAAAGATAAGAGAGCTAAACATTCCACAAATCAACTTTGAAAATAGACGCAATTAATCCATAACCTAGCTTGCCTAGCTATTGGGGAAACAATTTAAACAAACTAAAAAACGGAAATGTGAGAAATTCCATCCATCTGTTTGCCATACAACTACTTACGTGTTATGCATATAGTGCTGAAGATCTCGATCTGTAATATGATATTAGTAAGAAATACCAGAGAATGACGAGAGTCAAGTTTTGTTTATAAATCTCATATTTGCCAAATGTCTAGCCAAGTTGTTTGATTACATGCAGTCAACTCAAGGTGGATATAACGTTTCTTTAACGTTGAACGCAGATTGGTCGTATCACAGTTTCGGTATTCGTTTGCGTATATAATTAAGATTAGATATACTGACTATGCGTCCATCAAGTTTCCGTTTTTTTGCAGATTTCATGCCTAATGATGAGCACTTTAGGTCCCTAGTTCGTGAATTTGTAACTATTGTGCCCGATGAAGTCGGAAAACTCCAGCCAATCCCGCAAGGTTAAGAGTTTCATTGTTTTAATCAATGGCGTGTGGGTAGAATGACAACCCCAGTCCGAATAAGTTTTCATATACTTACCTCAAGAGATGAGAGGGGTCTAAAAGTTGCTTTGTGATGAACATAGCGGTTGACTTGTTTTTTTTTTTCTTTCTTTTTTTTTTGCTTATTCATCATGCATGACTGCAACTAGTTGTTCGTTGAAATCGTTTTAAATTATTTGATTATTTACATAAAATGACGTTTAAACAATAAATTTAGAAATAAATGCGTGTTTTTCTCCTATGGGGTAACGCTCTTCACCTTTCAAAGCCATCATTGTAAAGAATTGACATCCAAACTGAAAAAATTGATCAAAACAACCCCAGCAGTCACCATATGAATAGTATTTACCCCAGTACCGCTTTAGCTTAAATAATAAAAAACTTATTGAATAAATATTTAAATTATTCATTAAATTATCCGCCTGAGTGGCCGTTTAGGTAAGAAGATCTCGACTAATTCAACTCAATGGTCGTGGGTTCAAATCGCAAGTGCGCTAGACTTTGCAATACGATATCGGGTTTGATGTGAACAAGGTCTTATAAGTCAATCGAAAATATTTGGACTCGAAACTTCTTTACTCTAAAAAGCTTCCTTTGACTATAAAAAACATTGGCATGAATTTCGATACAGATGCCAAATAAGCTACAGCGATTCTAAGCGAAGATAACTACTCGTTTGGATAAGTCCACATGTCATAATCGATATGGAAAAAATACTTTTTGGAAACAGTATTGCGACAAAGGTACGCGATATACGGTTGATGGCTTCCATTTTTACGATATATTGGAAGTATAAGTGAATTCGATCCGTTTCCTAAAAAAGCGTGTAACTAGTACCATGTGGTGTTGAATAAAATTGTGGCTGGTTCATTTGAAAGCACTGTCCCTACACTTTACACGCAACTGTATAAATTATCGCATCGAAGCGTAAAAAACGTAATTTCTTGAAACTCCGAAAACGTTATCCATGAGAAATTTTAATTTTTCTGCTTGTGTGCGATTTTTTCCTTACGGGTGATCAACAATAGATGCTTTACAATACCCGAGTAAACGAGCCATTAACAACGCGGATAGAGCCGAATATCCATGGCGGCTCCGTACCGCTGGAGGCCCAGTTGGACTCAGTGTATAATGGTTTGTTCAACTAAATGACATTATCACTTCCAAAGAAAGGCTATCAGCAGCAACTGATGCAATTGGGAAAAAAAAAACAAGATCGACAGATCAGATGTCATGATATCACCGGTTTTCAGTGCAAACAAATTCGCCCACATGTAGAAAAACTCGATCAGGAAATATTCACAATTCTATTCTCTTCGCTTATATCACATAGACATTACTCTTTCCGGTTAGCACGGGTTTCAGTACATAAATTATTGTTTGCTCGAACGATAATTTGATTCTTACCATGATATGGTTTGGTTAGCAGGATCAGCTGACGGGTGAAAGGACGGGACATTTTTTCGAGAAGAAATTCAAAAATTGCCTGAGCGGTGGCAATAAGTAGTAGACAGCGATGCACAGTACTTCTACTGTTCAATAAATGCATTTTCGATCACAAAGCACCGATCCGAACTAACTTATACTCCCGAAATATCGGCACCAAATTCCAACTTTCTATTTATAAAAAGCACGAAAAAGTACGAAAAAAAAAAATAGCTAACAACATTTACGAAAACTTACGAAAACAAACCTCTTATATACATAAACGATGTTGACATACAGTATGCGAATAAAGTCTGCATACGGTAGGAAAAACTAAGGTTTAGAAACTGCATCTATGTGTTGAGGGTCAAATAGGGGAGGAAATATGTTAAATAAAAATTGAAGATTTTTTGTAACTTGATATAAAGTTATAAACAAACTATATACGGCTATCGTAAAAAAATATCACAAAAATCTAATACCTACAGTTTACTTCGCAGGCAGGTTAATATATTGTATGTGAATAAAATTAAAAAACTAATGTATGGTTGGCCCACCTTAAGCATGTAGTTGTGCTGGCATACGTTTTGGCATTGAAGGAACTAATTTTTCCGTTACATCTGAACCCGTTTTGTTTCATTCCTCAAGTAAGTCTTTCTTAAAGTCTTTGATGTTAGAAATTGTACTTTTTCGACCCCACCTATCCAATTCATGTCACATGTCTTCTATTCTATCGTTATCCTGCTGGAAAATTCATTTACCCGAAAGACCCAAGTTAGTTGAGCAAGCCTTCAACTTTGACAAAAACGTGACGATCTATCCTAGTGTCAATAAAGGCCAGGTTTTCTAGTCCAACCGTAGACATGCATCGTGTTACGTGTTTTCGCTGCATGCACATCTTTTTTGTGATATTTCTTTGGCATTAAAAGATATATTTATTTTTTTTATAACATAGTCTTAAGTCAAACAAAACTGTTGTTTAACATAAGTGTTCGTTTTTTCAAGTATGTATAATTTTTAACCCTCCACCCATAAATGCAGTTTTTAATAATAGAAATATTAATTTTTCCCTCCTGTATGTGTGTAGACTTTATTGAGCTACTATACATAGCGGATATCTCCTAAGCAGCTGGACAAGAAAAGAATCCCTCAGTAAGTTTCGTTGCAACATAACGCACTATATACAATATGTAAACATTTTTTTAAACAGTTAATGAATGAAAGTGGGTAGGAAATGTTCTCTCATGCTCGCGTTTAGTCTGTGGGCCTTTTTATGAAAAAAAAAAAAAAAAAAAAAACACTAAGCACTTTCCCTTCGCCTTCATTGAAATATTACACGACCCAAATGCACTTCAAGACAGATAAAGTTTTCTTGCTTGTCAATTGCCAGCAAGTTTTTATCAGCGATAATGGCCGTCAAATATTGATTACAATTTCATAATAATAATGCTTAGCAAAGCAATAAAACTGCAACAATCACGGTCGTATCTGAAGAGGATTTTATTTTTAACTTATGCTTATATTCTCACACAACACGTTGTTTGTACGATAACTTTCACACATTAATTCAGTTATTGCGATGGCATGAGAATTCTACCGTATACATAATTTAATCTTTTCCGGCTGCGGCGTCTCTGCTCTGCTAACCACACAAACCTATACATATAACGAAAAATTATTATTGTTTGCCATAAATCATTTCACTTATTATTAATAATGTCATTAAAATACAGGTTTGATCTAACAAACGGTTATTGATCTATGTCATCATTTTGTGAGTATTTCATGTGTATCTGACGTATGGTATCCATATGTGCGTATGTATGCATGTTTTTTAGGAGAAATCCACTAAAAGCAACCATAATAACTGATAAATCGTTTATTAATTATATATGAGGTAATAAAAACATTGTTGCAAACTGTTTATCGCCCGTCGTTATCGGTTTCGTAGTGGTGGGGGGAGGGGGGGTGGGTGGGCAGACAAACTTAATATCCATAGTTGAGTGTCGTTTTTTTTCCACTTCTCTGTTCGTTCCATCTAAATATCCAGTTCAGAACAAATCGTGCAAATAAATAAGTTTAACTTTTAAATATCTTCTTTTTTTTTTTCTCTTTTATTTTTGTTTTTTTTTTCGTGTAGATGTTGTTACACATTTCGTTACTTTGTAAAAAAGAGAAAGAAAAGAAAAAAAGAAAAATCAAAATAAAAGTTATCGTTTCGTATGATTTCTGTTTACCATCAAAAGTAAAAAACTTGAAACTTTAATTTAAAGTAAAAAAAACTCTTGAGACATTTGAGGCGAAACTCGAGCACCCGCCACGTCTGATAGACATCTGGTAAAGCGGTTTCCGTGTTTTGTAAACTCCGTCCAACAACAAATTACACGATTACACGATCGAACACCGTAGCCGGCTTATCCCTAACAACTTGAAATCTTTCAATTTAATCATAAGTAAATGCATCTCGTTTACCTTATAACATTTGCAGAACTTACAGCGTACAGCGTACAGCATGCGTAAGCGTTACAAATAATATAATAAAATTAGTATGTAATCGCTAGCTATCTTTGAGACTTGATACAAAAAAAAAAAAAAAAAAAAAAAAACGAGAGAAAAAAAAAACTTGATTGCTTTGCTAAAAAGTTTTTTTCAATGCAGTTTACAGAGAAAAGAAGATTAAGCAAAACTTTTTTTGCATCTTTTTTTTTTTTTTTTGCGCTTTTTGCGAAAGTAAATAAATATTTTTGTGAGAAAAGTATAACAATTGAGACGTCTTTAGTCTGAACGACTTTTGGATGAAGTCAAAAATCAGCAAAACAAACTATTCACACAGAAGAATCATATGTCGGTCCACAGCAGTGGTATTCAAAGTGCAATCTATTAACATTACATGGGAAATACATGACTTGAATTGTTATTTATGTAGAAGAGAAGAAATTCTTCTTAAAATTCTCATTAATATTTTTGAGGTGAATTTTTTATCATAACAGTGACAACAACAACAATTAGAATCGATTCCGTTAAGAATTGCATATGTTATGACATTACAAAGACTATTCCGGCCCCGAACTCGGGACCATAATGCAAATGTTCGACTTGGATGCGCGAAGTCTTTTACGTAAACAAGCCGTGGCTTTTTTTTGCTTGCTCTCATCCCACATGCTTTCATAATAATAACAATACAACATAAGCATGTGTGTGATGACTATTAAGTCTTTACGTGCGCAAAGAAAAAACGTTAGGCCAAACAAATCCTTCCATGGAACTCTGACAAACCGTTTCCTTCCTCTAAATTCTATCCATTATTTTTACTGTTGTTCTTCTTAGCCCGTCAAATGTTGTTTGCAGTGACTTTTTCCTATTTTTACATTTATGTACAGTCGTTCGCCTCTTAATTAAACCATGAATCGCTTATGGCTGAAGCAATTGAAACCAACAATTCAACTGAAGCAGCTCGCATTACAAAACAAAACAAATGCCATTATTCGCGACACACACGACAAACCTTAATCATGTAAATCTCTATCGAGTTGATAAAAGTTACAGGAACTTCAAGAGGATATTTATTAAGACACATATAGTTCAGATCTTCCATCTCGCCCAAAGCCATTTAAATATTAAAATCTTGGACTGCTTGGATGTCCATGGAAAGGACTTTTGACCAGAGAACTGTGAAAGTGTTTTATTAAAGAAGCGTAATGAGATTTATATGAAGAAATGATATAAACTGGACTTTTTTTATTAAATATTTCACATTCGAAATTTCTTCAAGTTTCGCTACAATTCAAAGTAAACTTTGCGGTGTTTTGCCAGTTTCCCCACGAGGAGTAACCTTTGGATTTTTTACAACTGCATTGTCCTACATGCCCACCTATGCACTTATACCATACAATCGAGCAGTATAAGCATCGTTATCCATAAATAATTTTTTTTTTTTTTTTTTTTGAATAAGATAAACATGAGATACTTCTTTTCGATTTTTGCTTATGGCTTTACCATTTCTGCTTGGTAATAATTATTTCGTCTCCTTTTCCTCGAGAAGATTATTATCGAGTAACTAAACTTCTTCGAAAAGATCAATCAATCAGCTTCTCTTGAATCAAGCGACATCTTCGATTGTCATCGCTTCCTCTTGAGTGCACTCGAGTTTTTATTAAAAGCCTTTAGCAAAGAAGTGAATTAATACATTTTCTTCAGTATTATAGTTTTCAAATGTATAATCATTTGTTATGGGTAGATTTCCACTTCCAAACTATTAATAAGAGAAACCTTCCCTTTTTCTATTATGTGAAAAAACGAGGAAAGGGAAAGAGATAGGTTAGCAGTCGCAGGTGTACGCCCAATCGGAAATTGCTATTCCTTTATTGACTGAACATTCGCTATAGCTACGACGAAAGTAAACTCTGTCTCATCGAGATTTGAACCCGCGACTCTTACCTACTTGGCCCCTCATGCGGAAAAGGGGAAAAAAATGATGCTCGCTGCCATAAATGGTTGGTCATCATTTGAATGAATTATATCGAGGCTTTGATAGAATCTAATTGACATGCGATAGCTGCAGAGACTTGATTAAGCACGACAATGTCAGGGCAAGGACAGCGCACTATCATAAAAAAGTTCACAGCCAAGATTGCCCCCGTATGCTATGTAAACGGAGCTCTTTAAAAATCACTTGGTTTAGTTTTTCGGTCAGCGGATCCCGAAGCGCTTTACAGTGCTGGCCTAATAATTTTACCGCCGACAAAAGTCAACACACATATATATTAATGCGCATTATGCACTTGAATAAATATAAATAATAATATTAATAACGAAAATGTAATAAAAAAAGTCGTAAAAGGAATCTCAAATAAACTGCAGCACGTAGCAATTTTTGAATAATTTAGGATTTAATTAATTTATTTATGTGTTATATATTAATTTATGTATTCCTTGTTAGTACTTTACACAAAATTATTGAACTTTGTTTCCTAACGTATTATGTTCAGAGTACTTCCTACTTTCGAAATCGTTTACCACTATTGTCTGTCAAAAAAAAAAAAAAAAAAAAGAAGAAAAATTGCATGCGAGTCATTTTTCGTGGGTTTCGCATATACATAAGTATGTATTCCGCTTCCCTCGTAAACACAAGTTTACATTTGCTCTTTTAATAAAATAAATAAATACTAAAGCAAATATTCATCTAAAATAAAAACAAAACAAAACAAAAAAATAAATAAATAAATAAATAAAAACCAAAAAAATTTATGGAAAAATTCATATAAACTTTTTTAACAGAAAGAAAAAACAGAAAACCAACGAAAATCAAACCATAGCATTCACGATACAACAACAACAACAAGAGCAACAAAAGCAATAGGAACGGTAATCGTAAAATCCACTTAAACAAAGCTTTGGCGATGAAAAAAAAAAAATCACAAACACCATACTCAACTATACAAAGCATTAATATTAGAGGGAATCACTGGCTTTCGGTGAAGCATCAATTCGAAAATGACACCGTTTACTGTTATATATGGATAAAGAACAACAATAACAACGACAATCATAACAACAATAAAAAAAAAAAAAATAGAAAAAAAACAAACAAACAAACAAACAAACAAAAGACATCAGACACACCATCCATATGCATATGCATATGCATGCATGGATATGCATAAATGTTGTATGCTATTGAATGTGCTTTGATATTATAGCACTAAACAAATGTGGGTTTTATGAGTGTATGTTGATTACTCATCGTCATCATCATCATCATCTCCGTCGTCGTCATCATGATCAGTATTATGATGGGTTTCTGGGTTGAATGATGCTATAAGAAAAACCACAAAACCCTCATTCAATTCACATTGTGCTTATGGCCGACAATTACGTATACATACAAATGATATATACAAACACAAAATCATTCATATTGACTGACTGACTGACTGACTGACTGACTGACTAACTGACTGACTAACTGACTGACTGACTGATTAACTGACAGTACACGTTTACCGGCACTTGTACTACTGGGGGTATTGTATTGCTTGTTGCGTGGTATTGATGATTATTTAAAATATTATTAAGCGCGTATATATGCACAATATATATATGCACGTACATATATATCATTGTGTAACTAACACACACACGCTGCCACATCTAGTTGACATTGATTATAGTGCTTTGTTTTCATAAATATTACTTACCGTAAAAAAAGTCACAGAAATTCCCATAAGCGGGCGACGTCAGACACGATTACAGATATTATTCAAAGCCTTATTTTTTACAATTGTTTTCGAAGATCGTTTTCGGAGATGGAAATTTTTCAACCTTATTCTTCTCGGGATTTCAATCATCCTCATAAGACTGCATTTAAGACATAGACTAATTTAGTCAATGTCGAGTGTTTTGATATAAACGTTTTCTCTCTTGACACAATATGGTTAAAGTTGCTTGGAAATCGAACAAGTAAGCAAATTATATTGGGTTCTGACCGAAAGTTCTATACCAACCATCGATTAAAAATAATGGAAAATAACTACATTTTCTCACACCCATCTAATATTAAGTGACGCGATTGTTTCGTTTCTTTTGCTTTCAGAACAAAAGTGAAAACTTTTAAGGTGTAGTAATAAGGAAAAAACACGGAAACCAAAGTTGTTCAAAACTACTTTGTTACATAAGCGTGTTCTTTGCAGGATTGAGGTAATTTTCAAATTTTGCTGGAAATTTTTAGGTGACATCTTGAGTTTTGCGAACGGGAGAATATTTGCCACAGAGACTATAGGGTTGCGCAGGCGGATAGATAGACGGACGGGCGCGCTAAGGCACATTCAGAATTTGAAACTGGGCAACATTTTATATAGTTTATGACTAGGCTTCTGCACGTTATAAAGGTATTTAACAAAAAATTAAATTTCGATCCATTACAATAATGGGTAGGCGTGGTCCATTTTTCCCATTTTTATACAAATACAGATTATGCGTGCAAAGTTTTGCCGAATTATTTCCTATAGTTTATGAGTAATGAGCACAAAACCAATTTTTCATTCCATTTAAAGAGCAGAGGTATCCTCAGTTTATGTTGTGCTGTGGGCGTGTCCTCTCGCCCATTTGATCCATTTCTTATACTACCTTGCGCACAAGAACTTCCATAGTTCTTATCAACTTTGCAATCGATAGCTGAGTTATTGCGGCCACAAGGACAGACAGACACGCTTAGAAGAATGTCTTGTAGGGTCCCTGAAGCTCGCTCCTGGGTGTTGCAAATATTTTAACGAATTGAATACACGCCTCATCCTCAGCACTGGACTACCCCTGCACTGAGCGAAACAATATCACACGAACGGAATGGGACTGAATTGAGAGGACGCGCTTAGGTCTTTAAAGCACAATTTTGCAGCGTCTTTAGCTTCATTTTGTTGATATACTTAGCATTAGATGATGCTGATGAGCGACCAGCGCTATGGCTATCTTTCTCAGCAGCACTTTATTGACTTAAATATCACAAAATGACAAAGCTTTCTTCACAATATCAATATCGTAACTCTTTATTTTTATCCATTTACTCTTCGGAATCGCGCCCTTTTGATCAAAAATGAACCACGATCCTTAGGACAGTTAACGCAAACAGTTATTGTGAATAAATGAATTTGCTCGCTGATGACTTAAGCGAATTAATAAAATATTTCCCTATTTTTGTCTGTTTTTCCTTTTCTTAAACCGAACTTTTAATGATCGATTTCTGATATATTTTGACAGCAAATATTTTTCGATTGTGATGGAATTTAGTTCAAATTCACGAAAAGGTTGAATTGGCAAGAGAGCCGATCATATGGCCAGAACGAAGAAAGGCCTATTCAAATTAGATAGGTGGTAGATATCGATGGAAAAGTCGATCGAAAGAGAACGAAAGCTTTCTTACTTTTTTGTCGCAAACGTCCACCTATTCGACTTTTTAAGCCTCTTTTGTAATATTCTTAATTTCAATCCGAAATTAATTCTTTTGTAATGGTTAACTGAAAGACGGCCAAGCCAACCTCGCTCCGCTGGAAATCGTTATCACAACGAAAAGATGATACGATTATTGGGCTTGTTGTTGTGATTGTGATAAGCGCATGGTGGAGTATCCCAGAATTCGGTCACTTAGATTCCCGGTACTTTTTTGACAGCAAACAAATTAGATTTATTGAATTTTACGAAAACCACCGAAAAGTGCATTTGGAAACCACTAGATGGACAGTTTACAAAAGTTGTTTTTTTTTTTTTCAAATGAATTATGCCTCTAATTACAAATATGGATAAATTGAAATAAAAAAAGGTGGACTTATTAAACCAATACTGTGGAAAATTCATACATGCTTTGGAACGGCTCTTATAATTATTTTAGTCTGGCATCTGATCGCCTGAGAAACTCTGCACAGACCCTCTATTAAGGTTTTCCAACTTGCCTTTATAATAACGAATGTGGGCAATTCTGAAATTCTGAATTCTCGACTAATACTGCATTTGCCGAAGGCTTCATCCAATTACTGAATGGCAGAGATTGCGATAATAAGTCTGATAACTAATCGTCCCAAATTTTTGTTTATTATTTTATTTAAAGGTAGTATTATTTAATAAGAAATCTAGACCCGCATAAAAAGTCGAGTCGAATTTTTGCATTATTTTGGATGTGTGGTCGAAACTTCCTCGCAGTATACATTATTTTTAAATTACATAAGACGAACACAGATATCTTCTTTCTACGTGATGTCATAATTTAACAATTCTTAATCGTACAGTGTATGTGTGTGCAGCTAATTGGTTTTAACAAATCATACCGCAGCACGCTGGGATTTCAGACATATTTCCAAACTTGGAATTATATCTTCTTCTTATTCTTTTATTTTTTTTGTGATTATAAAAACTTCGAACGAAATTTGCGGCTACCGTATGGTCTAGTGGTTAAGATGTTCAACATATTCAGTTGGGAGACCAAGATCCGATACCTGGGGCACCAGACAATAAATTTGTGCTTTGTACTACATCTGTGCTTTTATTTTGGGATTTTTTTTGATTTGACTCAACGGTAGAACCCATTTGTGAGCAAGATGGATAGTCGTCCAATATTTCGTTTTTGTTAAAACGTCAACTGACTATTTTCTCACTGCTTTGCAAAGACATATTCGATAATTGAACGGTATTGGAAAGCGGAAAAAATGTAAATAAAAAACCGTCAATATGCTAAACCACCCCCCCAACATGTAATGACCTTCTCATATAAGGTCTTTTATAAAATGTTATCTAAAAAATAGACCGATCTGAACCATTTTCAATACCATCCGTCGTTGGGCCAAAACAAAGTCGTGTATCACAAAATACATCAAAACTTTCCACCCGTAGGTTGAAGGCAAAAATACATGGACAGGCGGAGAGACAAGCGTAAATAGAGTCAGAAAGTGACTTTGAACCCGTGTAATAAAGAACTTAACATACTGTTGCACTACAACTGATGTAGGGTATAAAAACGCAAAATATGGAAGAAAAAAAAACCCTTTTTTATTACACTTTACAACGAATTAAATATAAGAGAAAATTACAAAACTAAAAAGTACGCAATTAAACATTACAAAAAGAGAAATGACATCAGCACAGATCTGTTTCTATGCCCCTTAGACGAAAAAACTCAATTTATTGCGGTATCGCGGTTGCATCGTCCCCAGCAGTCTTCAGACGCACACCACTTCCACTGAAATAACCATACTTCAGGTGTTATGAAAACATGTAAGCAATTATTGTAAGTGATTACAAGTATGTGATTACAAGTTTTAAAATAAATAAAGAGAATTTTTTCATATAATGGCTTTGCCGCAATAGCATCAAATTACATCAAAAATGGCGCAGTCTTATCCAAAAAAAAAAAACAAGAGAAAAAAAAAAAAGCGGCACAGTATCAAATATTAGGAATTAGCCCAGTCAACGGACAGACAAGCACACAAACTTAACGTAAGTTTAATCAATTTTGAACACTTCTACGTGTTGCATACACCCGCATAAGCCTCACGTAGATATAAAGACAAATCAAACAATGTCAAGTCGTTTTGATTGTTGCGTCCAACTTAATTAACTATTTACCACGAGCAGTGCAGTCCGTAATTAGGCAAGATGTGACAATAACTTTAAAGGTTTTCCAGTCGTTTAGTTCTCTTTGATGTAAAGCTATTGTAAGAAATTGTCGACAACGGCGAAACCGGTCTTATAGCGGTATAGCGATTGATCCTGCCGCCGCCTATCGATTTGTTATTGAAGAAATTTCTGGAAAACTAATCTCATCCTAACAATCGATGGCGTTTTTGATCACTCCCACAAAGTATAAAAGGGACTATTATCATATTCAGATTATTATAGAGATAGCTGATGCGTTATGGGAGCCTACTATGAGCAGTTGTGTTCAACAAAAGCAAATGTGAAGCAAAAACTCCTCTTTTCAACGTGATGATTTTATTTTTTACATATCAAACCACCCTCGTACAATGCTTAATTAAAATGATCGAATAATAATAAACAAACAAAAAAGAAAAAAAAAAACCAGCGAAGAAAATTTACTATCCGGGTGGCATAACCAACAATGGGTCGTGGTTCAAGGAATGCTTGTATAAAAAATCTTAGCAAATAACACAAAAGAAATAAAAAAGTTTAGGATGAGTTTTCGCACAAATGATAGGACTATGCTTTGAACCGTGTTCTCTGTGCCTAAAGCTAAAGAGATAGTGTAGCGATATGAAAGCTAACTGACTTTACTATATAGGTTTTTAAAGAAGAAAATCAATCGATCGAAGAAGAGAATCGATCTCCGCTATTATAAGCATGGCCGCCCCTGTGCGTATAACACGATTATTTCGAACCATGTCGCCTGTACTTCACTTTTAATATTACTTTACCCAAATGCTTTACGAATTAATGGACAAGGCGAAAAATTGCATTGCAGCCTTGATTCCTTCACATTCGATTTTATTCGTTACTATTTTAATTTGTTTACGTTATTTTATTATGCAAAATTTATTTAATAATTTTCTTTGAATATGTTATATCAATTAAATCTGCTTTACATATTAGATAACTGTATGTTAATCAGCAATAGATTAATAACGCGGTCTGCGTTTCCCTTTGGAAAGGTTATAATAAACCCTTCATCTTTATGCTGAACTTGTTCGAGACCGATTCTAAGCGTGAAATGGTTGTTCGGCGCATGCTTTTCTTTTCAAATAACATAACATTTAGGCAGTTGTACTTGAGAAAAAACCAAGCATACTTTCAGGCACAACTTTCTTTCCACTTTAATATCTAATTATGACTTTTAAGTGGTTAGTGGCTACTACAGAATATTTGTCCTAAAAATTTAAAAAGATCTGTGCTTTCATGTACCGTGTGTTTCCCCTGCAAGCCCATGTTTTTATAGCCCCTAGTGGAGGACGAAAACTCTCTTCAAACTAAATACATTCTTGATAAGTTTTAAATCCCAAATCGATATAGATATATCTATCTGTCCTGTCCGTCTGTACGAATATGCATAGTGCAATTTTCCAAATCGCAAAATTTAAGGCATTGGTGTAAAATTTTGCAAAAATATTGGAACATCTTGCAGACAGATAAATATGAAAGATGCATTATATCGTTTAGAGGAGAAGATCACATGCTATGTTTTGAAAAGTTAAAGTTACTCATTAAAAACAACATATTTGTTGTTTATTAAATCATATAAACTTTTCCATATATTCTGAAAACGAAGCTAGGTAAGTCTGCCTAGGATAAGGAAAAATCGTCCATGCTAGCCCGATGTTACTGAACATCAAAATTTCATTTTCTTTATTTATTTTTTTTAAGACTAAGATGGGGGCTACAGAAGATTCGGCCACAGCCAACTATAATTTTCTTACCACTTTGTTGTTTCTTTTTTTGCTTCCTTTTCACATAAGCAGCATTTCTTTCTGTTTTAAGAAATTCTTAATTAAACTCCATGTGAATCTCTTCCATCATCATATCATGTCTTGTTATAATATATATATATATACATATATATATATATATATATATATACTATGATGAGCTCTTCTTATTGTATTTAATAAGTTTTATCGTTACATCTATTTAATATGCTTAGCGTGTTACACAGACAATCTATTTTCCTTTATTACATGCACATACGCATGCACATATATATAGAGTCTCATATAAGGAGGTTTGCTGCAAAAATCTCGTTTATCTCTCAGGCTGATAATGATGGATATTATCTTAAATCAGAGAGTATGTGTTTAGATTATATATTAACTCAGCCGTAAGCAGTTTCCCGGAAAAGAAAACAACCATAGGTCGCTTACAAGTGAGAGGATTTAGATGTCTTTAAAGACTAATAACAATCTCACGTCATTTTTGCTTTTTGCGATTGGTTTATAGATATATATACATATTTTTATTTTTTTTTTTAAATTCCTCTTTACCAGAATTCATTGACCTTCATTTCAAGAACTCGAAATAAACTTTAAGGCATTTAAAAAAAAAAAAAAAAAAAAAAAAACCAAAAAAAATTAATTTTGTTTTTTATGCTTAACAATTAATTAATTTACTAAATGTGTTTAGCCATTAATGGCTGAAACCACAATTTATTTATTTTTTATGTCTCCCATTAACAGCACCAGAAGTTCTACTAATTGTTTAGGAATCATTCTAACTAATGGTTGGTTAAATTCAAAAAAAAAAAAATCTTAATCAGTCATTGGTTTTACGGCCTCTTTACATTTCTTCCATCTCTTATCATCGATATTAAAGGTTACAAAGTTCTCTGGAGATATGAAATTGAACGTTTCTCCCCTCCTCCTGAAATCGCCCTCTTCACGCAAAGGAAATACGGATTTCTGAAAAGTTGCTTTAGCAAATTCAAAGAAATACATGATAAAGAAGCAGTGGTGGATCGCAGACTCGCGCTGTGCTTTGACAAAAATCGCTGTTTCTTAGAAAAGTCGTTTAGATTAACCTGAGTTAATTTAAAACATCTCCTACAAATTTTATCATGGATGCTAATGTCCTGATGAAACAATGAAAAGTTTTTCAGTTGAAACCTTTCAAGTATATGCCAGACAAGGTTCAATGAAATCTACGTTTGAAAATGGATGTGATGGCTGCGTTACCATCCAGCATCTGTCTTATCTAATTCTCAGAAAATCTATCATCGTTCAAATCGTTGAAATCTTCTCCTCCTATTCTCATAGATCTACTACTTTGATATATGGTCGATAACTCTACTGTTTGGAGTGCATGCAATTTACGGGATTCCGAAATTCTTATGTACTGAGCGAAGCTAGAAAAGAAAACGAGCCGCCCGTCAATATTTTTATATATTATTTTTTTTATTTTTATTTATTTTAATATTTCAAAACGAATATTCATTCGCCTTATCGGGGGAACGAGTTCGCAACCTAATCGCGTTGTAAATTATTTTTCATTTATTTGAGACGAACGCAAACCTCTTCGCTTATTTGATGCTACAATGCGAGAGCACATTTGTTAAAAAATCTTTTCATAGAAATAAAGCGGAACTTGTTGGTATAACTTTAATATTTTATTGCGAAAATAAATGAAAGCGAACTAGTGTTGTGCGTTTAATGGTTGGATTTGCCTCACTACAATATATTCACTTTTATATTTCGATTAGAATTGTGTATGCACAGTGGAGATCAATTGCAAAGGAATAAATCTTTCGTCATCTTAAGCGATACCAATGTAGTATAAGTGGCTAAGGTGTGCCCACAACCACTAAAACTCTAACTGTTCTTCTCATTGGATGTTTTCAAGCTCTTTGTGTAAGCTCTTTCCCGAACATGCAGGCACATAGTAAGTTTGTGGGCAAGAAAAATTATTTGCCTTTTTTCATTTATTTCGCATCTCTGCTAACATAAGTTTCACACATAACGGTATTATAAGTATTCAGTAAACACAGAAAACATAAACATAAATATAAACATAAATAAACAAGCTAATCGTTCTATTTCTACAAAAAAAAAAAACAAAGAAAAGAAAAACAACATAAACAAGTAAGAAAGTTATATTCGATGGTCGCCATCACTATGCTTTCCGCATTCAACTCTTCAAGTTCTTTCACTTCTATTTGAACCATTTTCAATACCAAACTACGCGCGAAAACTTCCAATGTTTCCACCAAATTTGAAGCCCATATCTTCTTTTTTGCGACCAAGTGCGAGTGCCAACAAAAAACACCCTACACAGTGGCTAAAGCAATTCAGAATTTCAAGCTGATTAAGCATATATATATATATATATATATATATATATATGTATATATAAATGCAAAAAAACTTTTTTGTTACTATTAATCGGGAAATGGATTTACAATATAGTTGCGACGAAGCATATTGTAAAACATTGAACATAGAGGCAGAATGCTGCTGCAGATCACTGTGATATGCCTTAGGGGACGTTAACAGCTGTCAGAGAAACTTAATTTGGTGACAATATCGCGATTGCATCGACCACCGCAGTCGCCATGCCCGCGTAGGCTTAACTCATTACAAAAAGTTTCGCCAAAATTACTACATTCGACACTTTTTATATATACCTTACAGTCAGCTATATTTATTTGTTTTATATTTTGTTTTTTTCGTTATTGTTATGATTAACAATATAAAAAAAATGTTGCATAATAATTGTCTTTGGTGACCGGTGCCCGGTGCCCGGCAATATTACGTGGCATTCACTAAAGTCAATCTAAATTATATCGTGCCCTATTTCTGACACAAGATATATAATGTTTGTGTAGATGTACGTAACAATGAGGACAAATTACAATAGGTGCGATCGAATCCAGCGTCTATAAATCTTATCCTTGAATGAAAACGTTAGTCAGTGTTGCCAAATTCGCAGATTGGATACAAAACAATCTGAACGTAGGTCAAACAGATAAGTCTTTGGAAATGGTCCTGAATCGATTGTTATATGAAAGATATGGACCCTTCTGCGTATTGCATATATATAGCCAAACAAGCTTTATATAATCTTATCCCAATTGATGTAGAGTGTAATTAAAAAAAAAAAAAAAAAAATTGACACAAAATTTTCATAAGTTCAATCAGTTTAGGAGCACATCGATTGTAAAAGATTTTCAAACACGTATATGTATGCTTTTACTAAAAAAAAAAAAGAAAAAAAAAACTCTTGGTTATCTTCTCATCTTCTTACTGCATCCGAAATCCTTGTACAACTACGAACTGTCGCTTAAAGTTGATAAATTTTTCAAAGCAATGCTGAACATTACTCACTAAAAACGCTGCCCGAGATTCAATACAATATCGATCAACGTCTTCTCTTCAACATTCTGACTTTTCAAGCATCTCTCTATTCTTGTCTAGCGCATTACGTTTGACGCTTATTGTAGAAATTTTTGTAACACAATTCCAAATATCATCTTCTGAAAGCTTCGCAAGCTATTGTCTTTAATCTTCGTTGCTAATGATGATATTCTGTTCATCATTATCAGGCATATGTGTGCCCTTTGTTTCTCTCTATCTCTCTCTCTCTCTCACACTCTCTCTTTTTATCTCTGTCGTTGGTTTTTGAAAACCATTTGTGTACCTCATCACTATGAAGTAGGTCTAGCAGTCCGGTTAGCAAACTGAACGTGAAACTATGCGGCCATAGTTCATCAGTAATAAGCAGCTGCACCGCAACATAGATACAGCTGTGAAAAAATAACAAGAATTATTGTCCAACAGCGTACGATGCATTGCGAGAATTTCAACTTTCAATATCGTACCTGGTACCTGTTAAACAAAGTAACTAACACTTATACACACAGATCACAAAGCCATTAGGTACTAAGGGTTAAGAGACATTACTAAAGCACACTTTTACATAAACTCACCTGCAATGGCATGACGGCAAACTTCATTGCCAAACCTCGTATTTAATAATTCATCGTATATTGATATAGCTCGGGAAATACTTGTAAACATTATAATACCATGGATAATAGTTTCACATTTCTAAGTAATCGATACTTAACAAAAAAATACCGGGAAATGTATGTTTATAAAAAAGTTTACTTCATCTTTACTAGCAACAAAGTAATTCATTTTTGTTCTAATACAAACTACAGGTTAAGACAAAGTCAATTATCAGAATGATAAGTTGATGATAAGTGGCGACGTTATTTTTTTTGTTGTTTTTCTCCTTCTTAACTTTATTATATATGGGCAAGTTTTCATTAGACTCGACATTGCTAATAACCCAGTGACTATCTTAATTTATAAATTACGAATGAATTGTAATTGAATTTTCCGTCCCTACCACACAATGATGTACTCGTTAATCTACCAAAGTTCTTTGTAACCGATTCTAAATTAACTCTTGGATTATATTATTTATTGACATGATCAGTTAGACATGTTAGTCATCAAGGCACATATCTAAGTTCACATTCAAATATCTTGGGAAATACAGTCGAATTAATCGAACGGATATCTACTTAGTGTGCTTAACTTGACGCTTATATGCCGCCTGTCCGGAATGCTCTCTGAAAACGCGCATACGTAAGAAGTTTCGTTTCCAAGTAAAAGGTCGCACCGTATCCAATGCACTTAATTTCATCGCGTTGGCCATGCGTGCACCTATGTCTCTTTGTTGCACTTACTAACTTACTATGAACATGTGCGTGTGTGTGTGTATATGTATGTATTATGTGGACCCGTTGTGCAGCATAACGCAATGGGCATCTTAGCCGCAGATAACTTGTGCATATTGCGAGTAATTACAGCGTTTTGCACAACTTGTGATTCTGCTGCTGCTGCTGCTGTCATCGGAAGCATGACGTCAATTGATCTCCTGGCTAGAGAAGCAACGTACATTATAGAGGCGCAAAGCGGGCGAGGAATACTACCAAATTACGATGGACCCACAAAATCATTCCGAACATAAGCGAATGGATTCATAGGCAGCACGGTGAGGCAGACTTCTACTTAGCTTAAATACATAATCATCACGGCCGCTTCCGAGCTAACCTATAACGATTTAAATTCGAATATACTCCTCTCCTCCGTATTAGCAACGTTGCAGCAGAAGCTGAACATGTGTTCTTTATTTGTCCGAAGTACGCAACGAACGATAATGACTGCAATCGGAAATTGAAAAGCTTCTTCTCCCAAACTATCCCGTACCAAATATGCTGCATGACTTAAACAAGTGGAGAGCGATGGGAATGTTTCCCGCAAATGTACTGAAGAAACAAAAAGATGAATATCGTCAACGTAGGCTCTTCCTTCCTGTGAAGACACGATTTAGCGGTCGTGCCAACGTGCAGTGGAAAGGAGTATAGGTTTTTAGTGGGTTAAAGTCTGGAAACTGCCCCAATTGGACGGGTCTCAATTCTTTTCCATCTCAAAAAGAGCTCCATAGCCACATTTATATATATATATATATATATATATATATATATATGTACGTATATCTATTCATATGCGTTAAAACACATGTACGTATGTGTGTGGGTGTGTTTTCATGTCTATATTTTAACATATTCCATATCTAAATGCATGTAAGTATGTATGCATTTATGTGTGTGCGTTTGTGTGTGTTTGTGTTTATGTGTGTGCATGTGTTTGCACATAAACGCTTTTATTTGCATATAAATGTAATCGACACGTAAGCACTTCAGAAATCAGACCACTGGACAGATACGATTACCTGATGGCCAGATTTATAAAGAGTTTTGCAAAAAAAAAAAAAAAAACCCACCAGATAGCCAACTATATGTACATACAAGTACATTTTAAAACAACTGACAGATAAGATAGAGGAAGGGTAAAAAGATAAAGAAGAATAATAACACGACAACAAATGAAAATGAGGCTAAAATGGTATAAATTTACAAAAGAAACATATTTAGTTTGTTGTCGTTGTCGTTGTTGT
>NW_023998414.1:6651405-6663028 GCF_014805625.2 Glossina fuscipes
GGTAATCATTTAGGCAGTCAGATAGGTGTACAAGCTGCGCTGTGTGTTATATAATCGCAGGAAATAAAAGTTGTTCGCACACTTATGTTTATTTATTTATGTATGCAAATGTATCTCTCAAGATAAAGTTACTTAAAAACTTATAAAACCGTAAGAAATTGTAACATGCAGACGAGAGAGCAGCGTAATAAAATGTAAAAGCAGATAAAGAGTTAACTTTTGTTTTTCGCCGCTATGTAGAAAAGCGAGGATTTAGACGAATTAATACCATTTTACAGTTAATGAGTAAAGGACAAGAAATTTTAAAAAATATTCATTTATTCAAAATTAAGTTAAATTTATTCATTACATTTAGTTATTTATTTATTTCTATTTATTTTTTTTTTTTTTTATGTACTACAACCCTGCACAATACGGGCGGTTAAGTATTTTACAGTCGTCGTGTCTGCTAATTAATGAGTAGAGAATTTTAAAGCGATTAACTACGTCATTGTTGATCTTATAATTTAAACTGAAGCTTATCACTCTCTCTCTCTCTCTCTCTCTCTCTCTCTCTCTCTCTCTTTCTTTCTTTCTTTGTACAAGACTAACAAGTAGTGACAATAATACCTTATAGCACAATAGCTGAGCCGATCAATATACGTTGGCCACACTGAAGTTTCAATGCTGTAATGAATGAAACATCCTTGAGCGAGACATGCTGCCGATCTCCGATCATCTATCGATCAAGCTAAACATCTATTTGTATCTACCAAACCGATTGAAAGGTAATAAAACTAAGTTTACCATGACATTCGGCAAACATTTTTGGGCAGACAATTCTTAAGTATCGCTCCACAAAAATGCATTGATTTTCCCAGATATTTTCTAGGTCGCTCAACTCCTCGGATTTAATTCCGTTTAAAAGTTCTAGGTGTTCTACCACTCAGGAGACATCGTTTTCATTCAATTGAATATGAAAGTGAACTAACTTATGTAATAAATTGCTGAAAATATTGCCTTTAAATTTGACTCGCATATATATGTATATATAGATGCGTTGCTGAGAGAAATAAAATTCTTTTGAATACTACCTCTCTTGACCACTGACTAAAATTCCACGAATAAGTTTATCGAATAAACGTCACAAAGACATTCTTACGCTTTCCTAACGTACGGATACGTCAGGTAACTCACGTTTTTTGACTTTGTCCAATTGTTGACTTGCTCTATTTTCGAAATGATTTATTTTATCGGGCGATGATATATGCATATAATGTTGATTCGCATGTCCTATGAAATTTCCATGAAGCCTAAGCATATTTATGTGACGGGAATTGTGTATAAAATTTTTTTCCAAATAAGCCTTTCTACGGGTAGGAGTATCTTAACATTTGGCCACCTTTGAGTTAATCACTAAAAAAACAAAAACCTTGACAGACATTATACGGACAGACGGGCAGGTGAATAAACAAGCTCAAAGCGATAGACGCAATGAAAGGTTGCGGCCATTTTAGATTCTTCTGGGTTTTACATGCATCCTTACAATCTTGATATATCCTGCACAGCAATTAATGTAGGGTAGAAAACGTTACTGTTTTTAAGTGTGTATTTAGCTTACTGCCTAAAAATTTTATTGTTTTTCAGATTTCGTCATAAAAAGCTAGAAATTACACTTTTTTTTTCCATATAAGGGATGACTCCTTTATATGTTAGGGTCTAAAAATACAGCTGTCTGATCAAAATTCCCTCGTTCGTTGATTTTTTTTACTAAATTGCCGCTATGGACCAATTTTAGTCATAAGATATTAAAAATGAAATTTTTTCTCAAGCGATTAATATTCATTGAGGAATCTTTCATAGAATGGGGTCGAAGAAATAGTATCCTGTGGTTCAAATTTTTATGTCATATTAGTAACATGAAAAAATTTTCATCATACAACATTAACAATTAAGGCTTTTTGGTATAAAAAGTTTCAAATTTCCTGAGAATCGTTATATGGGATGGTATCCAAATAATAGGCCTACATATTCGGTAAGGTTGGGTTCTTTGTCAATTTACTACTATGAACCAATTTTCACCATGAAGAATTGAAATTTTTACCTTTTTACCATATAAACATTCAGAGCGATTCTGTTAGAGAAGGGTCAAAAATGTATCCCACCCGAAGCTAGTTTTTCAAAGTACTATTACTCAGCTAGTTTTGTCGAAAAATTTAGAAAATTTCAATATTTTTCCATATAACGAAAAAAAAATCGAAAAGTGAAACCGAATCATTTTCAATAGCGTTCGCCCTTGAATCAAAGCAAGTCAGTGTACGAAGTTTCATCGAAATATCTCAAAAATTACGGATAGATATGGATGAGTAAGCGGACAGCCGGATAGACAAGCTTAGATCGGTATAATAGAAGGCGGGTTCATCTTAAACTCTTCTGAGTGTTATATACGTACTTTATGTTATAGGTAGTGCGGGGAGTACAAAGGGGCAGCAATTAAGAAATGTGTAGGATGAAAATAAGTTCGGATCATATGTCTTGTCATACTTTGGTTAAAAGGACAGCATTTAACAGTTAATTTCATTTAAGTTTTTTCGCATTAATCGTTTATTAAAATTGTTTTTTTTTGTGTTTCCAATAATGTTATTGAAATTTTATTGGTTTTTATATATTAATATATATATATATATTTTTTTTTTGGTATTTTTATTGTGTTTGCCATACGTGCATGTGTGATTAATTTAATTTGAATTTATTTATTTATTTGTGTTTTTTTTTTTTTTTCTGCATGTTAAAATTTATTCAGAAAAGTGACTCAATTTTGCCAAACATTACATTCGTTGGTAAACCCACTGGAGATTCATTACACATATTTAAATGTTTAAATGTTAAGGTAGGTTTTTTAAGACATAACGAGAAAAAAAAGTGTGGCACATAAGTGTGTGTTGTTCCTTTAAACACCATACATTTTACTTAATTTGAATTGAACATTCGCATCGCAATCAAAGACACAAAAACAATGCTTGATTTATATGGTGTGCACTCAAGCACACGAAACAAAGGTTGAGAGATAAATCAAATAGAGAATATGCGAACGAATGCTGGGCGCTGTAAACAATAACCAAACTGAACAAAAAAAAGAAAACTCACCAAACAGCTGTCTATTTTAACAGAATGTTAAATGTAAAGGTGAGAGATAAATTTCGAATTGCTAACAGAAAGAGAGTGCAACTTCCAATGTTACCAATGTTTTTAAAAGTAAATGTAATGAGTGCTATTTAGCGACAAGACAAGCACGTGTTTGGCAAGGGGGAAAGAAGTAAAACGAAACAGAGTTTACACACTGCGCCATCGTTTCGCGCTGTTTTGATTATCAATTATTCTTATATATCCTTATAGCCTATAAATATTGACTTAATCTTGCGATCGCATAAAAACTATTTCAAATCTCGAGTGTGCGTGAAAAATTCGTTAGAAAACAGCCGACACTTTGTATACGTGGTAGACAAATCTCACCAGGAGCAATGCAAAAGCCTTTCATGGGGCTTTCTATCAATGAGCACAACCGAATTGACCGAACGACCGACATAACATATAACAGTATGTGTTAAATATTATTCCGTCCATCGCGGGGGTCTTTAAATAAGACGCTCTTGTTTTAAGGTTTCCATATGGTTTTCCCACAGAAATTCAAATATCAGTCCAATAATTCCTTGGCAAACAGCAACAAGTCAAAGTTATAACATCACTTTACCCAGTGTCTACACATTCATCCTCGTACTTTAACACCCAGATATATGCCACAAATACCCGATAAAATTTATGTGTTTTTAATAAGCGAAAGTTTGTATACCATTGTCCGTATTTCCATATGTCGCGATTTCTCAATACTGTTTTAAGAACATTTTAATGCTTACAGCATTTTACTTAAGGTTACATATGAAGGCAGACAGATATGAGGGACAACTCTAAAAAAAGAACAATAATTCGAGCTATCGCGAAATTTATCACTTATTGACTAAATTTTTGGATAAAATTGAATTTAGGCGCACCTGCAACACTTGCGTTTAAAGTAACGACGCCAATCGAGAGCACGATGTGCTTGTGTAGTCGACTTACTTACTTTTGTTTATAAAATTTTTTCGTTTTTAGTTTGTGGATTTTATGTTAAATGTAGCTAATGTTGATGTTTTTTGTTTTTTTTTTTTTGCAGACCTCTTTGATTAAAATAAGATTTATGTTGAAGAAATGTTAGCCGAACGCCGGCATTATTAGTCAATTTTTACTCTCACAAATTGAATTTCATATTCTCCGCATATTTTTAGGGCCTCGATAAGTAATGTATAGATGAGTAAATTTTACTCTCTGAAAATGAATTTCATATTCTCAGCATTTTTGTGGGGCCGCGATACAAACAGGTACAGTGAAGAGAGTAAAGTCAGTTTTATTCTCCGAAATTGAATTTCATATCCTCAGCATTTTTTGCCTCTGAATTTTGCGTGTGGCTGTGTTGTAAATCTTGTGCCGTGTGTATTTTGTCGTTGAAAAAAATAATTGTGAACAACGGATGGCGTTAACGTTATTGTATAAGTATGCATTTTATAAACAGTTTGCATTTTGTTGTTGTCTTGGTAACATTTAAAATCGGAAATAATTTTGGGAAAACTTTTTGCTCTTCAAACGCTAAGGATCTGTAAATAAATGTACGTAAATCAGATGTCACATCACAGAAATCGGTAAAAGCGGTAAAAAAGAAAAAAAAAAAAACGAAAAATTGCTTAACGATAAATTTTTCATTAATTAATAAATTTGAATTAATTTATATACCCATTGGAGGCTATTGTTATTGAAATAAAAAAAAAAATAAATAAATAAATAAAAATAAAAATAAAAATAAATAAATTAAGAGGAAAATATCAGTCAGTTCTCTCAACGATAAACGACATCAAATAATTAACACTATTTATTGTAAAAGAAAACACTTGTTTGTTGTAAGAAATGAAAGAAAACAAGATCGTGTTAGGGCAACAATAAACAAGCCTATATATATATATATATATATATATATATAAATATAATAGGAAAATACGTGTGGAAAAAACGTGTAGCGGAATAGATGAGATTTGAGTGCGTTTTAATATATCAGATAATATCAAACGAAAATTCTTTATAAGAAAGAATACGAAACGCGAATACGAATAAGTGAACGAAAAGAAATCCTTTCAAAAAAATGTTGAATAAATAAATATTAAATGCAAACAAAAAAAAAAAAAAAGGAAAACTACTAGTACGGGGTTATCCTTCAATTTTTTTCTTTTTACAATTCAATAAAATTTCATTTGTTATTACATATACATACAAACATATGCATACATATATTTATTTATATATATATATATATATATCTATATAAATATATATCTATATAAATATATATCTATATAAATATATATATATTAATATATATATATATATATATATATGTACACATATATTACTATGCATGTGCTCTTTGCGAAGTAACCAAATAAAACCTGATTTTCTTACGGTCTTTTAAGGCAAACGGCATTTAATCAACAGTTTGCTTGGGTGCATATATTTGTGTAAGTGTTCTTGTATATGTTTATATGGCAAATTGCATAGCATGTGTTATAAGCCTCTTCTTCTACTCTCTTCATGTTTTTCTTAAATCATTTATTAGTTTTTCTTAAGCCTTCAAAGTGCATCTTAAAAAGAAAAAAAGAAAGAAAGAAAAAAAAAAAAAAATAAATAAAACAAAAAAGTAGAAAATCCGGTGAAGATAGAACAAGCATAAAAATCCAGTCAAGGAAGAGTTTACATATAAACACACATAACAGAACCTTAAACCATGTGAACGAATGAGCCGAGACATCTAAGCAGCAATAACAACGTTGTTACATTAAGAATTAAAGAAAAAGCCTACGAAAGGCATATGTGAAGAGAAAAGTCAGCATTTTACTGGTGAAGAAGCCAATTGCTTTTGAAAAAATGTTTTACAAAAATTAAAACTACAAAAAAAAAAAGAAAAAAATTTCTTAAGTTAATTTTAAAAATTAATTTTTTTTTTTTTTTTTTGGCTTTTATGTTATGAGTTATGAGTGATGATAAAAATCGAGGAAAAAATTGTTGAAATATTTAAACCCATCTTTGGTCTATTGTGTGTGTGTGTGAATGTATTCCGGGAAAATATAAATTAATTTCCTTGAAAATTTTATTCTGCGTATGCCGTTCTATCTGTACTTGTTGTGCACACACTATCGTATAGTGCGTAATCCAATTTACACGAAGGTTTCCGAAATTCTAGTACCGTGTTAGAAGGAAGCCTTGTTGTAAGTAGCCACGTTGAACGACCAATTCCACAAAATGTCGAGTTTACAAAAAAAAAAAAAAAAAAAAAAAAATGCAATTCGCACAAGTCCTTGAAAAAGCTGGTAAAACTTTTTGCCTTAATTACGAATAATTATTTTATGGAATTTAACAAAAAATTTCCTTGAAAATGTGAGGAAAAATATGCATAGGAAGAATTAAAGTATATCAAGAAAAAATCTTTTTCCCTTATATGTGAATATAAAGAAGAATCCGCAGCATAGAAAATGCGAAAATTTTTGGTAATTGTGGGCGTGTCGGTTAGCCAGTTGGCCATTTGATTCAGTTTATTAAGTATAGAGTAATGTTCTGAAATTTAATTTTTTCTTTTATTTTTTATGAACATTTTTAGCAAAATGGTGGCGGTCATTAAAGGCGGAACGAAGTCATCCTTAAAACGAATCTGTAAAAGTTAAGCCGACATGAAAATTCCAAGCTTCAAGCTTTCGATCTTAACTTTGAAACTTTTAAAAATTCCAATAACAGACACACAGGTGCATCCTAGGGTTTATCACTTATTGGTGAGTGTGAATGTGTTGGCAAACAGAGACAGAACTAAAACACCCTCTGCATTGGCGACGACAAGAATGAAGATATGTATGTCTTTAATTCTTTTTTAATTTCCTTCAATTTATGAACGCATTTGCAAGACATATACGCCCATTTTCAATTACTCCCTTTATTTAATTCTTTTCTTTCTACCTTTACCAATTCTTTCATTAAAGATTAAAGATCCTAAGAAAAATGAATGGACAGATGTATATATTATATCACTTCACTCAATAAGTTCATAGGATGGCATCGTTCGTCAATAGTGGCGAACCCTATACTTTGTACTACAAACTTGTTGAGTGATTTTATATTATACCAATAACCACAGCTAGTTAAATATATTCAGCTTGATGATGAAGTATTCCTATACATATTTTACATCACCTTGAGCCCTTTTCAGATTTCATGCTATTTATCGAAGTAGCAAAACATAATTATCCTTTTAACAAAAACATCGGACCATGTATTGCTCTCTTCTTTTCTTCACCTAAACTATACATTTTATTCTCAGCGACAAATAGATAGACGTTTAATTGCAAATGCCTTCTCGACCCATTTATTAATAGATGAACAGCCGCATCTTTCATTGTCTGATGAACATATACAGTATACATCTTTCAAGTTAATTCCAAGAGGTGACTTAAAACAATTTTGTAACCTTGCAAACTACATACCGTCAGTTTCGGCACACAAAGCCCTTTCAATTCTGAATACTAAATGCCTTAGGTAAATGTTTCCCGCTTTTCCGTTGTTTACGTTCCTTTTTGCGATCGTGCGGGTGAAAGAAAGCGAAAGATTTACAGATCATACATACAGACGGACGGATAGGCAAAACATTTCACAACTTTCCGCTAATCACAATTTATTGTGTAACACATCACTCGATAAGTTCGTAGGATGATGTACAAGTGTAAGACAATTAGATACGAAATTCAAATTGCTTTCCTTTCAAGCATAATTTCTGAATTAATGGTCGGACTGTCATGAAGTTTTAACATATTTCTTTTAAAGGTTAATACTATCTTAAAATCAAATGGACCCGTCAGTACTGGCTGCATTCTACGAACTGCGATTAAATGATGTGTTACATGTTCACGTTTTATCCGGTCCTTTGAACCCTACAAACGAAATGACAGGTCGAGCATATATTTCAATGCTTCGTTGATGTTATGTGTACGGTAAAAAACTTGCTTTAAAAATTAATTTTTACATGTTTTTTTTTTTTTTGGCTTATGTTAATAACATTTTCCCCAAAATTTTGCAAGAAAATGAAAAAAAGCGCAATAAAAAGGATTCGTACTTAATCCGTTTAATTGAATTAATCACCTGAGTCTCGTTACATGAGTGAGGATATTTATGTGCGAGTGTGTGTGTGTAAATGTGTGTGTGGGTTAATAAAATAAATAAATAAATAAATACATATATATATATATATATATATATATTATATATATATATATATATATATATATAAAATAAAATTAAACTTTTTACCGGTAGAATAAGATAAATTATACATACATATATACATATATAGATACATAGATATGTAAAAAAAGAAACGCACTCGGTTTACATGCAGTTCGTTCTTGTGTACAATTGCAAAAAAAAAAAAAAAGAAAAAATATTGCAATGCGCCCCATCGCCAAACTCGCTCTTAGCCCACCACCGTTCACTTTTTTCTTTTGAATTACAAATCAATAAAAATTGGATTATTTCTATACATATTTTGTTGTTGCGTCTTTCACATAAATAAATATCCAGTAGTGGTACTTATACCTTTACAATCAATCACACCCGCCTCCGCACTGCTCTCAATACTCGGCTATTGTTCAACTACTGTTTAGTTGTGTGTGTGTGTGTTCTTTTTTTTGTCTTCAGCTTTTTTATTATTGAAGAAATATCTTGCAAAAAAAAAAAAAAGAGAAGAAAACAGGAGGAATCTAAAAAACTGTGTTAAGGTAAGTGCCTAAAAAAAATGTGAACAACAACAATAATAATAATAATAATAATAATAATAATAATGAATAAATAAGTATCTAGGTTATCGACAACGAGAATTGCGTAATTAGCTAGTGAGTGATAAACAAGAGATGGGAGTATCAATGGACTTGGAAATGGTAAAAAGAAGCGCAAGCAAAGCGCTACGAAAACAATGCAGAGTTTTCGTCACTCTTCCTGTAGATAGCTCCGTAAAAAGGGTTAACAAGAATAGATAAAAATAGCAGAGGTAGAGAAGCCAACTGTTAATTTTTTTTGTCTAAACTCGACTCGTTTGACTTTAAATTATAAATTTATTTATTTATATTCAATGTCAATTACATATATTCAGCCATATTAAGCAACGCACTCTTAACGCTAAAGGGGTTCACATATATTACGCTATTTATAGGGAAGACCCATCATCAAGGGCATAGCAAAGCGAATACTTTTCACTTTTCAAAGTGGAGCGATTTTCGCTTAGAATACTTCTTTTTTTTAAACTTAAAGTGTTAGAAAAGTGAACTTAGTCTAAATGGTGAGACTATGATCTAATATACATCAGAGATATATCAATGAGAAAAAGCAAGCAAACAGTGTATACAATATTTATAGACATAGAAGTATTAAAGGCAACCACATAACTTTATGTAAAGTATTAGAGGCGTACATAAGTCTATGTAACTATGCTAAATAATTCCTTAAAAAGTATGGTCTACCGAACTGGGATTCGAACCCGCGAGAACACCGACTTGGCAGTTCCGAGTCTATCCCTTGCACTGTGCGGCAGCCCAAATACCTAACATCGCATAGAACTCTGCCTGTTATCATCTAACAAGAAGTTACTACCTACGATGATGATATGTATAGTAGTGATTGCTCTTTTAGCCAATAGTTTGGTTTGTTGTTAAGTCTATATATAAGTTCGTATGAAAAATCGGATCAGCTTAAAAGATAATTGATAAAGTTAAACAAATTATTAAAGGACATAAGAGCCGAGTAGTCCTTAAATAGTGCTTGATTGCTGGACGAGTCTGTTTTATCGCAACACTTTCCCCTTATGTACATAGGCATAAACGTAGCATAACCTGTTTACGGCGATGCCCAAGAGTCTGGACAGTGGAAACAGGAACGATCTAGAGGTTTTTGGACGACTCGTACGCAAATAGGACTTTTGGTCGGATATAGCCGCTATGGCGGTTTAGGGCAGATATTGGCTGATGGAAAGAATCTGTTACTTACACTGTTGGCTGCATCTTTGCACATTTCGAATACATGTTCTGCCTAACAAACATGCCCGGAATATCAAGAGTTACTGATTGTGCTACAATGACGCGGCCAAAGGAGAGGAGTTGTTCATCCATTTCGTTCATATCCACTTAATGCTAACATACTAAATTCGAAAAAATTGTTCAAAATAGTTCCCATAAGCAGAATTTGGATTTGCTTAGCTTGTTTGAAAGGTATTCTCATATAGATTTATAGGGTGTCCACAATAGTATTTTACGTTTTTTTATTATGGACGTAGTAGGCTTCCGAATCCAACTATATCCTATTTCTGGACATTTAACAGAGCCCTTTTAGGGTGTTTAGAGAGCTGCGTTAAAGGAAATGGTAAACGTCTTTGCCAGTCGAATTCGAATTAATCCAGAAAGAGAGAGAAAGAAAAATCACGCTTACCGAAACGGATTATAGAGCTAAGCACAACGCATGCATAAGTATCGTGGATCATGCATTCAAATGTCAAAACATCACACGGTTGCAGGTAGAGTTGAAATGCATGCATTACTGTAGCAATGCGCTCAGATAGCTTTGCTTTTAACTTTGCTGCATGCATTCCCATTGAGAAGCAAAATAATGATGTCTATGCACATAAAAGTAAAACCATTGGATCAGTTCTTAAGGATCACATGTTTTCGCAACATTGCAACAATGGCACGGAAGTTATGCATTTCTGGCTGTTTAATCCATTGCCTCGCTTTAGTGTATCTTGAAATTGCGTTCAGCTCTTAATGCGATATACATAATGTATAAGTTTTGCTGCCATAAGCGATATGAAAATTATGGGTTACTTGCATGCATGCCATGAATGATCGCAATTTCAAATTATCAAGCTTGTGGGCATTAAGAGCATTTAGATTTGGAGTGCAGGTCTTTTTTATCTGCCCTTGTTATGACTTGTTTTCTAACTTACCATGTTTTTAACAAAAATTAAGCGAATTGTATAATATATAAAAGTTTTTACCATTCATTTCCGTTGCTAATTAAAATTTAATAAAGCAGATAAAATGATGATAAAAATCTTTACTGCATATGGAATGCAATTCATAGGAAAAATTATACAATGGCTACTAATAATAAAAAAATATTAAATAAAATGCATTTTTCAAATATATATATATATATATATATATATATATATATATATGTATATACATAATAATAAAATAAACGAAAACGAATTCGATAATAAATATAAAGCAAAGTTTATAATTTATTAGCGATTGAAATGTCAAAAAAAAAAAAAAGTGAAGACGCAGTGAAACTTATCAAAGTAAGTTACAACTTTTACGAAGAATTCTGTCACAAAAATTGTACAAAATTATCAAAAAACAAATAGTGTCGCAATCAATACAAGACCCATAAATAACATTATCTCTAATTACTACACTGTAGTGTTTTTTTATATATATATATATATTTTTTTTTTTTTTTTTTTTTTTTTTTT
>NW_023998414.1:6663128-6811228 GCF_014805625.2 Glossina fuscipes
TTTTTTTTTTTTTTTTTTTTTTTTTTTTTAATATGATATCAACCAAAGATGGGGGGTGTAAACATTTTGACATAACGTTTGCAACGCCCAGAGGGCAGCTTCAGCGAAACCACAAAACATATTTATGTTCTTGGTCAGCATAAAATTTTATTCGTCTGTCCGTCTGTCCGTCTTTGTAATGTCTACTGCAAACATTCTCCCGTTCGCAAAAATTAAGATATCGTCTACAAATTTGCAAAAGTATTTGAAAATTACCCAAACCGGTTAAAGGACATGTCTACAACATCCACATACCTATGCAACAAAGACGGTGAACTGTACAGTGCAATCCATACGTCACGTAAATTTTAAATTTTCGCTTTTATTCCGAAAATACATAAAATCATCCGTATCCATCCAATATAATAAAAAATGAATATTTCACGGCGATGGGTATAAGAGACGCTTGTCTTCTTTTTTTTTTTTTTTTTTTTTTTTTTCTTGTTAAATATTTGCAAACACTTTTGTTAATTGTATTAGGTCCTATAGCGTTTTGGAACTTATATCAATACTTGTCAATTAAGATAATGAGTTTTTCTTTTTTCAGCCATTGCGTAACAATAATTTTCAGAAGACTACAACTGCCCACGAAGTTTTTGATAAATAACAAGCAAGCTTTCCTATTAGTTTAAGATAAGATGACTTAGTGAAGCGAATATAATAAATTCGAGACTACTTATAAGTTGTTTTTAATGAAAATGTATTGTAATGTTTGAGAATGAGTTTCGAGACTCGTCTCAAGTTTTATTTATGAGAATATATGCTTTGACTTTTAACTTTGTACTGTTACGCACCACATTTCAAAAAAACCCGTAATAGATGAGCAAACTGTCCAATTGGCCATTTCGTCTTAGACTCTTCGGTATCCTTCAAGAATTCAGGGAATAAGGAAAAAAGTATTTTATTATATTTATATTCGTCGTCTTCATCCAAAGGACGGCTAAAAGAAAAGGGAGAAGAAATTTAATTTGCCATACTATATAATATAGGAGGGATCTGGCTATTTTTTGTATAATATACGTGTAAATTGTTTCCGTATGTCGAGCGAAATCCGCGAGATCAAAGGTGTCCTCACTTTATGTTGAACTGTAGATTTCTGCAGTTCGATCGACTAGGCTGCGAGTTAATCTGAAAAAATAGCTGAAAGCTGAAGCTACAGAAATGGCAAAGCTGGCCTGAGATGAAAATGCAGTAAGCTACGAAACACTTCATATGTCGAATGACTATTCCATCTGCAAATCGCCAAATTTCTACTGCGAGGATATCGATTGGCTACCCGATAAATGACAAAAGCCTATTGATAATGACAATCAATTTTTCGGTTTGTAAGCCTTGTAGCAATTATATTTTAAATTAAGTTAAAGTTTATGGAGAAACGGAAGTAAATTATTTGTACACCTCCGCTAAAACTAGGATTATTTTAGAGATGTTTTTTGAAGATATAAAAAAAACCTATAAGACTTGATTAGATTTGCTAAGAAGTGTGAAACCAAAAATTATTGTAAACTGTAAACTTTAAATGATATCGATTGGCAATTGCGAACTAGAGTCCAACTTCCGTTTGCACAGTGTGCTTATGCTCACGTAGGCTAGTACCGTATTACGCAGTTTATGGTAAGTTTGTAAAATGTATGTCTGTACTAAGCGGTTAGCACACGCTTTACTTTAAGTTGATCCTCTTCACTCCAACATCCGTTATACTGCAGATTATGCTAAGTTCGTAGAATGTCCACTTGGACTTAGCTATTAGGATAGGCTTAACTTTTAGTTGAGTGTCTTCACACCAACATCTGGCTGTACTCAACTACCAATGTACCTGTGTCTTAAGCGGCTACGTTTACTCTTTCTATCGCTTTACTTCAGCCTTCAAATTTAATTGAGACATTCACGATTGCACATCTTATTGTTGTAGTTGGTAAGATAAAGTAAAGTGAAGTAAAGTAAAGTAAAGTAAAGTAAAGTAAAGTAAAGATTTTATTAACGATATAATTTCTGAAATATTTTTTGGTTTATTAATCCAGTTTTCATTAATTATATTTTAGAGCTAATCTAATATAATTTTTTATATCAATTGTGTATAACACAAGAAAAAAATTCGTGGCCTTTTTTTTTTCTTTTTTTTTGAATAGATGGATATAGAGTCACGTAACAATGCCAATCCCTAAAGCGTGTGAAAGAAACTGTACGAAAAGAAAGAGAAAACAAAACACACACACATAGCGACTTTTGTTAATTCAATCGAAAGTAAGCGCGTTTTGAAAATGACGCTGGGAAAAGCGATACCGCTTCGCAGAGTTGTGAGAAAAAAGCAAACTCGATATTTTGATACCAAAGGAATTAACAGTGAAAAATTTCATGTACTTAACTTTCATTTGCGATGGGTTTACAAGAAGGATTACGGATAGTCGATAATATAAAACAATATTGCTCCAAAGGGATTGTGGTCCGAGATGAATGAAAATGCTCGCATGTCAGGTTTTGTGTTTGGTGCGATCGGAAGGAGATTGAGCTCCGAACTAGCCAAGTGAATGATTTCACTCCACTGCTAAGAAATAATGCGATTAAAGTGCGCATTTGAGATAAGATTTGTTCAATACGAAAAGCGCCTTCTTCCATAACCCCAATGCCGCACTATTTATATCTTTCATGATTTCGCAAGAATAACGAGAGTCTGGAAATGTTTGATGTCAGACCTTACTTGATAGACTGTCAATTGTTTCGCTCTTTGCAGAACGCTCTCCATGGCTTAGTTGACGTCGAAGGAGAGCTGTGGACATCACTTGGTTTAATTGTCGTCCACAAATTGCAAAACCCCTACAATGGCCGCCTAACGATTTCAGCAGTTACGGTTAACACTAACTAAAATGGCGCGTATTTGATTTACAAAAGTCGCTATTAAATATAAGAAAAATGTATGTTTGAGTTTTGATTTAAAAAAAGCCTCGGCCTCTTTGCTTGACGCAATATTTGTGCTACGACTATTAACAAAAGAACAGCATGTTGTAATCTATCTCATTATGCGCTCAGCACTTGTGTTACATGTGTGTTCAATATCCAATGACACTGGCGACAGATCCTGCTGATCCAAGCTTGTCTGTTCCTTTGTTTGTCTGGTTTTCTTGTGTTTCCAGCCCATAATTTTTCCGACATTTTAAATGAAATTTGGTACGCACACGTGCCTTCGCCCAAAGACAAACGCTATTGAAAATGTTTCGGATTGGACAACTTTTCCGACCACTACCTATATAATGCCTTATTTCGAAAATTCGTTATATGGATAATTGTAGGGTGATGTAAGGTATTTAAGTGGAAGGGGACGTAGCCCACTACAGTGTTCTTATTTGTTTGATTTTTACTTGAATTCGTAAATTCACATAAATAGTTACGTTACAAAGTGGCGAGTCGTTTGTTTTTCATTCGTTGAAGGTCTAACAAGAAGAAGAAGAATAAAAGTCCCATAAATGGAAGAAATGATTTAAAAGATGGAAAAAACAAAGAAATTAAATTAATTTCAAAGCTTGGTCTGGTTGCCTGTTACTTTCTTTCAATCTATATGCTGTAGAGATTGATCGTCATTTGCGGTTTAATATAATTTATTGCATTTTACAGACACATTTTCTATCACATGGATATAATCAATCAATGAATTTACTTACACAAATTCAATAACTTTAATATTTCATTTTACTTTAATAATTTTTCGTAATCAAAACATTGCGTTGCAATCCTAATGTAAAATCAAATCAATTAATTGTTTATGTTTACTTAAGAAAACTTATTTGCATAGAAAATTATCTTTAATTAGAAAGCAATTAATAAATGAAAAAGGAAACGAAAATGCCGTTCATTATTCATTAGAGTGTAAAATTTCATTTTTTTTTTTTTTTTTTTTTTTTTTTTTTGTAATCATTTTGCATTATTTAAAGCGTTTTCTATTTCCCTTTAATGAATTGAATTATTTGAAATTTCCTAATTACTAATGACTTGCCCTGCCCTACATAAATTTGTAAAATGCCTAATTGCTTGATAGCCGCTGCCGCAAGTGTGCGATCATTATAGTTAATTCAATGGCTTACTTAGTGGTACCCAATACCCGGGAGAATATTTATCATATAGCCATGAAAAAATGCATCAACTTCCAGTTGAAATTTCAAGTCAATCAGATGAGATTTGAGTTACTTGAATGATTAAAAAGATCTTTTTAAAAAGGTAAACAATTTGTTCTCATCTGTTGATTGACTTTTCGTAAATTATTTTGCCTATAATTTCGCGTTTACAAGGTAGCATTACTTCCCCTTTAAATATGTCTCTTGCTATTTGTGTCTTCTGCGGTTCGAACACATTCGAATCCATTTGCACGCCGGGCTCAATTAACCAAAAACAAAATTCAAATTGAGAAATGAAAATAGAATCCAAAAATTATTCATTGTTTTCACTGTTTTATGCGACGTAATGATGTTTACAAAACGGTTTGAGATCTGAACCGATCATTGTACACGTGGCAATCATAACTATTTAAATGAAATTATTTAATTTGTTAGCGTGTACCGAAAACGGTCAATGTGACTTGAAGCGTGGAACGGAGCGACAGGTTAATAACACAAGCATTCAATTGCGCCTGCAGTTATATTGAATCACTATTGGGTTAAGTTTTGTCATGCAATCGAACCGATGCTTGTATTATTCCTCTCACGTTAAGCCAATAATTATTTGAAGCTTATTAATCTGCCAAAAGTAACGTATTGTTACCTGCTACCTGTTGTTATGCTATTCATTATTATTATTAACATTTACAATATGTTTTTTTTTTTTTTTTTTTTTTTTTTTTTTTTACTTTGTACGAATTATCCATTAATTATTAATAATGAATTTTAATTTGTAGCAAATAAAAGTTTTTTGCATAAAATAACGTTTAATGAAACAACATTTTAATAAAAAGTGCAGAAAAACTGCATATGTTTGAGGCGCATCTGAAGTACTCTTAATTCTCATAACAATGCATTTGTGTTTTTGGTAATTGCAAGTGCGCATCCACAAACTCATTGGTATCTTTCCTGCTAAGCTTCTTATGAGTAGATCTCATTTTTATAGAATTTGTACCGTTTGCGGTGCATGCTGACACATTTTGTTAATGTTGAAAAACCACCTTGTTTTGTGTATTTATTAAAGAAAATATATATGTTTTCGACACGCATTTGTACCGTTACCGGTACACATTTTAAACATGCAGTTGAAAATGGCAAGAAGATAAGTGCTAGTCATTTTTAGATACCAATATCCAATATGGGCTTGAAAACAAGAATTGAACTTGACAATTAAGCATGTACTGGAAGCGGTACACGGATGCAGGGCGTTACAGTTATTTTGAAAGCTGCTCTCTTTCATTTAGTAGTTGTGCGACTTTTTATCACAGATCCAAATTCATTTTTAATATCTGGATATATAAATTGCACCGTTCTCTTCTAAGTAAAATAATAATAATAATAATAATAATAATAATAGAAAAAAATGAATGAAGTGACATATGTATGTATGTGTGTGTGTGTTTGGTTTCTACAGAGGGAACGATAAAATGAGTTTACCCCTATGTCTAACCTAAAAGAGTGGTAAAGTGCATTATACATACACATCTATACGCATGTGCTGGCATTGTTGGTATTAAACATTTAAATAATTTATTTTAATTAAGTCGTAATATTTTTGTATTTAAATTATTGTGATATTTATAAATATTAATCACATTGTTGTCGTCATTAATTTCAGTTTTTATTCTATACGTATAATATAATGAAATCTTTTGTTTTTGCTTTTATTGTTTTATTTTTTTTTTTTTATATACAATAAGATTTTTTCTTAAAATTTCCATCATATTAGTCTTTTTCTTTTTTTTTTTTTTTTTTTTAATTTTAAATAATTAACAGCCAGGCTTATTATATATAATCATTACGTGATTAAAAAAAAAATAAATAAATAAAAATAAAAAAACGACGAAAATCAAAAAGTCGAGACCTTTGAACGATATACATTAAATCACATTTTCATGAAAACCATACGCGATTTACGTCACCTTCTGAAACAATTTCAAGAGGAAAATTAAATTATTTGGTACGACATTTGGTTGCTATCATATGTAATGTGCATCATATTGTTTTGTATGACTTGGCCGCACTTGACTACGATTCTATTTAAGTACTTACATACTATATCGGTCAATAAATACAGGAACTCAGTAAGAACAAAAAGGAGTCTTCAAGAGTGATAACAATCAGTCCGAGGTTTTTCTAATACTTTGATGGCGTTTTTTTTTATGGGACCAAAGATTTGTTGAGGCTTTCATCATAATCGCCCAGTTTCCGCCATTATCTGATCAATTGATCTAAATCTTTTTCCGTGAAGGATATGTTGGAAATATGGGGTAAATGGAAACCAATAGGTGCCGTATAGCCGGTCCGCAGCAAGTAAGTCGATATTCTCATATTCAAATCTCAGCGCCATTTGAACATCTTTGCTCGTAACTGATGAGCAATGAGGGTTTGTTCGGTATAAATATAACACTTACCCGCTAGTTTGGCTAGGTTTCATTGTTGGCTAATGCTAACATGACAAATTTAAAAAAATTGTTAAAAATAGTTGTGAAAAGAAGAGGAGATTTCTTTAGCTCGTCTGAAAGGTATTTGGTTCGGACGGAGTAGGCGTCCAAATCCAATAACATCCGTATCTTTACTACTTAATTGAGCGCTGTACGTAGAGAGCTTTGTATTTGTTACTCAAGCGAACATATTACATGATCTACGATACCGCCAATGTGTAAAATAAACTGATCTCCAACATCCTTAATATATTTTACATAAATTGGCGATTGGCGTTAAGGATTCGTTTCGAGCCGAATATATTGTTGTGTCGTTTTTGTTTTTTTTTTTTTCTTTTCTTTCTCTTCTTCTCGGATTGTTTGCTTGATTGTAATTCAGGAGTTGACTTCTAACTCGATATTTATGTTTTAGCTTGTGGTTAGTACATGCATCGACGGACCTATCAGTAGGCTTTACTCAGTCTTATCATTTTAGGTTTGTATGGTTTAATTGTTCAACTGTTGTTTAAATGGTTTGCCATTCATTACTTATTAGCACCTCGGCTCTAATGCACAAGTCTTAGCGGCGGCTAGGATTGCATGACTAGTCAATCAGTCAACTTGCTTTGAACATGCAAAAAATTCATATATGTATACGTATGCGTGCATGTATATATTGTAAACCTTCTTTTAATTAAAATAACAAATACAGCATATAAATGCAAAGCATATAAATCTCGGTGTCTACGTTAATGAAAACAACTCGTCCTACCGAAAAAGCAACAATAACAATAATATAAAATAAGAAAAACAAAAAAAAGATCATAAAAAAGCAACAACAAACTGACAATTCCACAATGTTGACATGTCTTATAACCATAAGCATAATATCTGCTTGTATATATATATAATATATATATATATATATATATATGTATATGTATATATATGTATATGTATATATGTATATATATTTGTCTGTCTGCGCCTGCCTGATTTAATAACAGTGTATTTGACTATTTACTTGTACGTCTGTATGGCTGTCTATTTGTCTATCTGTCTATGTATGCATGAAATTAACATTTTTTGTCATAATGAAAATGCTATACAACATATTTTTTCGCTTTGTTTTTCGTGTTTTTTTTTTATTTATTTTTCATTTTTTATTTTTATTTTAATACATACTTACCTACCTAGCAAGCGAAACATGTGTATTTTGTTTAACCCGACTCATCTGCTATTCCTTCTGATTCCTCTCTTTTTCTCTACAAATCTAGAGGCTCCGTAGCAACCACATATATCTATCTATATATAAATAAATTCAACAATCTACATACAAATATATATTCAGGCATTGTAGCAAACCACAAAACGTTATTTGGTTATATAGCAGGCAGCAGTCTGGTGGTGGCCCCTGTTTCGCTTTCCTCGAGCTTTTGCTATGGTTCGGTTGGGTTTGGTCTGGTCTTGTGTATAGCACGCACTCAGCCACATAAAACTTGTATACACACGCACTATCTGTTACACACTCACACACACACACACACACACACACACACACACACACACACACATACATACACACATGCACCTATACAAAATCGGCAAGAAGCTGTTTCTTGTCATGTTGGCTTGATGATGCCTGAACAACAACATCGCAAAATACTTGTACTTAGAGTAAAACACATAAAGAACTTTTAAATTTTTCGTTTTTTATAAAAAAAAATCTACTAAAGAATCGACAATCGAGACTAAGGAAAAGTAAGAAAAGAAGAAGAAGAAAAAGAAGAGGAAAAAAGCTGAAAAATTGCAAAGATCACAATGTAACAAAATTGTGCAACAACAACAACAATAACAAGAGCTACACTTAACTTTTATAGAAAACTATTGTGCTACAGAGCACTCACTCACATATGCTCTCTTATATGGGGTCTTTATAAAATTATTATAGAGAAATGCAAACATTTTTCTTAAACCGGTTATAAAACATTAACAATAGCAACAACAATCAGAAAAGAAAAAAAAAGAAAAAAAGCAACAATTTTTTGTAAAAGTCTAAAGTAAAACATAACAACGGACAATATCGGTGTTCACTGTCTTTTTCGGTTTTCTTTGCTATTATTATTTTATCGAGAAAGAGAAGAGAAGATCGCTTGTCTAATGTTTGCGTGAGGTTATTATTAGAGTTCAAGCTCGCAGGCCGATCTAAATGGCTAAAAATGGTTGAACTACCAATCTAAACTAAATATCAATATACGAAATATTATCGATACGCCCCAAGTCAATCCATCTAAGATCGCCACCATTTATAGCATAATTGAAAAACAGTGAAGTTACGGTAACGATTTTCGAGCAGATCCAAAATTTCTAATAGATATGATGAAAAATGCAAATATGAATTAAAATCGTGACTTTATTATGTTCGACTCGTTGAGAACGTTCGTTGTCGAAATCTTCAATGGACTCAGTTTATGTGGATTCAAAACTTTTCCATCAAGTTTGTATACCTAAATCTTATTACTATGCGTCGTATAATCACTTTTCCAAAGTAACGCGCAATATGGGAAGAGGTCGCAAACGTGTGCCGATGCACCAACTAGTATAGGTCTGGGAACATAAAAATACATAAACAGATATCAGACAAGCAAGCCCAGGGTGATTCGTCATATGACAGATGGTTCTATCTTGTCTTAGATTCTTCTAAGTGTTACATCCGCACGAACTTAGCATATTCTATAACACAAGCACTGTAGAGTACAAAAAAACACAAAAATTGCGATAGGTAAGCTTGCATGCGCGCATCGCCTCGATGGGTGGGATATCGTGTCTTAAGTCAATGTTTGAGTATCTTAAACCCGTCATCACAAATTTCAATGAAAATTTTCGTTGACCTTTGATGAGTTAAAATACAGTTCTGATGGTATCTTCAGTTATCACAAATTTCGATGATACAACGGTTGCACTATCGCGAACCTTCATCATCTCATTCTTAAGGTGCATATATAACTCGCGAGTTTTACTCTATGCTAAGCAAACATTACGCTGAACTCGGGTTACCAATTGAAACGTTTCGACAACGTCGACACCTTCTTCTGATATTTAGTTGGGTTCGAGGCCATAAATACGTTACCACCTACAAAGCGTAAGCTAGCCGCTTAATGAGTTCGCTGGCAGAATATTATGAGAACAACATCCTTCACAGCCTAAGATTTTTTTCGTAAATATTTGACAGCTATTGGAATAGATTTTACATGTATGTGTATTTAGAGCATTCTATAATATGCCAAAAACGTCTATTACGTCAATCGCATACGATGCCGGGATGTGCCATATACATGTGACGTGTCGTCGCGAACGAGTTAAGGACGACAGAATGTCAGCGAGTTGTGTATCTCTTTCACTCAGTCAGAGAGGTAAAATGTGACGCCTGCACTGCAATGTTCCACTTTGTAAAAGTCCCGTTTCGTTTCCAACACCATTTTCATAAACACCGGGATTTTATGGCGAAGCTAAATTGATTTGGGAATAAAGCATAAGAAGTTGAAAGAGTCGGAAGATGAAAGCTGAACATGTATTGAGTTTTTTGGGGTATTACCTCAATGTCACTGTGAAAGCATTTTAAGTCGTAAGAAGTAGAAATAGGATAAGAAGTAAGCTTAGAAAATTGCATTAACATACAAGGTCGAATGGTGTATAAGAGAAAACCCAGGTATAAAATTCATTTTACCACTAAAAGCTAATAAGAGCAGGATCACGCTTTGCTTATTTCTCTGATTTAAGTGCCAAGCTATTGTTGCTGATCCATCAACTACTCTCTACACGATTCTGTGCACATCTTCGCGAGCTGAGCACTGACCGACTGATTAATACGATCGATGTAACGGCTTCTTATCAAGCTGTACGGGGTGAGAGATCCATTGCACGCAAGAAACGGAAAACATGTACTGAGGTAGAGTCCGAAATACTAAGCAGGAAAAGTAGTTTAAATTGTCGTACAGTGTAGCTGATCTTTCCATCATTGCTTATGCCCATATGTATAAAGTAGATATCCCCTCTTCGTTCAAACTTCTTTTTCTAGAAAAAAAAAAAAAAAAATGTAATTGTATAAATTTTTACTAAGGCATGTTAGGACTTTAAAATATGGATGTACACACGTATTTATTATACGTACGTATACGTATATGTATACGCTTAGATATTGCTAACATATGTTTATATATAATTATGTACATAAAACATACACATATTTCAACGATACAAGACATGTGTAAGCAACATGTGTTCTTGTGTAGTTTCATGTTTTTTTTTTTTTTCTTATTTTTCTTCTTTTTTTTTTTTTGCTTTTTCGTCGACAAAATGCCAACACTTCAAAGCAGCCCCATGTTGTTTTATAGTCGCTAATATTTTTAGTTCGTTTCTTTGCGCTTTTGAGAGCGTACTTATCCTCCTTTCTTGGTTGGGTTTGCTCCTCCTTTCAAAATAATATTTTCTTTTACTTTCCATTTTCAACAAAAAGTGTTCTTCAAGTTCTTTCTTTCTTACTCTACTTGTTGACTTTGTGAAGGAGTTTACCGAGGCACTTATGTGTATAAATTATAGGGTGTTGTTGGAAATGTTGAAAGCGTACATATATATATATATATATATATATGTATACATGCTACATACACATAAAATATAAAAATGATTTTTCGAAAACATTCTCCACCGATGAAATCCTTTTTGCCGCCTTTTCTTTCTTGCGAATGAATTTTTCTTAATTTTTAATATAAAATTTTACTAATTTAGAAGAAGAAATTTCTCTTATAATTAATTATCATATTTTTGCACACTATACGTAATTCACATATGAAAGTTTTAAGCATAATTTAAGTGGTTTACGTAAGTTTCTAAAGTTCTGCTCGCTAAGTTCTTAACCCTCTTTCCGGTCATATGAACGCTTGCGATCACGACATCGATTACAAAATACTTACATGACTTGTTGCCAACAATGGCAGATGAGGAAGAAGCGTTCATTTAATTGATTCGATTTATGTACAAAATTATTTATTTTGTTTAATTTTTTTTATAAAGTGAAAGTGAAAGGCGACGCAAGTTTCCGCGAAATTTGTTGCTTTAGATGCCGTGTCTATGGGAATGGTATCTCCATGATAATGAATATTTCATCCAACTTGATGTTTTCCGGAGAATAATGTCCTCTAATAGTGTTCTCTTGCCCTTTAGTTTCGAGGGGAGGGTTAAAGGGTGAACTTTCTGGAAGAAAATTGTTATGCCAGTAGAAAGTTGTCTTGAAGGAGACAGCTACCGTTTGTTTGTGGTCGTGCGGGCGGAAAGGTAATCTCACAATGAATTATTGGGTGATTCGGAAGGAAATTTCGTTTTTCTGTTCTTTGGCGAAAATCAAAGTCGGTTTCTTCGTTAGATTTAAAAACTCAGTGATATCACAAATTGTCATTCGACGATTCGCTTCCATTGATGCCTTTATTTTGTGTTTATCAATTCTTACTGGCCTTCCAGCAACAAAATTTTGCAAACGAGCTTTGGCGCAGGCGCATGCAATAATTGTTCTCTTGCCTGAACATAATGTTTCAATCTTTTCGCCAGCAAAAGAAGTAAAACTTTCCATATTTGGTAAGGTATCAAACAAAATTTTTCTCATGCAAGGATTATGATATCAGCCATTCAATGAAGTCATGAAGACATGAAGTGGGTCTTAAGTGGGAACTTGGCTGTGAAAAATTGTAATTAAGTCCACTATTGGGAGAAAATGAAACGAGTTTCCAAAAAATTATGATGTAAGTCGTTTTTTCAATTTTTCACTTTCAACTAAGACATGAGAAGACTCAACTGGCTTTAGCTGCCTTTAGGCGGTTTCCAACAACCTGACAATAATTATTGTGGTAGGCAAGAAACGACTACGGTTTATCTTTTTATAAATACCTGGACTCTAGTTCCTTAATGCGGATATAAATAGGGCTTAGCTGTTGTGAGGGAATGAGAAACGGGAAATGAACACTAGGAAAGGGCTTTCGGTTCTATAACTAACTAAGGTTAATAGGTATTGTAGACAACATGAAATTAATCTCGCAACGCTAAGCAAAGATATGGATTTATATATATATATATATATATATATATATATATACTTTATGAAAGGATTGGATAACGGTGCTTTTACTTACCTTAAATACAATAGTTAAAAGTAATCTATGCAATTTGTTGGACTTCATACAGTGAAACGCGCGCAATGCGGTCTAAGTGTAAGATAGTTTATGGTTTTCCTTAGGATTTTCACTTTGAATTAAAAAATTATCCGATCAAGTGCATTTTCATTCCGTTCCCCATACGCGATGTGATTGAAAGCTTATGTTTTTTTTTTGTTTTTGTTTTTTTTTTTGTTTTTGTTTTTCGTTTGCTTACAATTAATTAATAATTATTAATTAACAGATTTTATCCACGAGCTCGCAGAGAAAAGTTTTCATTTCATGAAAATTCATTGTAATTACCGTTGTAGTGTAGCGTAATGTTGCTGAAGCCGTTATTGTCAGCATTAAAAAGCAGGCAGCAAGCAATTCTTTTTAATGCCTGCTATTAAGTGTCAAAAGAAAATTTATGTTTGCTTTCTGTGAATACAAAACGAAATGCAACAAGTTGTTGTAATCATGTGATAGTGTCTAGTTGTTGTGTATTGTTGCAGCAATTTTCTGTTTATTAAGACATTTTATCATAATCTATTATTAAATGTAATTGAAAACAAAAAAACAAAACAAAAAGCGTGAAATAAAACCAACAGAATTTATAGCAAAAAAATATTGATATTTACGAAAAACAAAAATAAATAAATAAAAATAAAAACAATTTGTGCAAAAATATTATTACAAAGGCAATGCAATTTAAGGAGTGCTTGGAAATGGAATAAGGAGTGTTTACTCACATCTACTTCGATCTATTTTATAGGTTAAAATAATTAAAGAAAAACGGTGTTGGCAACGCAACAAAAATGGCAGGAAAATTCTTTTTTTAATATCTATTTGAAAAATTTCGAAGTAATCAATAGCATTGATGAATAGCATACGCAAGTTAATGTTATACACACTTTTTTAACACCTTTTTAACACCTTCTCTATCCTTAACCTGCTTATAAGCAGATGTCATGTGCACCGTTTTGGGTACAAGCTAATAAGCTTGAGAATATTTAACAAACGGTGGGGATAATAACAAGTATCGCATCACTCAATAAGTCTCCGGGCTACCATCTAAAAATAACTACACTGTCGACAGATCCATATGACTACTGGATAGTAAAAGCCTTCAAACGAAATGCATCCGAATATGGTGTTATTACAACCATCAGTTTACAAGCTACAGTTGCTAAAGTGAGACTGCTTCTGTGGATAGCCTCGGAAAGATTTCGCCGGTACTAAAAACGTGTACTAAAAACGGTGCACGTAGCAGAGAATATCTTAAATCAAAATATATAGGATGTATAAAGCCTAGCAGTTGTTCCAGTCCGAAATTACACTTGTTGTGAGTTACGTACACAAGATTCTAAAAATTGATTTTATCGTAGAAATGCACTGCAGCGTGTGATGATTGGAAACGGTACGCATAGCAGGGAATGTGCGAAGATTGTTTTCAATCAAAATGTCGGATCCTATTCCGGTACTTTTGCCCGAATATTTTGTATACTTTAAGAGAAAAGTTTACATTGATCTCATGCGTATCTCGATATTATAATGTCTCTCGATATATATCTGTCTTATGATTATGATCTTGTGCAACAAGACATTTGAGAGATCAAGTAAGATTTGTAGTTGTTTAAGCTTTAAATGCAGAGTACAGTGCAGAGAGTTGAATATATTCACACATTGCTATAGGCGAAAATATTTTCATCGGTCAGTGGACAAATACTATACGAAAATAAGAAGATATCCGGTGCAAGGCTAGAAATTAAGTACACTCTAAAGACTTTGATTTTCACATCGATTATTATTTAATTGGAATCTGTGCGCGTCTTGTTGTTTCTTGGTTGTTCGCGATAGATAAATAGAAAGAAATATAACCAAATCTAAATGGATGCAAAAAAGTTATCCCAAAATCTGCGAAAAGCATGCCTTTATTATCCACATTTTATTGTCGAAAACAATCAAGCTGAGTTTAGCTGTTTTTTTTTTTTTTTTTTTTTTTTTTTTTCTAAATCCGATAAAAGTCGCTTTCATTGATTGTGAAAGCAAATGCCCGAAAGACTCGTACACGTAATAATTCACTGTGGACGTTTTAAGTAAATCTATCTATTGTCGTTGTTGTTTGTTGTGAAAAATAAACACCTTGAAAATGAGTTCTATTTGCTCGCCTTTACCCCCTAACTCGGAATGGCAAATAAAACCACGACTGAGCCTTCAAGTCAAATACGTGCATCTACAGTCAAATGACAGCCAGTACACACACACACACACACGCAGACACACACACACAGGCATTCATAGACTCAGTCAATCAATCAGTCAAGTCAGTCAAATAGTCTGTAACTCAGTCATATTTTTCTTTTTTTGTTTTTGCTGTTCTTTTTCTTTCTTTTTTGTTTTGTTTCTTTTTCTTAACTATGTAGTAGACTGGTCCTCCAGTCTATATAGTGCTCGTTTACTTTACGTTTATATATACATATGCATTTAGGTATATTGTGTTGTGTATATTCAGTAACTGTGGTTTTAACTCTTTTAACCATTGTTGGGTGCAACGAAACAACTGAAGCAAATATCAGGCAGTAGTGGAAGCAACAAAAACAACTATAGCAATAAGAAAATCAAGAAAAAAAAACCTTTAGGGATTCATGATGTCGTTGTTGTTTGCGGCAGTACTGTCAGTCATTCAGTCAGTCAACCAGTCAAGCAGCCGAGCAGCCAACCAGCCAACCAGCTAGTCTCTTACTCAGTTTTAGCAAGAGGAAGAGACTTGCTTGAATGCTTGCTTGCTTGCTTGCCTGCTTGCTTGCCTGCTTGCCTGCTTGCTTGCACAAACAATTCAATGCAATTGCATGATGATACTGATGTTTCTGTTGGTGATGATGATTTAAAGTTTTTCTTTCGTAATTTCATGTTCATTTTTTATTATTATTATTATCTTTGTTTTTTTTTTTTTTTGTTTTTTTGTTTTTTTCCTTTTTCGGTTTTTCGTTTTCTTTGCTTTATTTTTGGGGGTTTTCGGTTTTCAAATAGCACAACTGAAAGAATGTTATGAGACAAGAAGAGCGAACAAGAAGAAGAAGAAAACAAGCAAAGACCTTTTGCCTATGTAATCGTTGCATGATGTGTTGGGATTTAGTATAGTGTTCTACAAATTTTTTTTTCTTTGTTTTCAATCTTTCTTTCTTCTTCCTTTTTCTCTTTTTTGTCTTTTTATCTTTTTTTTATTATTATTATTATTATTATTATTATTTTATAAAGTATTTTCTGTGTCTGCATCGATGTCTGCGCTACTGTTGTTCTTCATGCTGCTGATCGCAGTGTTTGCTGGTGTTTGTTATTAATTTAATTTTGTGGTTGTATTGCCACATATTCTGGCCAACCGTTATCATCATGCAATCATCAACATCGTCACAATAATATCGTTGTCATGCTCTTTGAGTTCACTTAAATTTCATTAAAAATATTTTTGGCAGAAATTGTTTTTTTCTTTTTTTATTTTTTTTTTCCTTAGATTCTAGGTTTACAGAAATAAAGAAAAGTTAAGAAAGCAATTATTTTTATAAGCTTGCTCGCTACGTCGTACCATAACTCTGCTTAGATGCAATAGATCATTATTCTAAATAGAATAGTTATACTCTATGCAATCGCCGAAGGTAGCAATCAATGCTAGCGGATCATTTGGCATTTGCTTTCTAGAACGTAATTGGGGAAGAATTGCAAATATTTATACTCTACATCAGGCATGGTAGAAGCGATATAAAGCGACAATTAGATGGATGTATATGTAACATCTTGAAGGAGACAAAATTTCTTACTACACCCATGGTTTTCTGATTCGATTTTACCATATCTGTCCGTTTATTGTCTATCGATGTAATTTTCCGTTCAACTTATACTTTGCTGCTTTGGAGGCATTCTAACGTAACTCACTACATTGGTGTGTTTTGGTGAATGATTGGAATAGGACCGCTAGTCGTATTTGAAACAGTCGTGAGGTGAACTACAATTTGCAGATTTCAAAGTTTCTTAACAAAATCCTATTTGCGATATTAAAATTTGCAAAAAATGGGGCAATTTTATTAAAGATCGTTATTCGTTTCTAAGCAATCTAAACGCGCTTTATGACAAGCGCGAGGTAATTGAATAGCTGAAGTCTACTTTTTGGCTTCACATCCCATTATAGGGACGCTCGTGGAAAGTAAGCCTTCAGTTTTGTTTGTAGGCGCTTTTTATTATGAAAACCGTTAGAAAAGAAAATTAACTTTGTTAAAATTAGCTCGTGTTAGTTAATGGTTTTAGTTCTCTTCTGTACAAGGATTTGAACGAAAAGTATAGAAACAGGATAAGATAAGATTTTTGTCAAAATCGATTGTCATAATTTTTCAAAGTCGACGTAATTAGACGGAGCGAACCGCATGGTAATGACGCACTAATCTGTAGTCTCAACGGATCGAATAAGATTAAACAAGATAGCTTTGCTATCGGCAGCCATGCGAGATCGATATCGATGATATTTCTTGCGTTCATAAAAGTAGGCCAAGCTGCGATATTCTCGGAGACATAACTGAGTACTTTGAGTCCATTCATTGATCCAAACGGGAGAAGGAGCAGCTTTTTAAATGATGCGCAACCAGTCAGAAGCCTCCATTCAAACAGATAGAATGCTTCGTCTTCGGTATCCTATAAGCTGCCAAGGGCTTAGATTCTGTTTCAAAGGTTCGTACGTATATGTTATCTAATTTAATGCGGAGCATTAAAACGATTAAGTAGCTTAGCATGCACAAGAAATGTATCTAAGCTTAAACTTGGAGAGTGAGCGACTGTACGATAAGCGCAGCTAAGCCATTCATCAATTGCTTGGTCAGAACGATATTAGCTCGACTTATGTCGAAATTACCGGTTAGAGCAATATCTTACATAAGCCCATTTTACACTGAAAAGATGTGCGGTTTTCTTTCTTTCAATTTCGATTTTTTTTTTTTTGTTTTTTGAAATAAAACACGAGACGCTTTTTTGAAAGGCATTATTGATTTTGTTTAACACAAATTCGAAAATTTTCTGCTACTTGTGTGTAGTCTTGTAATGAATACTTTCATTCTTGACATTTATTGAAAAATTCTTTGAAATATAACAAAAGTTTTGCTTTCACTTTCTTTGAGTTTTTGACTAGAAACACAAAGAGAGAAATATCAAAAGAAAATGCATTTTAGGGCACTTCAACGAAGATGAGAGATTTTTGTACTCTACACCAATTAAGGTACGAGTGCATTAGATTTACGCAGACATTTAGCAAATATCTAGCAAGACTTTGGAGAAAGACAGAGAGGGAGAGAGGCGATGAGCGCGATAGAGAGGGGGAGAGCGGAGAGAGAGGTCCTTCCATCCACTTTTCATCCCTTTAAAATTAATTTTTAAATCAATTCAAGCGCACCTATCAATCTGTCGGCCTAACACCTGCCTGACGTCTGCCCATGTACTTCTCCATTCAATTAATTGCTCGCAATTTTCGAGATATTTCCAAGAAAATCGTGTACGCTCGTAAACGTTCTTCCTTAAAATAATCTCTCGTTCAGCGATATGGTCCAAGTTTTTATGATGAAAGCTACCATTCCGGTTAATTTGGACTACGTATGTCTACTTTTCGGATTTCTTCCCTCAAATAGTGTCCTGTGCAAGGTAAGCCCTTATATAGCAGTAAGGTCGAATTTTCAATATTCTATGACGAAGAATTATTTTAGCCCTAGTAGTCTAAAGCTTTTAATAGTCAGCCCTGCTTTTTTATAAAAATTCACCAAAGGCCGCGATCAAGACTAAGAAAAAAGTTATATATAATGGCTAAGTTCTGGCAGATGTTAACTGTCAAGGATTCATGTTATATTAGTTTCGTTTTTTCGCAGCATCCGATTTAGTAATAGTCACAAGGTAAACATTCCCCTTTCCAATCTTGTAGCTGACATCCTAGGAAAATTTCTCCATTTCCAAGTTTAATGAGTCAACATAAAGTTCTTTTTTACAAATAAATTTTTCTTTTAAAAATGATGGCGGAGTTCGTTTTATTTTACTTGAATTGTTAATATTGAAAATCGGTCAAATTGGGCCCACAGTAGTGCGTGAACAACTCTGCTTTTTAAAAGAAATAATAAATGGGTCTTCTGCTCAAAACTACAGCAGATGAATCCCCAAAAGTGTGCCCATATGCTCCGTGGGCGATGTAAAAAAATGAAAAAAATTGGCCACACCCATCCAATATTATAGTGTATCAAAATGTAATGCTTTTTTTCAATGCCTTTAAGGCGCGCAGAAGCAAATTTCAAAAATCCCATAAATTGTATAAATTCTTGGCTAGTATCGAATTCGGAATGCAATTCGCCAAGTCCGCCTGTCAATTCGTTCATCTGTCCACAAGTATAGTATCTATGGCAAACATTCTCCGGCTCGTAAAAATTTCAAAAGAATTCGAAAATGACCCAACCCAGTGAATGGACGACCGTCCAACGCCCAAATATTACGCAACAAAAACCACCGTCAAGCACCGTCATTTAGGGTATGTTTCCTATTCATGTCACAAGGGGACTGTTCAAAATAACGGAGGAGAGAGAAACAGATAGGAAATAGACGCAGCCTAGTAGATGTGCGTCCAATCAGTAAGTGTTATCGACGCTTTATCGAGTAAGCTACGAGCAAAGTGAACTTTAGCACGCTGAGATTTGAGCCCGTGAGCACAGACTTGTTAGACGCGATTCTTACATACTCTGTATACTTATATTTAAAGTGCTGCGAAGCACCGTCGAACATTAAAGTAAAATATTTATTATGAGCTACGAAGGCATACAGCAGCAATTCTGACTCGACTCTCATCCAATATCCATTTGTAGATGTGTTTCACCATTTCTAACGTGATCACCACACTGGTTCGATCACTACGTGCGTCGTGGCAACTTGCTATAACCTCGTTTAAGTACCGCCACACAATATTTCATTGTCACCGAGAAAGTGACAATGGCTTCGATTTACATAGGAGAGAGGCCCCCCACACGTTACCCATTTTTGCAGACTCATTGAGAGGGCTTACTACTGATGGCTGGTTATTAAACAGATAGTTAATTATCTCGCTTCACAAGGCGCCTTCGAACATAGTAACTTGGTTCTTGGATATCTATCGACTATCTCGCGAATTATTCTCGCATGCGTGTGTTACACTTGAGATCTGAACTTTGCAATAAGCAAACTCTGGAAATAAGCAGATTAGCCGGAGTTTTATTTAGTATTGCAATTTAAACGAATGGTTCGTTTACATCAGCAAAAACCATCTTTAACTGCTTCAAATTAAGTAGTAAAACATGTTGCACTCGGCAAATATTAAATGCATATCTGTTAACAAGTGTCATGTGGAAATAAATCTCACCATCACTATGATGATATGACAGTGACGAGGTATAATATAATTTCTGACCAAGCAATTGTTCTACTACTGCGTGCCTCCCTCCTTGACGAAATGGACTCAGAGTTGAAATGAGAGAGAGTAGCAAAGAAAAAAAAAAAAAAAGAAGAAAAAACCAACAAGAACGGGCTTAAAAGAAAAAGAAGAGAGGGAAAGACGGAATAAAAAGTTTAAATTATAAATAAAACAAAAGTTTTCGCAAATTACTTGCAATTCCAAAAAGTGTTTACTCCACAATCATGGGCTACGCTATGCTTCAACGCATTCATGTATGAAATGTTCATTCATTCCTTTATTTATATATGCATTTAATATATATGTGTTCGCACTTAACGTGCATATATTTGTCTGTTTAATTAACCTTGAGTAAAAGTTTTCGTTGTTTACGATATATTTAGAAAAACGTGTTTACTTAAGCAGGCACTATTTACGTGTATCTCTCTCTCAAAATGAAAATAATAAAAAAAAATTAAAAAAAAAAAAAAAAAAACAAAAACTTACACTTTAAAATGAAAGTTAAATTACCTGAACGTGGTAAAGCGGTTGGGTGATTTACTACATTTTACAAGGTCATCTATCACATATATATATATATATATATATATATATATATATACACACACACACACACACACATATACACAAATAGATATATGCATAAACACGCACGTAACTCATATACATGCATATAAAGAAATAAAAACAGTTATTAAGCATAATGACAATGATAACAATGTTGCTGGGTTTTTATTTCATGCACACACTTAGAAACCAGCTTAAATTGTGACAACAGAGCTGTATCTTTCTCTCCATCGCTCTCCAACCTCTTTCCTTTATCCACTTTCCTCTTATCCATTGCTTGTTCGTTTGCTAAGCACATAATAAGATATTAAAAGTAAATTATAACTAACTTTTGCCTTTTGTGTGGCTGTTGTTGTTGTTGATAAAATGTTAAAGAGAAAAACTTGTAATTAAAAACCACGCACTAATGCTGAGATTACCGCATTAGAAAAAAAGCTAAAAGGAAAAAAAAACAAAAAAAAAAAAAAGAGAAAAAAAAATAGTCGAGGAAAATTAACGCGCCAACGGCAACTGCATTTAAATAGACTGCCGCACACAGTTAGTTTTTTTTTTTTTTTTTTGAATCAGTCAACTACGTTCGACTTCTTATTACAGTCTTTATTATTTATGAATTTCGCACAACACACAGACGTAGAGGTAAACTTGCTTTGCCCTTGTGTTTGTAACATTCAAAAATATTGATATATATATATATATATATATATATATATATTACGTACATATATATTCATTGATGAAGAAAATTAGTTGATTGAAATTGTTAGTCGACTTAAAAAATAGTTCGCATAAACCTAGAATGGAAAGCTTCGGTTGTCGCAGTTTATATCGACAAGTCTAATCCAGCACTCACTCATCTTCAATTCGAAAGTCTATGATATTTCTAGTAACAGTTTACGTAAGCATTTTTTGTATAAGTATCAAAACTCATGCCCGTTACAGATCGCTCTAAGGGGTTTAACGTCTGCACCTGGCTTAATGCCTTAATCAGACGAGTTGCCTACAACCATAGGCACTCAATTAAGTTGAGTGATCACCCCCCAGGGGGAGAGACAATCCCCTAATAAGGGGGCCTCTCTTACCCTGAGGTTCGCAGATAGTTCATTCTGTGTGGCCATATGAACCACCACAGTAGAGTATTGCAGTGGTCTTATTACATCCACCAAGTCTGTGATGAAGTATGTATAGATAAAGTTTTCGCGATAATATGCGGTACGCAGAAGAAATTGGCATAGACTCTTCCATCTTTTATTATGCCAATCATTTTAGTATCACTTTATAAATAGATTTCAGCTTGTCCGCCTGTCGTCTGCAAGTCTCTCTCATCTGTGCAAAATTTTTAATCTGAGACGACACTTTGAACACTGGCATGCGCTAGCTCATAAGCTGAAAGGTTTTGGCAGAAAGTTGCATTGCTATATAAGGCCTGGTTAGAAAAATGTCTTCATATGAATGAAATCTGCGATTTGAATCGAAAATTTGGCCATGTCGGGATCACTTATTTAAACTTGTCCCTTTTAAACGTCCCTTTAACTCTCAAGCTGGTACCGATTCGCAATCGAACATACAAGTCTGAATTATCTAAATGTATTCTTCGGATTTCTCCCGATATGAAGATACCTTCGAGAAGTTAATTTTGATATGGCAACAATGCGTCAAGTTGGATATATTATGACGAAGGCAGGCAAACAAGTGTAGGATATTTCATTGTCGACCCTACTTCGACTATAAAGTTTTAATTTAGTTCGTTTTATATATGTGTAGTTCTTGTTAAATTCTTAATTTTGGATTATTTTAGGTTAAGTGGTGCTGTGCAGGATGTTTAAATTAAATTGACTATAACATTTAAACTTGATTTAATTGCGTTTGTTGTAAAGGAAGTGGATAAAGAACATTCTAACGTGTATTGGGTTAAATTGAAAGCAAAATGAAATTAAAATTTTATCGCTTGTTGCGGGCATTTGGGACCATTTGTAAGGCCCGACATCCTGGAGAGTGTTCTTTGTGCCTCCAATGTCTATGTTGTGGGCGTGCATGTTGGCACAAAGCATGCCATTTTTAAGTGTCGATTCCCAATCGATTAGCACATCTTTGTACTAAAGTCCAGTTTTTTATTTTCTTAATTTTTGACTGTTCGTCCGATTTCGTATAGATCGTGGGTCAAATTGAACCATTTAGGTAAAGATAGGTATATGTTGTCGACATTTCAAAAATTATACTTATGTAGAAAGAAGAAAGCGTACATTGTACTTGGGTAGGTATTTAAAGGTTTTTTTATGTAAGCAAAAGCCACCAAATTGAAGCACGCGCTAGTTCTAGTATTAATGCCAGTAAGCAATATGCGTTTTCGTGTTCATTTACCCAAAGTTCAATATTGTGAAGATCATCTCTACATCGTAATATTAGTTGTTTCAGGGCATTTTGCTTTTTGATTTCTCCGGTTACCAATTCGTGATGCATTTTAGCTAAGGATTTGCACTTGAAAGCGAAATATGCTTTAGATGATTGACTTTAAAATTCTAAGATATATTCTTAAGAGTTATGAGCATGAGTTTAAAAAAAAAAAAAAGAAAAAAGAAATTAAAATACTTAAACTTTTTCTTCTTTGTTGCAGATTGAAACATAAATTACTTACGTATGAGGTAAGTTATTAACTTTGATAAGATTTTAAAGAGTTGCTTCACTTTATTCCACCGCACATAAGTAACGTGCTAAAGCGCCGCCTGTCACTTGGTGTGTTAAAAAGTGTTGACGTACCTTGCAAGTGCAAAACAAGTAAAAGAAAAAATATTTATAGTCGTATAAGACCGATTACTAAATACCCTACACTACATTAAAATTTTTACGTTTCATAATTTTGCGATTAAATATTGAAAATTATACCCTATATTAGGAGGGCGATCTAAAACATGAACTGTCATAACCTAAGTGTACAAATATTACTCTCCTTCTCGTTAAAGATTTTACTATTCCTCATCATCTATAGTTTATGCATGGGTTGGTGTCAGAATAAATTTTTATGTCAAATGTCTGTCTTGGGCTTCGACTTTGACTACAAAATGTCCCTTTTCCATATGACGGTTTACTTTTCTTAGAAAGAGTTATGCTCGGAATATTGAGCGGTACTCTCCAAATTTTTCCCATCAATTTGGCATTATTCAGAGTATCTTTGAAAGAGAGTCCCAGCTGCGGTTTGAATCCAAAAATGTTTCAAGAGATTTTGGACAGATAGACCGACATCATTGGACGTCGGTATAATAAAAGAGAGATTCATCTTAAACTCTTCTCGATGTTGCATACATTCACACAAACTTAATATACACCATAACAGCATAAGTCGTGTAGAGTATAAAAATGTCAAAGACATCCGTCCACAAGTCGATCGACCAGGTTCTTTCATACAGAAATGAAGGTAAACTCTTTATAAATTTTAAATAACTCTTTGATTGCGGGGAATGAAAAGGTTTCGATAACTTTATCGAAAATGTATTTTTGCCTTTTCTTTTCATATTATATATGATTTTTCTTTCTTCTTCGTTGTTTTTTTTTTTTTTTCTCCTCTTTTTTTATTTTCTAAATTTATTAAATCAATTTTCCAAATGAATACCTTGAGATTTCAATTTTACGTTTTTGGTTATTTGCTTTTCGTTGTTAGTTTTGTTACTGTTGTCGAATTAATTATATATTTTCACTTTTCATAACCATAAACTAACTTTTATTGCATTTCTTTCGCAAAAAAAAAAAAAAAAAAAAAAAAAAAAAAAAAAAAAAAAAAAAAAACTGTTTACTTTGCTCTGATTTCTGAAGCAGTGAAAACTTATGAAAAATGATAGTGCTGGCATTAAAGAAAAAGTAATTAATTATTTAGAGCATAAAATGTACGTACATACGTATATATTAGATTGTCGGAAAAGCCCTAACATATTGTTATATAAAATTCAATGCTATCTCACGTGCTATCCCCAACATTCTTTCAATTACGTTAGGCTTACCATTCGATTGCGAATATCGCTTGACGACGTTATTTACGAAATTAGCAGAACTACTTGGAGAATTCACGAATAAAACTTTGTTAACAACACATGTTTGTTTTATTTTATTTTTTTTATTTTTTTCACTTTTATTTAATGTGAGCAAACAGTCCGGGGGATGTCGCCTATGCATCTAACACACCACGAGCGAGAAAGAAATGATGGAAAAACGGGGGAACGAGGAAGTGCGAGTTCATTGACACAGCGTTTGTTATAGCGTTTGTTAAGACCAAGTATAATCATCGTATCCTATTAAGATTTATATACGCGAACACCGAGTGAGTAATCGCGACTCTTATCTCTACTCGGCTAGACGGCAGCCCACTTCAAAGCAGAGGAGCAAAAAAACTCGTTTTCTCTCCGTCAAGATCAAGTCGACTCAATCATCGCACGTAATTTATGCTCGCGGTTCTCGAAAAAAGTCGATCGAATACCGATGTTTTTATGTTTTTCTGCTGGGATTTCATCCTCTATTCCTCTCCCGTGAACTTTTGTTATTCATACAAGACGTGAAGGCATATGTAAGCCTCAAAAGTTTTTGTTTGCCTTTTTTTGTTTGCTTTCTAACCACTTTTGAGAAATTTTGCTTTCGCAAGAGTTACTTACTTTCGATTTGAGTATTTTCTGGCAAAGGAAATCAACAGAATCGTAAAGCATTTTGATTGCATTATGTCACGCAAGAAAGTGATCTCTCTAGACTCTATTTAATGTTCCCACTATAAATTCTTAAGAAGTGTAAGACGTCGTACGCTCTCTTTCCCATTACATATTAGTTTTCTACCTCAGGGTAATTATCGGATGAAAAGAGAGTTAAAAGTCAAAAACTTTAAATATTGACGAAAATTGACATATGATGGATTGTGTATTATTCTCTTTTCAGTTACATATTAAGAGCCAACATAAGCAGGTGAATGTCTACTTTGTGGATAGTTCGGTTCTCTCAATATTCAAGTCACTTAAGGAAAATCGCGACTTTTTCATAGACGATTACGAGAATACGAGAGTAAGACACGCAGTAAGAAGATTCATTGAAGATTCCATCTTTCTTTTTGCTTTGTACCGTAAGATTTCATCTGACTTTTTACGAAGCTATTATTTCTTTTTCAAATTGATTACGAACGATTATGATTATGAATTGTTAAATAGCTCGACCTGAAGAGGGAATAAATGCGTTATAACTTTTTCGATAGGCCACTATAGATATATAATTGCTTTACTGCTAAATATCATTATTAGTAAATTGAAGCATAGGTCTCGGGCAAAGGGGGCAAATAATGAAGAATAAAAATTCTGTATAAATTCTTAATAATTTCTTATTGAAAAGAGTTTTTCTGTCGTCTGATGGTTTTTCTTACGAATTCTACGACATAAGATATAATATACATAGCACAGGATATTAATATGCACTAAGCAATTTCTTTGCCTTGCAAGTGCATGCAGGCGGAGATAGTTCTTTCGGTATATGTCAGTCTATCAATATGCAAATGTAGCATATTCCTGCTGTAGCATTGTTATTGACATTCGCATGTCAACATATTCTTTAGCATTATGTATATTTTATTTTTCTAAATTAATTTCCTGAACTGTCAATGTTTGCTTATCAGTTTCATATTTGCCTATAAAATGATTTTAATTTAATGAATAATAAATAAAATTTTTAATATTTTCTTTCACATTCATTATGTCTAACAATCAGAGCTCAACTTTACCTTTTCTGACTATTGATTACGTTACATATTGCTCCCCTAACGCCCTATGCGTTCAACTTAACTTTACTCTCATCTCTGGCTATCGTGAGTAACTTACATATCCACACGAAGGATATATGTATGATATTTTTTTTTGTGAAAAAATCCTTGCAGATTCCGGTTACGAACAAACATTTGTATAATAAATGAATTTCTCGAACCTCGAACGAAAATTAAAGCAAAGTGTAAACGATGACGTATAAGTTGACTTGTAGGATTTTTATAATGACCGCCATTTCTTGTTCGACGTGTATACGTATTGTACGTATTAGTATTGGTAGTGGCGGAAAACATATACGCTCCATCGAATATTTGTAGTCCGTGCTAATGATGTCACAAAAAATTATATTCTTTTAAAAGGAGGGATTAGCTAAGAGTCTCTTCCCGACAGGTTTATCTCCTCTTCTCATTTTAACATCTACTCTGGGCTAGGTTGAATAATCGAAGCATGAATTAAGGAACGATACAATTACCCCGGCAGGTAATATTCAGCATCTGCAGATGATGATGATTCAAATTTATGGTCGTAAAAGTCGATCGTAAGCTCCATAAGCAAATATATTTTTCCTTCGTTCGGGTAATAGGTTTGCCGTCCAATTCGTCTAATTGGAAGCAATTTTTATTTCAGAAATTTTGAAAAGATGATGATCGGCTTAACAGCGTTTTATGTGATATCACAAATTTTCGTTTAACTAAGCGTGCAAAATGCGCGCATGCGTAAATTATTATAAACATTATTATTATTCATGATATATTTATTATAGAGACTTGCCTCAGCAAACTAATTCACTACAAGAAATGAATTAAAAACGAAAAAAAAAGAAAAAATCGTTTACAGAACATTCGAGTATTTCTCATGTTAAACCATAAAATTTATTATTTGAAAGAAAATAGAAATGTGTTAGTATATTCATATATATGTATATATATGTATATATATATATATATATATAAATCGAAGAAATATAGAGTAAATAAAAGAAAGAGTTACATTACTCTATCGTTGTTGTATGTGTAGAGTTGTTGTTTTTGTTGTGGTTACTGTAATGAAAGTAAACACATAAAATAAGTTTACAGATGGTTAAATTTGTGCAGGCGTACGTATGTGTAAATAAAAAAAATATTTTGTAAGTTTTTAAAAATCGCCTCCTCTATGGAATGAAAATTTATTATAATTACACTTTTTTTGCGGTATTTATCAACTAAATATGCATATACATATATATATATATATATATATATATATGTATATATGTATGTATATATATATGTTCGGACCATTATAGCGAGGTTCGCTTAAAGAGACTCTGTCTAGTCTCTAATTAAAATTCAACTACATATATATATATATATACATATATACATACATATACATATATGTATATATAATTAATTTAATAATTTAATTAAATAACAAAGATGAAGAAATTATGAAATGAATGGAATAAGTGTTTGAAGAATAAAATAAAAAATATTTATTATAAGGTGGAGCGGTGTGTTGGGGGGGAATAAAGATAAATAATCGTTAATACGTTTCCTTGTTTATTACATGATAATAGACAAATGTAAATAGATCTGTCACTCTTCATTAATAGTGGTAGGATGCCTTACTTGATTATAAATTATATTGTAATTGTTAATCTCTTTAATTTCACTCTCTGCTATGCCAACCAACACTTATCTCATTCATTGGCCATTATAAACTTATCTTAACAAGTATTGCGTCGTCTCTATAACTGAAAGATTTCTACTACTTTTTGCGTCAAAGATAGATAGAACTTGAAAAAAAACAAGAACTAGGTTCACTATTAAATACCTTACACCTCGTTTCGCTTAATACAGTTGTTGATATAACGACTTTACGTTATATGGAAAGTGGTTAGGAAATTTTATTAAAATACCTCATAAACAGCGGCCTCTTTAATGCTGAATGCAAGGAAAAAACGGACAAACGAATAAACGAACAAACGATCATAGATCGACTCACGAGATGATTCTGTTATTCTGGCACAGCTCGGTGTAATAAGAGGTAATTCTATCGAAAATCCTTCTGAGTTTTAAATACCTCCGCACAAACTTAATTCGCCCTTGTACCATAACTGATATATAAAAGTCGCATGTAGATGAATATTCAATACAGGATATGATGTAATGTAAAAATAAGGGTCGAGAATGGTGTCAGCCGCGATTGCCCGATATAAAGAGCAAGAGAATTTGAACAAAACAACTTGGATGGTTTAAGGAACAGAAAGAGAAAAAAATATTAAAGAAGAGATCGCGTTGTTTTCCCGTCTTTTGCGGGATATAACGAATGACACCAACGTCATATGTCAATCATTCTATTAATTGATTCCCCGAAAAATAATCGGCACGACATAGAGTCGAAATAGAAAGAGCTATCCGATCCGTACATTGACTTAAAAAGGAAACAAAAGATTCAATTACAGCGAATAAGTTTGCACTTGAGTGAAAATATACATTGGATTAAGTGAAAACCGGAATCTGTTCCAACGCTCGTATATTAAAGGAAGAGCTTTCTTATTTTCTTAGCTGACATGCGATCTGCAGGCGAACATGCCGATGTTCTTCACTTTGGTCGTTTACCATTTGCCAATTTTGCAAATCTGAACATGCCGCCTGCATAATTACTATATTCGAAATCTCGTTATATCGAAATATTGATCTCGAACAAGTTTTTCGCTTTGGTCGCTCATTCATTATCAATTTAGACAACATTAAACCGCTCAATCGTTCTGAGAGGCGTTAAGATGAAAGCAAATGTCGACATAAATTAATCAAGTCTTTCCAGATTCTATTTCTTGAAGAATGGAGGCAATCCGGTATTTGAATACCGCACGAATTGAATTCGAATCGTTGATGAATTAAATAACAAATTTCGGTTTACAATCAATTAATTATTTGCATAATGTCGGCGATAAAAAATCTTCTAGGAAGTACTCAAACAAAGCTTGACCCGTCAAATAAGTGAGTTCTTGTATTCGATGGAATATTGAAAGTGAATTGTTTGTCATGATTTGGCGAACAGATTAACTCTAAATTGTTGCAACACATACAGATATTCATTTCTATTCAATTCTTTTCCAAGTACTTGTCCGATCGACTGGGAAAGCTATAAGCCATGTGGCAATGACGACAGTTTCTGATTCTTTTTTTTTTTTGTTTTTTTTTTTAATCCTAATTTAAATACTGGACAGATTCCAACTAAAAAATGAAAATCAATCGTAATGAAAAAAACAAGATATAAATCGAATAAAAAAAAAAAAAAAAAAGAGGCCCATAAACCGGTTAATTGAATTAAATTAAAAATATTTACTTTTTTTTCTATTTATTACGTAACGTAAATATAAATCATTTAGCACATTTAAAGACAGAGTTAATGGCGATTAGCTTGCGTTGATAATGAACTATGGAGTAAATATGAAAATTTTACATTATTTTTACTGGGATTAATTAAGTTTTTAAGTATTTCATACAAAAAAAAAAGTAGGGCAATTAAATAATTTGTAATCCTATTACGTGTTATTTCGCTTTTACCCAAAGCCTAATCATGTTTTGCAAATTTCAAGCATAATTGACATGAAATGATGTGTTGACATACCCGTTTGCAAAGACTTACTTACTTACTTGCTTGCTTGCTTGCTTGCTTGCTTGCCTACAGACCGCAGGCACACAAAGAATATCAGCTAAACTGACTGTATTTACGCAAATTGAAATCTCATTGTATTGACTGCGAAGTGAAATGAAAGTTAACCATACTCGTACACACACACACACATACGCACACACACCCGTGCGCACTGGCAAGCACACCTACCACATCTACTTTCGTATACATGCAACTAACTGCTAATAAAATGGCCTTTGACTAGAATTAAATAAACAAGTGACTAAGAAAAAAAAATATATATATATAAAATATATATATATATATATATATATATATGTATAATAAATCAACCAAGGCATTCGTGCAGACGGAAAGAAAGAAGGAACGAAGGCAAGGCAGAAACAGAAAGGTAAAGATAGAGAGAGAGACAGAGAGGGAGAAAGAGAAAGAGAAAGAGTGGTCGAAGGCTTCATTGCACCTAAACACTTGGCCAAATGAATTCTTAAGGCTTCGTGGTTGCATTCATTTTTTGTCTTTCTTTCTTCGCATTTAAAATTACTTTCCTTTTCTTTCCTTGCTATGCTAACTATACGGCTTCTCATACGGTCAACATATCAATATATAGCATATCAGTGGCATTACAAGAATAGCTTAACTGGGGGTAATCGAAGAAGAAGAGATATCTTAGTTCTTAACACTCCCTTAAAAATGTTCTTTTCATTATAAATGGCATTTTATGCTGACAATTCCTCGAATTCTTGTTTATTACTTGGCATTAACTCTGCACCAACTTCGAATAGGTGCAGTAAATAAATGTACATACGAACTGTTGAGTGAGACGAGCAAATTTATGTAGAAAGATCACAAAGTGCAAAATGTGTCAATGAAATGCTTCTCATTTGCCTTCTGCTCTTAATTGTATGCCAATCAGTGTATAAATATTGGCAGAATTTACCTCTCGTACGTAAACATTATAAGTAACTTAACTCGCTGCAAAGACCATCTTGACATTTTCAATTGAATGCGATTTTAATTACAATATATTTTTTGGGAACAACATGCAAATATTAATCAAAGATTTTTCGAAGATTTTGTCCTCAAGTATTTACGCGGCACGGGCAGTATCAGCTTATAATTGTTACTTTTTAGTGTATTCTCTTTTATTGGCGCATAAGCGCGGCCTAAACAATGCGAAATTTATTTTTCCGACGACATAGTTGCACAGTCGTTTCCTTACATATATGCTGAGTGCACTGGATAAGCAAGAAATGGAAGTGAACAAATTTTTTAAACGTCATTCTGCCAGTAAAAGTGTTCATAAGTAATAAGCCAATTGCATAGTGTAGGCAATGCCGATTAGAGAGGTAAACGGAAATCTTTCTTCGAAATTGAGACTTTAAACGTTTTTGCTTTGTTTTTTTTTTTTTTTTTTTTTTTTGCGTTTGTGTTGATAATTACTTTACTTTTCATCTGATTGATTGATCAAATTTTCATTGCAACTTTCAACTTGTCTTAAGTACATTAAAATTTGCCTATCTAAACACAGATTTCTCAGTGACCTTTTGTAAAAAAAATTCATCTTACAGGATACTACTATGTCCATCAGATTTGGAATTATATTTTTGAAAAAATATAAATTTTCGGTTCTTGATGGAAACTTAGGACCTGGAGTAGTACGGGAAGAAGAGGTCTTTCGCTTTTTCACATTGATATTTTAAGATTCGTCCTTTCGTAGTAGATTGTCCGGAAATTTCCTGCTGTTTTTCTCGACATCAGGCTGAAATAACTTTTCCATGTGGTTAGATACGGTTAAGTAGGTTTATGCTGATTTTGCAAAAAAAAAAAAAAAAAAAAAACGCTCAAAGTGATCGGTTGTGCTATAATAGTAAGACGTAGGCAAGACGTGGCAGATCAAAATGAGCTTAGAGGACATATGTTACTGTGGGAGGGATGTCTAACGACTACACTAATTTTTGTGAATACAAAGTGTTATTATCTTTTAAGATTCATCGGAAGCCTTGTTTTTTTTGCCCCCTTTAAGAGAAATTGCATTGCGATTATTAATCAGCAATGTGAACTTTCACCTGAAGTAAAAGCCTAGGATTCCAAAAAGCCGATTGTTTAGGGTGAGCCAACTGCTCGGAAGCCGCCCTCGTATGAATCTCCACTAGATCTGTTGGTGATGAAAATATTCTTTTACATTTGATTGTTTTCATGGCTTACTTTCCCAAAAGAATGTTACCTTAATTGACACACAATTGTTGCCAAAGATTGTTTGCTGCGACTCCAAAGCTATCTGTTAAGCTTGGGTTCTCACTGATGTATTCAGATATCGTACATCGTTTTTCAATCAATTCAGTTACGCTGAAATACTTTCAAATTTGTAAATCATTTGCTTACTTTAGATAAGCGAGACCTAGAAAAAAAAAAAAAAAACACAGAGCAGCACATGCCGTAACAATCATGCCTGAGGTTGTCCGAACTTGCTTTGTTTCTTTACGTTTTCACAGTTAAAATAAATTATTCCTTCAGCCTGTGTGCGTATTCACTTTATGTAAACATGGATTTAATGACTTAAACGCAAATATTTACTTACTTGCTTTGTAGAGCTTTTTTTTTTTTTTATCCTTTTTTCTCATTTGAAATAAACTTGCGTTGGCTTATATCAACCTATGATGAACTTAGTAACGTTGGTAATTAAAAAGAAGATGCAAAACGCGTATTTGTTTTTTTTTCGCTTTTTAATGCAAACTAAATGCGCATATAGTAACAAGAAAACAAAGACAAGTGAGAAAATTATATTCGGTCGTGACCGAATCTCTTATACCCATCACGGCGATCTGACAAAAATGGGAAAAGCAACTAAATTCGCACACTCCGCAGTAATGGGTAGGCGTGGTTGATTTTTTCCACTTGCAGAATAAAAGTGCAAATGTGTATGTGTTGCACTTTATGCGCAACAAGCAAAAAGCATGGAAAGAATACATGTTTACAGTTCTTGTTGTAGAGGCGGCGTGGGCATTATAGCCGTGCCCTTTGACCTGCTTGGGCCATTTTCAAATTCGTTTGCAAATTTATAACAGACGGCTTCATTTTTGCGAACGGGAGAATGTTCACCACAGATACTACACACTTGCGCAGAATGGCACATGTACAGATGAACAGACGGACATGCTCAAATGGTTTCCGAATGTGAAGCTGGCCAAGGGATTTTGAAACTTGCTTCTGCGCGTTATAAAAGTGTTGAAGATAAAATTAAATTTTGCTCCATAATAATAGTGGATAAGCGCGATCAATTTTTCCCATCCTTGTACCGCATGACCTATACAATATACGCGGATTTCTCTGCCCCAGTTTATGGGTAATGAGGAAGAAACCTTGTCCTTTTTATTCCTTTTGAGAAATAGAGTAGTTCTCGGTTTACGTGGTACTGTAGGCTTACCCTTCCCTACTTGCACGAACTTCCATTGTTTCTACTAAATTAGAAGGTGATAGCTCAGACTGTTGGGTCTCTGAAGTTTCGTTCTACCGCTGGTCCATAACTTGTGTTCCAATGAATATATTGCTAAAAAACTACTGCCCAAGTGATCCTGATCGTTTTACTAATTTGTCCGCGACATGCGATAAAATTCAGTTCAATACGCGTTAGAATGAATGTGAAATAAATTGGAAACCACGTGGAATTAAAATTTTAGGGTCTTACACCTATGTCTCTCTCTACACACAAACCTATACTTTATATCTTGGACCACAAATGTTGTAAAATATAATTCCATTTTTTTCTTTCTTATACCTCACAGTCCGTTTACACACAAGCGTGTACGAATGTGTGCAACACCCAGATAGAGCCACCATTTATTATACCGAATGATTCAGCATTACTTTCTTAATCGATCCAAGTTAGATTTGCTTGAATTTAACCTAAAGGTCGCAAATTTTTGAAATATTTTGATAAAATTTGGTGCACTGACGTGTTCTAGCCCAAGGGGGAAGCTATCGAAAATGGCTCGAATCTTTTCCAATTCTTCAACCACTTCCAATATAAAGCCTTATGCTGAAAAATCGTTCGTGTGAGGTGATGAACATTATTTAATGGTAGGTGATTATTAATGATAGGCATATAGTGTTTTTACCCAGTGTCTTAAATGAAATAAATTCATTAACTTTGATGACTTTTTTTAGTAAAGAAGCGGCCGCATCGTAAAAAGAAAAAGACAAAGGAAATCATGACAAACCAATCAATTAAAAATGTTGACAACATTGTCTATTGCTAGCGACTGTCTACAATGCTTCTAATTTTCCTGAAAGCATTTCTCTGTCGCTTGTTGACGTCGTCCGTAACGGAAATCAGTTATTCTGTGTTGTGGTGAAAATAAAAGCATTATGCGAAGAAGACTATAAGTGACCGTTCGAGACTAATAGTTAGCAAAGAGAGTAGTAGTCTCTTGTGAGCACACATAATAACTTATATTAGTAGAGTGATCTCAACGCTGTCTTGACCACTTTTGATAAAGTGCTGTCAAAATAAAAAATCACACGGTTCTCACCTGATGCCGATAACTATTGATGCTTGAATTTGAGAAGCTTTCCTCATTTGTTTAAAAACTTTGCCCGAGATGCGTACACGCTTGCAGTTCATATTGAGAGTTCGCTGAATCCGTTGTGGTTGACTCGTTGCAATGTGAGTTTTCATTACCGACAGGAAGCGACTTTTTTTTAAAATTATTGAACTTTAAATATTAAACTTGAGGGATTAGATAAAATCCACGTTTTATGTTACGTCAACACGAACCGAATTTCTTCAGTGTACCCGAGACACAAGAATTTTAGCAATGTCCTCTTGAAGGTGACACAACTCGATGCAAAGTACATTATCGATCACAATTTTTTTTCTCTTTCGCTTTTAGAAATCTATATATTGGATCCAGGAAAAAGTTCGTGGCGTTTGCCGCCTAACAGATCGTTCGCTTAACACTAATCCTGCAAAGTTAAAGAATACCACGCGTGAAAGGTGGCATAGTTGTGTCATATTACCGGATGCAGTTAAGCGCAATTGAATACAGAGCACTTGTAATCGTGTAAAGTTGCCCGCTAAAGCGATCTGTGAAATTAGTGCTTGGCTCGTTTCGGTTTTCGCCGAGAAATATAGATTGAATCTGATGGTTTTATCAGAAAACGAGCAAAAGTCATTTAAAATATAAAGAATATGTAAAATTCAGTAAAGAGAAAAGAAAAAGAGGTCGCCACCTATCTATTGAATCCGTGTTCGAAAGTCGCTATTAGATAGTAGATAATAAAACAACAACTACTCATTCGTTTTCGCATTCGTTCTATTTTCTATATGTGTCACGTCTCGCAGTGATACGCAATTAAATATTCATTACCCATTGAATTATTATTCAAATATCGTTTAGTGCACAAGTAATTTGAAGATTATTTTTAAAAGTTTCTCCGTCGTCTTCTGTATCCCGCTACAAGTTTTATGGCGCCATTAATAGTTTTTCGATTTTTCTGCCATTTTTTAAGATTATACGTTTTTCTTCATACAGAGATACATACAAAGATGAATTTTTTACACACATAATTTGACACACAAGTAGACTATGATTTGTAGACATGTTCGCGTTATTGCTTTGATCTTTATAACGTATACATAGCCATTTACGTTTAGCAAACGCATGCTTATAGCTTACACTCAACCAGTCAGTCAATAGTGTGAAATCTTTTGTTTAACTTTACGGCAGAATTTGTTGCCTTTATGCACAAGCAATGAGTCATACAATTATTATGAATTTAAATGTTGCTGCTGATGACTCTTGCCCTCCATCTTCTCCGCATTTCTCCCTCCACTTTGAATGTGTGGTATTACGCGATTTTCTTTTTTAAATTATATCACAGCTGGATTTTCCCCCTTCGCGTAATACGATGACGGTCGCAAAGAAATGAAGAAACAGAAAAAGATAGGAAAACGGCCGCTGTCTAGTGAATGAGTGCTCAAACGGTAAGTGTTTTGCCTTTACCGACTGAGCGTTCATCATAACTGCGACTAAGAAAAATTCACACGTAACTTGAGATTTAAACTCGCGAACACGGACTTTTCAGTCACGGCTCTTACCTACTCAGGCTACTCAAGCGGTTAACTTGAGCACTTGTGATATATTAAGCTAATGCGCTTGTATACAACAACCACAAGGACTTGCTATAGACTCACGATTTATTACACCAATGTATTCAGAATTATTTTCCTAAACTTGCCCGTTCATCCAACCGTTTTCTATCCTTGTGCGCAATCCATAGGTCGCAATTTTCCAGATATTTTGGAGAAAATTTGGTGCACCGACGTATTTTGGCCTAAAGGCGAACGCTATTGACAATGATCGGGATCGGTCTACTCTTAGAACCTTTCATTCTGAAAAGTCGTTATAAGAATAACTATATTAAGATATTTTACGCTGGACCGTGCCCCGCTATAACCTTTTCACTTGCTTACATTGAAATATTGCAATCCAGCAATCAGTCAGAAATTGATTAAAATTAATTAAATATTTTCTTGTTGTATGGATATGGAGCATTAATATTTACAATTGCGAGACTTTATAACAAAAGGTATTTGTACATTTCTTAGCTTATACCGAGAATGATGCATAAAGCCGTGCATATGGCATCTACTCATAAGCAAGTTAACAGTGTAGGCTGAAACATGTAGTTGTAGTCTGACATTCAACGATTAAAGCTTCACACAATCTTATGGTAGATGAGGCTTACATAATATTATAATAATTAAAGTACTTCGTCATAATAACAAAGCAAAAGTAAGATGAATTTTTTTTTTTTCTCAATATCGTTTTTCTTTATCTATTTCTTAATCAACTTCTTATTATTATCAGTTGAAATCATATAAATTAAAATCGTTTTCTTGGTAAAGTCAACTTGTCAATCAATAGCTTAAAGGGATTTATAAATAAGAAAAGAAAATATGTCTGAAGTTAGAACGTGATTAACATGTAAAGAGCACTTCATTCACTACGTTCATGTTGCTATCGTCTAAGGAACATATTACATTGAGAGAAAGAGAGACAAGAAAAAATGAAAAATGTTAAGCAATAAGATGGTGATCAAGAGAGAGAGAAAGAAAAAAACTTTTGGTTGTCATACGAATTCAAGGAGAATTTCTAGCGGAATGAAGATTCTTTTGGACTCTTATCGAAAGCGTTGACTCGGCTTATCCGAATTTACTCACATACACCAACCATCTACTACTTCCTATACAGCCTTCAAAGTCTAGCTAATGGGGAGAGAGAGAGAGAGAGAGAGAGAGAGAGAAATTCACCGATTCAGGGGTGACTTCGTATTCGTTTTGAACTTTGGAGTTTCGTAAAGCAAAGTATTCGAGAGAAATATTCTTAAGCGGCTTCTAAAAACTGGTTTTAAATGCTTAGTGTTTAAGTGTAGATCGCAACGTGTTTAGCGAAAAATCAGTTCGATTCTGTTTAAATTGTGGTATCGCCTTTCCTCTTTCACAGAAACTCAAAGTAAGGCATTCAGGCGAAACAGTGAGACGATATCGGAGCATGTCCAGAAAACTGAATTACCCGGTAGCGTTCGGAAGAAGTAATAAGCTAAAATGGTAAGGTTGCAACTGTACGATGCTTGCGTCCGATCATCAGATCGATATGCGATCGAACGAGGCGCGAACAGATCAACGACTCTCCCAGCTCGTTTGAAACGACATTGATCGGTTGTTGCCTTCAATTCAGTAATGAACAGCAGCGTGTAGTAGATTATTCTTTTCCAACTGCACTGGATACGAAATATATTCTTTCTTAGAAGTAATCTAGTGTTCGCGAATTTCTCAGTGGCCTTCTTGTTAGAAATAACTGCAAACGGACTTGGATTGGAAGTTCGCTTTTAATATAGCAAACATGCAGTTAACTTTCAACGGAACAGAAATTATGTAATTCCATCTTCGAATTTCGAACAACTAATGAATAAAAAAAAAATTCATAATAATTATTGTGGATAATCATTTATTTTTATCTGGAACTTGTTCAATGCATCTTCTCTTATTTTGCAAATTCTGTAATCCTTGCAAAGCTCTTCGGCTACCATACGTGAGGTATAAGAAGAGTGTACTTTCTTATCAATTTGCTTTTGGAAACCTTCACACAACCTCGTATATATTGGGGTTAGATACATTTTACAATTTTTTTTAAACGTAAAAAATCCAAGCGTACTAGCAATTGTAATAAAAAATAAAAATTTACCCAGCATCTGAAACAAATACACATCATTAGTTGCTTAACAGTTAAAATAATTAATTTGTTATTCAATATTAAATACTTTTTCTTCTCCTATACCCCATCACCGAAGGATAAAGCGCATATTCAGTTCGTTGAAACGTTCGCAAGACGTCAAGAAGAAAACTTCAGAGACCCCACGAAGTACATGAATTCTTGATCAACATCGAATTCTGAAATGATTTTAACATGCCGGTCTGTCCGTCTGTCCGTGTGTTTAACGGCTGTTGTAAACATTCTCCCGGCCGCAAAAATTAAGCTATCAACTACAAATTTCGCAGGTACATTGGAAATTCTTGTACGCAAGTTTGCATTGAAAATGGTTCAAATCGAAGGACAAGCCTATAGTAGCACGTAAACTGAAAACACCTCTGTCCCTGAAAAGGAGTAAAAAAATGTTTTTCTTCTCATTACTCTATATATATAAACTAAGGCGGATAAAACCACAAAAATTCGAACGTTTATTGTCCAAGTCATGGTAGAGTGACTGTACAAGAAAGAGAAAAATTGATCACGTCTACTCGATATTATTCCGGACCAAAGTGTAATTTTTCCTTTAACTAAAACTTTTTATAACGCGCAGAGGCAACTTTCAAAAACCCCATAAAGTATATAAATCCTTGGCCAGCTTCACACTCGGAAACCATTTGAACATGTCCGTCCGCTCATATATCCATGTGTCCCTCTGCGCGAGTGTGTAGTGTCTGTACTTCGCAAAAATGAAGACATCACTTATAAATTTGCAAAGAAATTTGAAAATGGCCCAAGCAGGGTAAAGAACACGCCTATAACGCCCATACTCACGCACATGCAAGAAAGAACTGTTCTTTCCATGTTCGCTGCTTCTTACTCGTAAACTACAATATATGCACGATATAATTTTTTGCGCTCTTATTCTGAAAGTAGCCGCGCCCGCCTAATATTACGGAGTACGAAGATTACCATCTTTCACTTTTTTTGGCAGTCTTTAGTTATTCCGGGCAACGGTGATGGGTGTCAAAGATCCGGACACAACCGAATGCAAATTCGCTTATCTAAATTTTTTGTACACCAAGACCTTGAATCCTGCAATATTCGATGCAGGACTTACATCACTAAATTTATTAATTTAATTCTCCTTTGATAAAAGTACTCCGTTTCATTTGAATATCACAACACTTTGATTGAAAATACTTGCTTCAAATGTGAATGGTGCTGATGTAGTTGCTTTTTTAAAGTCTCTTAAAAGGTTTCAAACAGAAGTTAACTTCATTTGCTATACTTATGCAGACAAGATCGCAAAATTTAGTGTAACAAATTTTTATTAAATATTTCGATTCATATTGTAATAAAAAGAGAAACACTTTTCAATTAATTAGATTTCCATAACGACTTCATTCATCCTGAAGCGGAACTTGCATTGGAGAAATCTTGCACATAAGAACAGGACAGTCCGAAGAAATGATTGTCGACAATGAAAAAGTGAAACGAACTTTCCACGATAGCAGAGATCGTAACGATATGAATAGGTGTTAAAAATTTTGACCTGCCCATACGCATACATCTTCCAGGCTGCGATGACTCCTTATCTCGCCCTTCTTTCTTCTTATCGACAATCACTGTGCTACCAGTGTTGGGGACATTCCCTGAATGATTGTTCATACTAAAAGAAAGAAAAAGGATTTCTTTCATGAGGTCTTTGAAAATTGACAAAACATGGGTTGCGGACATGATTGCCCCCTGACAGTCAAGAATACGAAGTACTCTGTGAAAAATCGATGGTTATGATGACAAAATTGCATGAATGGAATATGTATATGTCGTAATATCGTAATCTGACCCACCAAGACTATTATCGGTTTGCATGTCTTAAACGAAAGTTCCGCAGGAAACGACTTAAAATAAATTATGCGACAATTAGGGTAACTAGAACGTATTCTGAGTATCTTGACAAAGGTATCCTTAAAAAAAAGGCTCGAAATACTATATCAAAGAATGCGCGGACTGATTGCTTAATTTTAAAAGCAGACTATGTTTTTGTATTGGAGGCCCCGAATCTGGAACCGATTGAGTTGCGGACACTGGATTGTTTTCATACACATACAATTAAACTCTTAAGCAATGGACGGTTTTCCATTCTTCCTTTTAGCAGTACTTAGGTTTAAAGTTCTTTTTTGGTTCAGTCCAGCCGTTGTTTTATCTTTCATAAATTGCTTCCTTCGTTTTTAGTAGTGGATTTTTAACGGCGACTAATTCTGTCTAGAATGTTGCAATAGTTAATGACAAATTTTATAGAATGTTTTTACAGCTGGGGGACACGTTGCTCAATCAAATATTTGTACCTAATGGATTTGTCACACCTACGCTTTGCCACCGGCAAATATGAGGGAATAAAAACTCGTTTTTATTCAATTGCAATTGTAAATTTCTCGGTCGATCTTCTTTCATGCACAATTTAAAGCCACTTTTGAGAATGTGTCTAATATGTCAGCGTTCGCAGGCTCAAGTCTTAAGTGACAGCTAGATTTCACTTTGGTCGAAGCTATAATCTGTGCTAAAGGCCTAGCACTTACCCAATGGGTAGTCATCCACTATCTCTATTCACTTCTTTCACTATTTTTTAACCGTGACCATGTTACACTAATATGGGCACAACCCCCGAGTAAATGGTCCATATTAAGAAGAAAATATTTCACGATTTTTAAAAAAATTATTCCATTTATTACATCAGGCGTTGTGCTTAAATTACTTTTAAACATAACGCAACGCTACTATTTATTTTTTTTATTACTTTAATATTTGACGTAAAACCCTATAGCAACAGTTAACCTTCACGAGGCTTATAAAAAATATACATTTATATATTTATATATTATAGTGTATATCTATGGATTTGATGATATTTTAAAATTGAAGGTTAATTAGGCAATTATCAAAGCATTTGACGTGCGCTTTACGGCTAACTAAATAGTTACAAGGAACATTGATATGCAAGAAATCAATTTGAAAACTTCCAGCGTCGTTTACCCTGACAAACGCAACTATAATTAAATATTAAAAGAAAAAAAAAAAAATCAAAAATCATATTCATAAAAAAAAAAGAAAAGAAAAACCAGCCCCAATGCAATGACAACTAACACATATATATTTATATATATATATATATGATTGATGAACAGATAAACTTCTTATAAAACGTTTATACATGAATAAGAACAATGCTATAGCAATTTAATGTATTTATGCTTTGATCGAAGTAAAGCAATAAACTGCTTCTCGCTTCTTCGGAGCGGATTTTAATAAATGCGCGCGAACGTTTTCTAAAGGTAACCTGTAGAATATCAGGCGGCCGGTATGGTAATGTATGTTTACGTTTTAAATTTAATAGCGAGGGAAAGACACGCCATGAATTTCAAAATTTCTCCATTAATAACCTTTGCTGCATTAATTCAAACCGGTAGTAAAATTTTATTAGGTATGTGCATGAGAACATATATAAGTATGAATATGTGCTTGCGCACATATATAGTACAAGACCATAATAAATATTAATTGAAATTTATTTTAATAAAGATCTATTTACACACAATTGTCACTTAGTTTATGTGCGACTCTTTTTTTTTAAATGCAATACGCAGAAGTAATTTGTAATTTTGTACCCCTTGCTTTGTAAATAATTTGAAAAAAAATGTGCTGCATTGCGCATCATATGTATTATAATATGTATGTATGTATGTATGTATGTATGTATAATATAATATCTGATAACACTCTCACCGTTCACTCTCAAATTAACAGCACACAAATATAGAAAAAGTAAGAACCGAGTTCAGGTCTATTAGACTTGCACATTGGTTGTTTATTTTTATTGCTTGTGTTTCTTTTTAAGCAGCTTTACCTGTTAGTTGGGATAAAATGCGATGAAAGCTGCGAGTAAAAGTACTGTAGTGGACCACGGCCCTACGTTGCTTCGTTTATGCGACTTCGTAAAGTAAGATTGTTGAAAGGGTGGTTCGATCCAAACAATTTTCAATAGCATTTGCCTTGGGACCGACACATGTCAGTGTATCACATATCATCAAAATATCTTAAAAGGCTCTTCGACTCAACACAAGAAAAACAGATGGACAGATAGTCGGAAAGACAAGCTTAGCATCGCTTTCGGAATCGATCACGATCGATAAAAGCTCGATTTCTTCTCAAGTCCTTATGGAGTGTTGGCACACATGTGCACAAACTTATTATATCCTTATGCTATAAGTGGTGTAGGATACAATGAACAAACTTTTGAATAATAGATTTGTTTGGAAACAAACTTCTCATCGCAATATAAAGTGAGATTTGTTATGTAACTAAGAATGTGTTCACATAAACAGGAAAAGAATAGCATATGCACACCAATCGTATGTGTATATGATAGGAGCCTTACACAAAACTGCATATGACAACAGTGTCTTATTACTGCCACAATTTCTTAAGCGTTCACACTTTAATGCAAAAGTAATGCGTATGACGGGTGAGAAGATTTAAAGGCGAGTTTTCTTTTCTCGGTCAAAGATAATACAAAATCAATACTAGCGATGTCGCTCGTTTTCGCCTATAAAAGCTGAAAATGCCATTTTTATATCGAGCTATGCCGTATACTACGAAGACGACTACGCTCGATTTTCTTAACCCAAAGCTAATTTCTTGCTAGCTTAGAGCTTAGCATAAGTCTTTAAGTCCTCCGTTTTTTAATGCTTAAAATGTTTCTATCCAAATATAGGATAAAAATTGCAATTTAATACCAAACCTGCCGGACATTTTATCCACGCTTAACAAAAAATTTCCATATGTCATTTCTTTTTTTTTTTTTTTTTTGGTGAACCTGCCATTGCTGCCGAACATTAAGATAGGAAATTGAAATTTGACATCTGGTCTCGCCTTTTGCGATTGATTGCGCAACGAGCGGAAACGAGCGGATAAGTTGAAAGGAAATGCTGATGCGTCTGCCTGCGCTATGGATTACTTCGAAAGAGAGTTTTTTTTTTTTTCAACCCCTTATAATGCATTGCTCTTCAAATAATCATGATTCCAGGTTTTCCTTTCCCTTAAAGATCGTTGTAAGCTAACTCGGCCTTGTCGCATGTTATCCCAAGACTTAAAGCTCACCATCACCGCTTTTAAGCCTAATCAAAACAAAAAAAAAAAGGGGGAAGAAGATGATAGGGATATGACAACCCCATTTACTTAGGTAATAAGTATGACTAAGTATAAATAGATGATAAGATAAGAGTTGAAGTAAGAATGTGTATACGAAATTAACGAGTTCCGTGCAAAAGGAGAATTAATGTCTCTTATTATATTAGTTTGCTTTGGAGGCCCGGTAAACTATTCTTTGCGATCTTAACGATCCAGAAGCAAGTAGTCGTCAACAGTTAAAAAAAAAAAAGTGTGGTTATGACACATATTCGGAATATACAATTCCGCCTAAAATAACCTTGCGCCTATTTCCACCATGAAAGCCTAAAAATTTAATTTTATGCTCATATGAAACCTTATCTTGCAGAAGACCTATTACAAGAAACTAGGGGCAAAACTTTTTCATCTGCAACTGAAAATTGTGACATTTAGGTTGAGCAGGTGCAGTATTTGGATGAGCGTTAAAGGGATGGGAAGAGGAAAAGGATTTACATTTATTCCGAAAGTGTTTGGTGTAATTACTTATTTAGCTTAACTTTATGTGACTTTTATTAGCCTAAAAAAAGGCCAAGTTTGGGCATATATGGGCTTTTAGATTGTAACAATCTACCATTCTAAGCATTCGAATAATAGGTTGGTTCCTAACAAATACAATATATGATATATGGACGATGTGCTTTACGATCGCTGTATCGTATGAATAGAAGAAATAGAAATATAGTGCAAAAGTTATATTTGCGGCAATTAACTAGTTTCGCTATAAGTTTGTGCCTTACCGTGAACAAAAAAAAAAAACAAAAATTTTTTCGGAACTCTCGAGTTTTTAATTAAAAAATGATGTGATCATTTTTTTAGCATTAAAATCAGCAACGTTTTGTCAATCAACCATTTAACCGGAATTAAGCATGTAGAAAATGCCGACATTGGCATCGATTGCCAACAATTTGTGGTTACAATTGCATAACGCTTGGCTAATTTAACCTATCTCGAACAATATTACAACGCGCAATCTGCCAGTCTCTTAAAGTCCGCCCGGTTTAAACTGCCTGTACATGTGCATGTATATAAGGATAAACTTCCTTCCTGTGTGTGTTAGGCTTAACAATGCTTCTAATTGTATGACTGCTTAACGAAACGTAAGTAGTCGAAGTGAGGTAACAGTGGGCAGGCAAGCAACTGCATAAGTGTATAAGAGCAAACAGTGCATGTGCAAATACCATAAATCTTATAAAGGTCTGAGGTTTTTGAGGTTGGTCTAACGAGGTTTAAATACATAAACTCATATACGCGTATATGCAATTTTGTATCCTACAGTTAACGTATTATGTTGTCATTTACAGTGATGTGTTTTCCGAAATTGAATTGAAATTTTGCCTATGCCTCTTCTTGTTATTATGTTAACTTTTCACTTCGACTTTGCACTTTGCGCGAGAAGAAACATTTTGTCATTCTATTCATATTTTTGGGCAGAGGTTGCTTAATTTTAGGTATTAAAAAGTTCCCAAAATTCATTTATTTCTTACATTTGTATGAAAGTACAGGTCCCGGCATATTCTTCTCATCATAATGTTTGCAACACCCAAAACTCTACACGCTACAAAATATATACATTCTTGATCAGTGTGGAAATCTAAATCATTTAGTCCATGTCTGTCCGTCTATGTGGTGAGTTTTGCCTGAGCGCCTGGTCGCAAAAATGAAGATATCATTCCAGTGATAGGGGATAGGGGACTTGGAGAGTGGAATGCGAGAGGCTAAATGCGCTAATTCTAAATCAATTATGGTGGACGTCATCGCTTGGTAGATTAATTAATCCTAACACGGAATTAAAAGGTGGAAGATAAATCTTATCCCATTCAGTCTTTCCTTAGTCTAAATAAAATGAATCGCTAACTATTTTAATGGTGGTGCGATTGCGGGAGTCGTCCCCAGCCGAATATAATTTTCTTACTTATTTCCTCTTGATTTAATACCAAAACAATACTATTCCTCTCTTAGAGCTAACCGGTGATCGAGCCATTTTCGTAAAAGCCGACGCACTGCTTAGCAAGTGCGTGTAGAAGGATTCGAGTATGGTGAGTGCACCGCCGGCGTTAACACTGTCTAGTTGAGTCTCTCAAGCGTATTGCGGACCGGCTTTGCCTATGGACGCAGCGATAGATGTCATGTAAACTAGTCGGCTTCGCTCTTTATGCAGACTGTTCAAATCGCGATTAATTAGTAGATCTTGGTAGATGTTGCGTGCTCTTATTCCGACTGCGTATTGCGGCAAGAATTCCAAGTTATAAAGAAGCACATCTTCAGACATATATATCCTCTACACGTGATCGTCAGGCAATAATATTTACATATCTTGTATATGAGGGTATAGTCATAACTGGCGCACAGCTTCTTGCTTTCATCAAATCTACATTTCAGCTGCACCGTAAACTAAACATCGCATTAAGTGTTACAGTGAAGTCTCCCATAAGGCGATTAATTCATACCATCTCTTATGGAAACCATGTTATATGACAAACAGAATTAATTCAATTTGGGAAATGCGTTCTGTGGAACTCGCGTTCTATGAAACTAAGGATTAATACAATTTAAATGGATTCATATCGTATTAGAGAGAATCTGAGCAAGAACTAATAAACGCAGAGAAACCAACGCGTAGTTGCAATTGCGAATAATCGTTAAAAGTTGTCACCAATCATCGAATAAAAGCAGCCATAAGTAAATCTACCCTTTGAGCTATTATTACGATTATTATTATTATTATTATTATTAATTTAGTCAGAGGAATAAGCCACGACAATTGACTCGGCCGCGCGGGTGGATGTAGGAGCGTTCGTTTGAATTGTAGGAGCGTTCTTGTATGAAGAAGGAGACGCCGTCGTAAGGGGAACTCGTCGAATGTTTTTCGACTTGCTACACACACTTTTACGATTCATTACTCTACGATAATAGAGTTATGTACCAAAGAAAACTGAGCAACATGGTTGGCTTTTGGGAAGTATATAACAAAGTTAAAGTCAATTGTTTGTTGAATGCTCTTGACAGGCTTAGAGTCAAATTAGTGCAAAGTTGCGTACTACAATGTTGGGCCGAAAGGAGTCAATGTCAAAAATGTTTGCGTAGAATACTAAACTTCTTCATTATGTAATTACATTCTTCTTGCTGGTACTAGGTATGTTAAGCTTGTACGGACATATGTAACACGTAGAAAGTCGTAAGAGAGACCCATCTTTAATTATACCGATCGATTCAAAATGATTTTCTGCCTATCTATCCGTCAGAGGTCTTTCTGTTCAAGTTACAGGTCGTAATTTTTGCGTAACTTTGATGCATATTTGTGCACTGACGTGCTTTGACTCAAAGACAAGCGCTATTGAACATGGTTTGGATCAGTCCACTTTTTCGACCATTGTCCATATAATGCTCTAATCTCCGTTCGAAAATCCGTTGTATGGAATAAACTTTCAATTGTCAAAATTTCTTGACAAAGCTCGCTCTATAGTAGTATTTGGACACTCTAAATTGATATGCAAAGTATGGTCTGGCAAGGGCAAATTTTTGCATTCTCTCTCTCTCTCGCTCTCATAGAACTAATTGCTCCTCCGAAAACTGATTCGTTATATAGTGAGAAGGTATAATTTTTAATATTTCCTGATCAATATTAGTTCATAACGGGAAATCGACACATAAATCGAATTTGCCGAATTTGGACCGCTTGGATCAATTTTTTGAGGTCTTTCATGAAAGGTATACTTTCGCATAAAAATAATGTGTTTGATTACTTTTGGTGTATTATTACCAAAAACGAGTCGATAACTGCATTAGGCCTCGCCGACGGATAATGTCCTGATTTGTTTTACTAGCGTAGATAGCAACAAAAGGGGCTAAGATCGGATATAAATTCACTAAAATGCATTATTCAATCGTTCACAATATTTTTCGTTTTGCACTCTTACTCTTGCAACCAGTAAGAGTTTCTTTCAGCTATGTCAAGTCTCAAATTATTCCATTCAAATCAGTATATAATCGATTAAAGGAAATATTCTCAATTACGATAAATGCTTTTTCTGTGTTTCAATTATTCTGCTTCCTTAATAACTTGAAATCCTCTTTGCTTTCCATGCTAGCAATTTGCCTGCAATTTTTCGATATATGAAACATTAAAGTAATTTTCATTTATTGGCCTTTTGCATACCAATCGGCAGCCTGATTAAAAAAGCATCAATTAAAAATTAATTGAAGTGCTAATAAAGTGCTTAAAAAAAGAAGGAAAAAAAAAAAAAAGTTTTTACTCTCAAAGTATTTAATAAATCGATTTCTTTTTTCCCCCTTTTTTTTTCTTTTTTTTTCGTTTTTTCGTTTTTATTGTGTTTAAAAACGAATTGTAAATCAATTTAAATGATAAAGATCATCATGATAGCTACGGCGCTGATGATTATTAGTTAAATGTAAAAAAAAAATCTTACCGTAAGAGCAAAGACGAGAGAGAAAACCACATAGGTCTCCACTCATCCAACTCATTCATTCAATCATTCATTTATAATCGATATAGAAATTTCTATAGAAAAAAAAAAAAAAAAAAAGAAAAAAGCACAGAAGAGATTCTTTTGATTAATAAAAATGAAATAGAAATAAAGTTGAGAACTCTAAAACGCTTCCATTAAATACATACATACATATGTATAGATATGTATTGCATAATCGCTTACTTGAATGCCAGAAACGATGAAGAGCAATTATTGTACTGGAAATAAAATTTAATTAAAGCGATTTTAAGAAAGGATAAATAAACTCAATTAAAGAAAGTTGCTTAAGTTTAACTTAGACGAGAGATCGGGGCTCTATTAACTCAATCGAATAAAACAGAATCAGTGTTAATCACTTATTACCCTTTACACTACCGCAGATATAGAAGTATATTCATTTTGTCAAAACGTTTACAAACACCATAATAAAGTTTTAAGAGACAACGTATATAGAAACAATCAAAAAACAAATCCTAAACCGTTAAGCATGTCCTTCTCTCAGTCTGCGAAACGTTTGCGGTAAATAATTTGCAATCTGGTTGCAAATATTAAGATGCCGGTTTGAAAGTGTGTGACGAAGAACTCGCATTTAACTAACAAAGGCATCTACCATTTCCTTTAACACAGTTCTGTTAAGTTGTTCCGACTAAGTCAGATTGAGGTCGGATTTGAAAACCTATTTCGTCTAAAATAAAATACGCAAAATATGTTTATAGACACCTGTGTCCCGTGTATATTTCGAACGAGCAGGAAAAGTTCAAACTATCCTACAATGGCAAAATAGTAAAATTTGAAACTCTATCGGCCAACTATGCCTTACCCATGGTCTGCTTATACATACCCTACGCGCACCTATGTCTACAAGTAAACTATACTCCTTTTATGCGGACGTAATAGCACCACACTGCCAATTAGTGGCCCTACACTCTGCTCAAAGTCATACCGGAACCGCTTTCGCATTACCTCACTATATCATCCTATCTCTCCCGTCCTCGCATGAGAATAGGCGTTCAAATGTTGCCTTCGTGTGGCTTTATACTATTGCATGTCATGCAAACCACTGGCGCATTTCTTCTATCTCTCCTTGTGCAGCAACATAAGCACTGACACGTAATATGGCCTGACTTCTACTTGCAGAGATCTGGCAAACACATTCTTCAAATATGCCCTAGCCGGACAGACGAAAGCAGTATGCTGCGCCTCGTCATTCATGCTTTGGCAAAGGTCGCCTGCGTTATCTGCTCGTAATTTAAAACGGCACAAATAACTCACGAAATGTCCATGGTCCGTCGCAAGTGGCTCAAATGTGAACCACGTAGGTATATTTCTTGGATACCATTTCATATAAAATTTCTCGTGAAATATTTTGTGATGAAAATTGGCCCACATAGCAATTTGACGAACGGCATCAGCCATTGCTAAATTTGAATCACGCCATATACTGCTTAGTCCTTATAACCATTAACCATAGTTGGAGTTGGAGTTTGATAGAAACGCTTTGTGGAGATAGTATTCTATAAGGAAACTAACCGTCCAACTGGCAGAAATTTACTTATACTGGTTCGATGTGGTTCCGCTAGGAATCACGGACGGACATAATGTTACCGCAATTGTATTAAGTTGGGAATCAATGGCAGCGATACCATCCTCTCAAGCTAAAACTAATATAACATATAGTCCGCTCTATAAGCGGAGACACCGTCAAGTTTTAAGATGAAATTAAAATTGTGGGACCAATAGGATTTTCTAACAAATTTATTTGCTTGTACCTGGACTTGCCTAACAACGAAGCACTTGCCTTTGTGAATGACGTTGCCTGCAGGTTCTTGGCTCATTGATGTGATGACCATTATTTAGTTGCTTGATACGGTAAGTCATTGAAACACAATAAAATTGGAAAAAAAACTCATCATCTTCACTAAATGTTTGCTTTAGATGGTATATATTATCGAGCTATTGCAACGCCACACATTCCTCATCACAAGTTGTTAACCGTTCCACAAAATGGTCGCTTTCACTTCGGTTAAGCAAATCCGCAAACGAATTTCTTTAATGTGTTGACGTTGCATGTAATAGGAAAAACATGGGAACATTCTAATAACGTAGCAAACGATGTTCAATCAGTAATTAGGCAATCTTTGGTGTCCTGCATTGTGGATTTAACCTAATTGACATGGTTTATGTTATATCCTTGTCCAGCAATAATTTAAATGAAAGAGCCATCAATACAAATATTCTTAAAATTGCTTTTTAAGGCGGGAGGGTTTACACCATTTTTATTGGTTCACAATTTTTCTTTCGTTTTTCTTTGCTTTCTTTTTAAATAATTTTTCTATTATTTTTTTTTTTTTTTTTTTATTTTCTGCTGACCTACTAAGCACACACAGCTAAAGTCTGCAATCATTTACTGTGCGTACGCGCTTATTGTCTGTTTTATATAAAAAGCGAAATCTCTTCCGATATACATACGTACATAAATACATTACCCGCTGTGCTGAAATATATGTTATATCTTCCCTTTGTTACATACATTTTACGTGGCAGCATGGTCTTGACAATAAAATTTACGATCTTCGGAATAAGTTTATATGACACTACAAAATGTTCTTCAAGAAGAGAAAGAACATTTCTTATATATTTATGTATTTTAAATTATAAATAAGTGTCAAAACTTTCAAATGACCGTAATCAGCGTTAAAATGAATGGCTATTAAATCTGCTTCTACTGTTTTACTCTCTTCTTCTCCGTGCCAGTCCGCAATAGTCTTTATTTTATATAATGCATACAATAGATACATAGTTGAAATGCCATTGAATGTTTATACTCATACATACATACACCGACTGACATTTATGACAAATTCATTATTCGGTATATGACTACAAAAAGGCACACTAGCAGAAGCCAGAGACAAAGGGAATATAAATGCATTTGAATTTAAATTATATGAACGAAAGGGAATGGAGCAAAAAAAAAAAAGAAAGGAAAAAGGAAGAAAAAAAAATAAGAGGGTGAGGAGGACATAAGATAAATTTCACCAAGTCAATGGCATAACAACATTATCACAACGCGTAACATAACGACCAAATAATTTAAATGTCACTTGTACAGATGTGTACTAAACTGAACATAAATTCTTGGCAAGAAAATCTTATACCGTTTAAATAAGCAGAAATGTTAAATAAAAAAAAACTAAAGTTAATTTTCCACTTGACCACCATCACCATCATATCTACTATCGACAGTTCGTAGTAAAACATTGCCAACTAAGAATCCCTTCAATTATCGAAAGCCTTAGCACATCCTTTCCGACAAGCAACAAGTAAAGAGGCAATGCTCTGCAATAAGGATTATATAAAGGTATCTTGTCAACTCCATCACGTGGTACCTTAAGTTTACGCAGCTATTCCCCAAGGTATAAAGAACCGAAAAAAGGATGGACCTCGTAGACAAGGAAAATTCGGTCAATACTAATGAGTTATCATTAATTGCATATGAATATAGCTTGGCTTTATGCAGCCACATTCGTCCGCCCTTATGCCATCTATTGTTGAAACTCCCAAAGCAGTAAAAATCGCAATAGTAAGTTGCATCCACACGCACATTTAGTTGCACCTTGCAAAATTAAAAGTCATTTTTCGAAATTATTTAAAATCAAAAACTGGAGTTTTGAAAACGTTAGCTTGTTGCCTGTGCTTTGTGTGCCGTTTTCAGTACATGCTAAAATCCGTTCATATATCGGATTTATCTTCAGAATCTAGAACTTTATTGTTGTTATCATTACTGCAGATACGATATAATGTTGCTTATAGTTCACCAGGTTTAAGACGTGACGTGACGTGGCAAAATGTATAACTTCTCTCGTATATACAAAAAAAAAAAGAAAAGAATTGCACTCGAAAAATGAGATAAATGTGTTTACAAAACGAAAAATGTTTATTTAATATTTTTACAAGACTCGAGTTTAATCGCTTTCGTAGCACTTGAACAATATTCTTTATTAACAGACGGAGAAAATTCATAAAACATAACGTTCCGATGATCGGTTAAAAATAGTCGAGCTTGGCGCGCTATTTTCTTGCTCTTAACACAATTTTTACATGTTATTCGTTCATTTGATCGATCATTTCCCGATCGTGAGCATATAAGTAAGTCTCCTAAAGAGGGGGGTTTCCTGGCGAAGGTAGCTGGAACAGATACATTAAAAACCGAAAAGAAACTAGGCCTGCTATGTTTATGAGAACGCGTGTAATTCTGCAGCTATCGAAGATAGAGAGATATCGAAGGCACGTATTTGTGCGACAGCTGGCGGTGTAGGGTATAATAGAAAAAGGGTAAGCAGTAAAATTTTTTTTTTTTTTTTAAAAATCAAAAATCTAATCGATCTGCACAACTCGGAATAGAAAATAAAATCCTGCTTGAATTTTATCTTCTATAAAGTTATAATAGAAGACCGCATAGAAACTCGATTAGTTGCTTGAGATCAAAGGATGAATTCCGTTACACAAAATTAATATACTTGTTCACTTCCCGCTTCACCGCAAGCAATTATGTTAGCAAAGCCATTTCTAAACTTTGTCTGTTGGTTTCGTTGATAGGCGCTCTATGTAGAAGCTTGTGAGGAACGTTTTTCATTGCCCCGTTGACAAGGTATACGCAAACTATATACTTTATAATATCGTGTCATTTACATTAGTTGCAACTGTAACGAATGTAATCGGTTGCATCTTACGCTTCAAAAAAAAAAAAAGAACAAACACTTCAAACAATCATTTCAAGTGATTTATTTAAATTTAAGTGAATCAAGTGTAAAAGAAGCGATAAAAATATTTAGAAGAAGAAGAACGCACAATAGTCAAAAAACAAATGTATTTGAAATTTAATTAAGGAAAAGAAATTTGTTCTTTTACGTAATCTCCCCTTAATTGCTCTGCAATTACTTTTTAACAAGTATCACGAAATGCTTTCACTTGTTCTCAATATTACCTAAAATATTGATATAATATATGTAACTGTATTTATTTTACTTTGTGCACAACAACGTTATTTATTACACCAAATAGCTAACTGTTCACGAATTTAATCCGCGAAACTTTGCAATGAAAAATTTAAAGTTTCCATTGCAATGCAAATTAAAATTTCGCCAAAGCGAAGTTTCGCCGACTTACATTAACAATTGCGCTGCAGCTCGCAAGGCATTCGATCCAAATTTGAATTATCGTTTTCATTTTACGGAAATGCGTATTCAAGTTGAACTTCTTAGTTGTGGCAGTTCAGTATTCGGCGAAGATCTTAAAAGGACTGTTATCGCCAAAAGAATCAAGGGAGACCAACCCTCAACTAACTCCTGCATAGATGTTACAAAGGAAATAACCATACCCCTAAATGTCTACCGGAATCGCTGCAGACAATTCTAAAAATGGGCGTCCTGCTCGCAGCTTATGACACTGGGCAAATCGAATTTAAGCGCCTTCTACCCGAAAGTGCGTCAGCGTTGGGAACCGAAGCTAGGGCTATTTCTCAGGCGACAAAACTTGCTCGCAAAGCTAAACTTAAAACGGTTATCATTACAGATAGTTAGTTGATCGGTCATAAAATCTATCCGTAACTTCTTAAATTTCAACTGGAACCGTGTCAACAGAGTGAGGAACACCATTGCCACGTACAGAGGCAAAATTTAAATTTTCTGTGCACCAAGTCTTGCAAAATAAGCGAGCAGACCATAGCTTCCCCACGCGAACGGTACAATCGAAAAGTTGAAGCTTCAAAAGTATACTAGGAAAAAAAATGCAAGCGAAAACTGATGTCCTCAGTGTTAAGATGGCTATTCAGAATTGCCCCAACATACGATGTAGGGTCCATCAAATCTTTCATTTCTGCTTTTTTTTCTTTTGTACGACCAGTCACTAAAGTGCGGGCACGGTGAGGATCAGGAAGGATTGTAGCGACACTTGATTGAAGGAAGAGCGTAGTGTTTGTAAACTTTCGCATGTGTTTTGCTAATCTAATCTACAAGTTGAAGGAACTGGCCCGATGAGAGTTAAAAAGTACGTGTGTTGATACAAAGCACATCTTCCATCATCCAAGAGCTGATGCGTGCTAGAAAATCATTGATTTTTTTTCAACCCCGGAGCAAGCAAGTATCGGTAACAAAAGTAACGAAAAGTTTAGCAAAAATCATTGGAGCTTCCTACTATAGACTTCACTAAATCAGATAAACTGTTTATTTCAGATATATCTGAGCTTTCGAATGATGTTAAAGGCGGAGGTTCGATCCAATTATAGGTTTGCTTTGATCGATCTTCATATAGATTTCCGAAATTAGCTAACGACGCGAGAGTGTAAAGTTAGATAACTAGCAAAGACACAAACCAAACGCCTTAACAGAGTTGCGTTAAGTCATCAATAGAGTCTCCGCGAAGGATTTAAGTCAAAATACTGTGAAAATACTATTCCTGAATATTACAAGCAATATATGTCTATGTTAATTGCACTATGTCAAATATTTAGATTCCAAATACAAGAGCTTATCAACCTATTGCGGCCAACCCGAGTACTGCGAAAACTAATGAAACTAATATTTTATGGGTTCTCGATCAATAATCCTTCAGTTTTATTTCATTTTTATATTTTTAGAAACGAAACGCTACCCTTTTTTGACGAGTAGTTAATCAAATATGTAGTAAATAAAAAGGTGAGAAAGCGAAAAAATTTTAGGAAACATTTTCGCAAAATGTCGGTTTTTCCAATGTCACTTGTTTGGTATATTTTCAAGCAAAAGACCCGTTGCGTAAGGGATGTCCATCAAAATTCCTTTCCTCCTTTCAATAGTCACGCTAGTCTATCTTATGTATATGTTTTAATCGTTGACAAACTATGCCGAACATATTGTGCATTGGCCATTTGATGCGAAACGGATATCAAAGATTCGCCTTAGAAAAGGAAAAATTTATTTTCTTCTGTTTTTTTCGGTTCGCGGTAATAAAAAATCAATTTTTATTGATGAACATCGACGTAATGTTCTTTTCAAATATAATAAAAATTCTGTTTATTTCGTAAGTTTACGCTAATTTTCAACGCTTGTTGTTTAAATTATTTTATTTCTTCACACGGAACAAAAGCAATTAGCTTTTCATTTGAAACTTAGCATATAAAATTCACATAAAAGTCATCCATCAGTCAATCAAAGTGAAACATCTAAACTCAAAGGCAATAGAAGCTAAGAAACGAAAAATGGTAAAAAAAAAAAAAAATTCATTTAAATGAAAAAACAAAAAAAAACAAAAAAAGAAACAATTAAATCTTAAAGCTTTGGCTCGAATCGAGTTCCATATTGTTAAATTCATTACATATACATATATATATATACGTATTAACAGAAGAGACAAGTTTACATTATTTATGATGTAATTTATAAATTATTAGCCACTTATTTGCTTTGAGCCATAAAGTGCAATGGATCTAGATTCGAGAACGAGAAATACTAAATTAAAGCATAAGACATTTATGAGACTAATTAAAGCCACATCGGTTTCAGGTTATTGGCAAATTTTTCTAATTATTCGTGGCTTTTTGCCACAATAGACTTAATTACCACTTTCGAAATACCAATAAAAATGCACAGTTAGACGACCCATAAGGAACACGCGTACGCAGAATTTTGCAAAAAACGAATCAAAAGACGAACTTAACTATCAGCCACCAAATTCTTTAGATATTGAAATGGCAATAATCCGTTAAGCATGTGAAATATTTATCTACTGCAACGAACGTGATCCGGATCAATTTGAGTAAACTTCATATATTTTAAATGCAATTGGAGTTTTAGCAAATAATAAAATGAAATTCTTCTTTAATCTTCATTCTCTATTTAATGTCTTTCTTTTTGCCTTATGTAACATTTTCGATTAAAATCTCTTTCTGCGAATATCATCCTATTTACAAATTGATGTTATATTCGTTTTTTTTTTTTTTTTTTTTTTTTTTTTTTTGAGGTTATGTCCGAACATTTCTGTTGCAGGTTAAGTTAATAATTCGATTTGTCGAACCATTTAATTAGTGGCTTTAAAGCATTTGTAAGTTGTTTCATTTTTGTTTTTTTTTTTTTGCTTTTCAATTTGTCAACTTCTCTAACGCCGAGCTGAAGTATTCTGCCATTTTGCTGGCAGTGGTTTTTTCTTTTTTAGTGAACTTAAAGCCTCACGACGTCCGGCCTGTTGCTTTCTGAATTCTTGTAATCTGTTAATAGAAGATTCCTTTCGAAATTACTCTTATGCCCCCCCCCCCCTTCAGGGGATAAAACGCGAAAAGCGATTTGAGAGGAGTGCGTGCGTTTTTGTGATTTGATTTGATTCGGAATTGAGGCCGTCATGGGCGTCAGTTTGTCCGTTATCTGTTTTGGAAACTTAGACGATATTTACGGAACATAACTGACAACATCAAAGACCCCAAATAAAGTAACGAATATCCTTTGATGAGTTGACTTGTTATATCCTACATCACTCGTGGTACGGGGCATATTAAGTAAGTAAAATAGATCCACGTTTTATCATACCGGTCGATCTAAACCTGCCTGTCCGTCTAATGTATATCCGTGTGAACTTGTGTTCAACTTACAGGTCGCAATTTTTAAGATATTTTGATGAAACTTGGTTCACTAAAATGCTTTGATTCAAAGGTGAATGCTTTTGAAAGTGTTTCGGATCGGTACACTTTCTCCAGCACTCCCCATATATGTGATGCATAATTTCAAAATTTCGTTATATAGAAAAAAATTGCAATTTTCAGGATCACTGGACAAAAGTCTTTGGGTTATAGTATTTTCACTTTGTAAATTGGTTCGGTTGAGGCAACAATTTATAAAACCCGCTTTCATATAACCGTTCCTACGAAAACTGAATCTATATATGGCGAAAAGATAGAATTTTTAATAATTTATGGTGAAAATTAGTTTGAAATAAATGACTCAATCAATGAACAAAGAAATCAATCTAACCGAATTTAGATCATAAAAGTCTTCTTTTTTTTTTTTTGGATACCATCGCACATAAGGATTCTCGAGAAATGTGAACCCTTTTATGCCAGAAAGGTCTAATTGGTAATGTATTAACGTATTTAATAATAATGTGTTGATGTAAAAATTAAGTGAGCAAACTTTGAAACACATGACTCCATTTCTTGGCACCCACTCCACGTAGGATTTCGCATGAATGGTGCGCCCTTTACAAAAATTTTTATTCTGCGTGGATTGGAAGTGAGAATTGGCTTGATTGCTTTTGGTTTTTGTTTTTTATTTTTTTTTTTTTCCCGATTTCAATAATTTATCGAATAAAATTCATTGATAGTTAGTATGGTTCTTTAGTCGGATAGATGATGAACAACAGCCTCTCGCTGTTCAAGGTATGATTTATTTACTTATTTTTATACGTTTGTTTTTTTCAATAAATAAAAAATAATAGTTATTAATAGCTTGCATCGATGATTATATAGTGTTTTCGTGCTTGTCTATAATAATAATTTATAAATTTTTTTTTTTTGTTTTCCTTTTATTTATTCTATCATTTTTATTTAATGAATTTTTAATAAATATTTTCAAAAAATTAAACAGAAGCCTTCAGTACTGCTATTGCTAATTTTATTCTATTACTAATTATGTATATGATTAAGCAGGTAACGGAAGTTCATCAAAGTTTTATTAATGGGAATTGCTAGCTTCATTCTGCTTTAACTTTATTGTTGTTGTTGCATCTATTCGCAATACTTGAAGCATGACCAGAGAGCATTTATTAGAATATACTTCACCTCACAAGCACAGCACTGTGATTACCTTTAATTATATTAACTTGATATGGTTTGGGGATGCATTTGCAAGTTTTCAAGCGAAGCTTTATCAAGCTGAAAATAATTGCTGGATATTTTTTCATTTTAACTTTTTTTATAAAGTTTTAAATAATACTTGATTTTAATATATATTCACAAGTGAATATTAGATTTGCTGACTTTTAATATTTAAAGGAATTTGGATCGCATGTTTACTTAAACCTGACTTTCTCACTGTGAACTCCTTTGAATATTTGCACACAAAAACCAATAGAGCATAGTATTTGAATAATTTTGGCAAATATAGATGGGATGGGACCTTTTTTTTTTTTTTTTTTTTTTGAACCCCTTTCTGCACAAACTTAAGTATTAAAAATAAGTTAAGTAACGCAACTTCTGCAAGCCAAAACAAGTATCAACCAAGCAAAAATTATTATAGTGGGCCACGATTCAGCATTAAATACCCTACACCAACTCACAGTTATTCATATGAGGTATTTTCAAAATGATGCGTTATATGGGAATTGGTAGAAATAGTAGCCCGATCTTAACCATTTTCAATAGTCTTCGTCCTTGGATCAAAACACGTCAGTTTACGAAAATAACTTAGAAATATGGACCTGTAGATTGAATACAACAAAGCAAGACAGACAGACGGACATTTACATGGTAACGAAAATAGTTTGATGCGAAAATTAACAAAGCATTGTAATAGGTAAAGTGGGGTAGGGTATTTAATAATCGACCTTGTCCGACTATCACACTTCAAGTTGTCTTCGTATAACAACTTTTTCAAAATAAAGTGTTTTAAGAGAAGTGGCTGCAAAATTGATACGATCCAATTCATTTTCAAAAGGGTTCACTTCGTGTTAATGCAGCAAGTTTTATTAAAGCATCTCATTAATTCCGATCGATAAATTGAACACAATAATGAATGAGCAGATAGAGGCATACATACAAAGGGGCAAACACTTTCAGATTGCTATAAATTACTATTATTCTGAGTCCATTGTAGTAATAAAAGGTAAACATATCTCAAAACGTTCTGCGTGTCGAATGTATCTACACAAACTTAATGTGTTCTTGTCGCATGTGGCGTGGAATAAAATCGACGACTAATTATTGTAAGATTTTGGAATGTTTACGATTTAATCTAAGAGTTCCAAAAAGGAGCAAATAGAATGAAGTTTGGATGTTCGGTTACATATATAATGTGCGTTAATGCACGACCCACGCTTGCGATGGAATTGCAAGTTTATACGAACAGTTTCCGTTCACAGTCCCAAGCATGCAAATGCTTCAGCGGCTGACCCAGATCTCTTGCTCCATTAAATATATACATTGAAATATCCATTGTAGCGGTTTCGCAGAAGGCCGTTGCAAAGCTATTTCAGGCAATGGTCCATATACGTGTAACAGGGCGACGGTTAGAAAGAAATCAAGAAAGAAAAAGGGACCGAAAGAAAATGGCCGCAGCTTAGCGGGAGTGTGCGCAATCGGAAAGTATTATTATGCCTTAACCGACTGAGCGTTCACTCTAGCTATGACCAAAGGTAATTATGGTAGATAGTATGACCACTTTCCACTGCAAGTGCGGAAGATATATACCTTCCAATTGCCAAGATATTTTTCGGTTTACACCACTAGTAGCTCATGACATTGATAAAATTAAAACTATTATCTCTCTCTCTCTCTCTCTCTCTCTCTCTCTCTCTCTCTCTCTCTCTGTCTGTCTCTCTCTTCCTTTCTCTCTCTCTCTCTCTCAAACGGAAGACTAAGCAATCAATTGTTTTTAAATATTTCGCTTTCAAAATATAATCAATTTGCGCTTTGCATGCTTATAGATAAACACAAGTTCTGCCAGTATTCAAATTAACCGGTTAACTGCGTAATTAATCCCAAAAAGTCCCTCACACAGTACCTAATTAAAATCAAGCGATGACGCGCATACACGTCAAATGCAAGACAAATGTTCGCATAATAAATTTTACGGCAAAATCAAAGTAAAGTGAATAATATTTCATTTTTATTTGATAAAAAATTAATAATTCATTGCTGAGAAAGATATTGTTATTGAAAAGGTTTTAAAAATTGCCAAAAAAATAATAATAAAATTCATAACAAAACAAAGAAATTCGCGAAAAAATGTTTTTTTTTTTTTTTTTTTTTTTGCGTACTGCGTAGAAGAGTTCGAGAACAAAATAGAAGATAGCAGGAGCTCAAGAATGAGGTCCGGTTTCTTGAACGACTTTCTCATTTGATGTCTTGGAGGTGCCTATGCTGCACTTACTCCATTCTTTATGTCTGCACCGGCCGTTTTCTCTTATCCTAAACACACTATACTTTCAGTTTCTTTGCAATAGAGAAATAGTTCAATTAACATTTTTTTTCTTTTTATTTTTTTAATTGATAGCAAGCTTTGGGGTTTTCCTTATCTTTTACAAATGAAAATGAATGGATTCGAATTGACACGCATACGCAATTAACTGGTTAAACTCGTAGATTAAAAAGTATTATAAATCAAGCACACACACACACGCGCTTGCTCAGTAATTACATTGGTTTACGAGAACCAATCGTTATACTTTACACCACTTCTGGTACAAGGGCATCAAATTTGTGCGGATGTGCATAACAATCAGAGAGACTTGAGATAGATCCATCGTTTACCATATGGGTTCAGAATCGCTTCCTGAATCGATTTGAGCTTGCCTGTCCATCAGTCCATGTTGTTTTCTTTGTTTTTGTGTTCCCCCCTAAAGGCTGTAATTCATGAGTTAACTCAAGCTAGCTCGTCTATCCATCTGTCGGTCTTGTTTGCTCGTATACAAGATACATAGATGAAATTCGGTATACGATATGACGCGTTTGCGCCCAAAGACGAGCGCGTTATTGTGACAAAGTCGTTACATGAACAATTTTAGAGGGGGAGTAGGGCTTTTAATCGCGGTCCCGGGCACACTAAGATTTCTACTTGTTTGCTTACCGTATTATAGGTGGAGTTTGTGTATGTACGAGCAATTGTTTCACATATTAGATATGTTCTCAAACGTTGTATGGCTTGCAAATGAACACGGTTATCCATACGAGATTTGCTGATCCGCCTATTTTGTAAGCCGATAAATCTATTTGAAAAGTTTCTTTAACGTTTTCATGATGAATCCGTTTTTACGGAAGCACTTGCAATTTTTTTCTTTTATTTTATAGTAATTACTTTCGCAGCTATTATTTAAGCAAATACCCAATCCAGTGTCATTTGATATCTGAACTAAAAAACACCCGGGAGGATTAACAACAATACTTGTAATAACACTTGTGCTGCTTTATCAGAAAAAAAGAAAAAAAAACTAAAAAAAAAATATGTAGCCTTTGTAATTTGGAAGAAGAAGAAGAAGAAGAAGAAGAAGAGAAAGAAAAAAAACGACCAACAACAACAATAATAAACAACGAGCAGCAACGTGTGTTTCGTAACATCTTGAGACGTGCTTTCTATACATAAGAATGAATAAAAGCAAATACAAATACAAGTTTGACTATTATTTTCACACAAATTGCAACAGCTGTTCACTGACTGACTGTATTCGAAATACTTTCTTGTAGACATTAACACACATGCGTTTTCTCATTCATTTTTAACCCCCTGCCGGCGATAAATTAGTTCAGATATCATACAATCCATATAAAGTCAAAGATGTAACTACATATATGCACACTCGTATGCTCGGTATTATATTGAATTGTGTGCCGCGTTTAACAATAATATTTTTAAAAATATTGTTTAAAAAAAAAAAAATAGACAAATTTTTAATAAGATTTTCTTGTCATAAAATTGAACGAAAGCTGACATTTAATGTCGAAATGTGAAATGAAAAGATCAGCGAAAAAAATAAACTGTAACATCCAGTTCAGTTCAATGCTAAAGTTTAGAATATTTAGAAAAATTTTGTGATTTATACTTATTGAGCTTAAAACAAAAAAAAAAAAAAAACACACACACACACACACACATGTCATATGGCTTACATCGTATCTTTTGATTACTAACATAAAAGATTTCTCTTAATTAGATTTACACGCCTTATCAGCCAAAGTGCTATCATCAAAGGTTCGTCTTTCTCTTTTTTTTTTTCAAGTATAAAAGTCCCAAGTAAGTATCATCGCCAAACCTAAACAATGTTCGGTACATAATTTGTCAAGTCAATGTCGCGGAACCATTTAATCTTTAATTTAATCTTAATGAACACTTTGAAGCACGAATTTTGAACTGTCTTTCATTGGGAGTAACATAGTAAAAATTCCCGCCGATAATGCGTGCAATCAAGTCACAAAATTTCAAAGACTTGAGAACGCAAGCATTCCGTATATTAAATCCATAAATGGGTATGCATCGAAAAACCATCGCATTCGAATTAAACATATCGCGAAACAATTGATTTGATCAATATTAAGAATATCTCCGATCTGCATAGGCAATTACTGACTGTCCATCGCAATTGAAACGTAGACTTGTTCGATCAGAGTAATAGGTAGTGCAATGAATACAAAAAACCTAATTACGCACATGATCCGTGTTATTTGGCAGTCTTTTTAAATTCATTCTTTGTAAATTTATTTACATGCGGAAGAAATCTAAAATACGTAGAAGAGGTCCCTTCAATCCCAGAAACGTTGAGAAACATCGTGATCAAATTTTAACAGGTTACATAAATATACATAGATTACCCGAAAGCAATTGGTTCCTTCACTCGAACACCGCCAACTATGGATAGGTGTTTATGAGCAAATCGGGTTTATTTCTACAAGCAATAATTTGTATAATTCTTCCAAGGTATTGATTAAAATAATGTATAGTCAACTATACTGTTGTTGACTTTTTTTTATATTTTTTTAATTTTTTCATCTCCTGCCAATGCGATTATCATCTTTGTAAAGTCATCTTATTCACTTTTCGCCTTTCGGATGGGTTACGAACAATTGTCGTTCGTTTCGGCTTTCACGCCTACGTTTTTCAGATTCTAAAGCCAAAAGAATTTAACACTAGTTGCTTACATTACTAAATACAACCCTGTTCAAATATAATGTAGTCTTAAAAAAAAATAAAGATGGAATAAGAATCTTGATATGTGCGCTGGGATTTTTCTCTGAATTATTTCTTTTGTGCATCTTAGAGAGAAAAACTGTAATACTTGACCAGACTGCTCTTTTCATTGCTCTGCTCCGTGAAACGCATTTCACTTCGTAATCATCAATAGGAACCAATCAATTGCGTGAATTGAATTTTTCAATCGTTCCGCGACATCTATAAGTCGTCAGGAAAGTGAGCTTATTAAGTTGATAGCTTCCCTAAAACAACAAACCTCGGGTCTAATTGCGCTAGACACTGTGACACTTTATATGACTCTTTATAGCGAATCAAATGGTGATTGTGTGGTAAGTAAAAAAATTGTGCGCGCCCTAAGAGCAGTGACTTAAATGTAATGTGAAAAATTGAAATATTTTGGCAATTGCGAGCGGATATCCATGGGTTGATTGGAAAGCGGACTTTAATTTTCAAAGTGAATTTTTGTGATGCTCGGCGTTCGAACGACGTATAATTGAATTAATTTCTTCTTATGCATATTATTCGGCATTACAGAGGAAGCGGAAAATCCGGCATATGCTTTCTTATCGCTCTGCAAGACTCCTACGGCACTTAAACACAAATTCGTGTTAAATTCAATTTGTTCAAACTTTTTGCAAATTTCATTACAATTTTATGGGATCTTTGTACGGTTTTAACTGACTTTTGAACTAAAATCCCATTAGTCGCAAACAAGCAAACGAATGCATACCCTTTGCTAATGCTGATCGCTGCGGTTGCTCTTGTATCCTTCAGCGGTGAAATAGAGAGAGTTTCAGCCCAAGCAGCTAAGGCATTATGAATTTGGAGAGAAATGTGAAGGCATACAATCTTGCTGCTTGCTTGTTCTCGTATACACGCATACGTTGTGTGTTTCGCAACTATTTCTTACGTGTGTGGTAGCTGTGGTTCACTCACCTGCTCAAAAGAAAGAAGATAACTGCATAACATATCCACGAAAACCACCTAAAACCACTACAGTTATGGAAAGCTTCCTGCTCAATAGACTCGGAGATCTTGTAAAGTATGTGAGCTTAATCACTTGTCCAATGCGTCGTTTGGTTTTTTAATTTTGATGCAAAGTTTTTCCTCAGATAAAAAAAAAATCATGACACTGGTTAAGAATTTCTGAGGGCAGGCTCTCGCGCAGCGTTAGACCCTCCGAGATATTAATGTCCCTCGCACTGGGCGTCAAGAACTTCGGACGTCTATCGTCAAGAGAAGTTGTGCATTCCTGCTTGCGTTCAAAGGTTTCTCACATATTTTGCATGGTGCGAGAATTTCTATATCGTAAACTAATCCAGTTCCAGTTCGCGAGGTGCTTCCTGTATGAATGATCAGCAGATTTTTTAGATCGGTTGTCTTTGTGCGGAACGTGACAACTGAAAATTTCTTCATTTTTTTCCGTGACTTGACAGACCTCACTAGCTATGCTCGCTGTTGACTGTATGCGTATCTTTCCACGAGTACAGGGCTATTCAAAACGAATCTTATGCGGATTAAGAAGAGAAAATGATAATCGAAAGCACGCCGCACATAGTCATCGAAATCTTCGTCAGCATTACTACCGAAAACAAGAATTTTTTAAGTTTTCTAAAATATTACGATAACGTGAAATGCGAAAATAGCGAATTAGATGTGAAAACAAAGAAAGAACAAAAGAATGAAATTATCGCATGTTTTTTACACTCAAGCCGTTCGGGTCTAAGTAGAATTTTTTTATTATTTTGTAGAATTGTTGTTGAAAAACAGTCGACCTTTCAAAGAGTTTTTATAGCAAAATACAATTTTATACGGAAGGCCATTTTATATTAATTTCGTTATTCGTTATTCGTTTCAGTTATATATGTGGGATGTTTGTTCTTTCTTTGTTTACACACTACCGGAGATTATTTTAACTTTATTACAGTACAGTATAAAACAGAAAAATACATTTTAAAGACTTTTTTAAAGGTGTAGTGTACACATTCTTGATTAGTGTTAGCTAATGGCCGTGACCGGTTTGCCGCCTACCGCCTACCGCCACCAATCTTATGATAATATGAAAACTTTATATATATGTATATATATACACTATGTATTAAAATGATTGACATCCGTTCGCCGAAAGGCGCCCTAAGCTAAAGTGAGAAGTGAACTTATTTTCACGCATGGATTGTATTCCATACCATAAAATTGATTACCCAAATTTATTGAACACACACCGTATGCGACTTATTGAATATGTATAAAAAATCGGATGCTTGCTCTTCTTCGCCCATTTATCATATCTATAAAATTCGTTTCCTTCCTTCCTTCTCGAACGACGAGATAAACATGATGAGTATCAATGCATTCGACCAGAATCGCTTGTTAACCGTGCCTCTCTTACTTTTATTTGGTTTTTAAACAAATTTTTTATATATATTTGTTTGATTTCTATTTGATTCGCTTTTCAATTACATGCATGAATCATGTTACGTATAAATTGTTAAAAAAAAAAAAAGAAAAAAAATAACGCGAAACGAAATCATGTACATTTTATTCATTTTTTTTTTTTTTTTTTTTTTTTTATTTTTTATATATATTTATTTAAAAAAAAAAAAGTTTTTTATGCCCTTTTTTCGAAATGAATTTTATTGTTTTATATATATATGTATGTACGTATGTATAATAATTCATACGTGAGGGCATTTCAAAAAACGTGCTGTACATAAATATAATTCATAATGCATTGGTTTTTTGCTTTTTGTTGCTTCGTCGATAATTGCTTAAAAATTTATTTGTTTCTTTTTACAGCCATTCGCCGTTCTTATCCCCATTAACTATATCAAATGATTTGAAAGCATAAAAGTACATATCGACATTAAATAGATTTGATGGTAAGCGCATATTGAATGCATGCTAACGGTATCGATTTTTCGATATTTCCGTGAATGTGCAAGATTTTACAATTTTTTATCGATTGTCTTCTTCGAACGGTTGAGTCTTCTCTTTTCACGTCCACATCTATATTTCGAAGAGTAATCAGTTGACAATTTAACAGTTAATGAAATTGGGCAAATGTTTTAAAAATCTTTCCAAGAGATGCGATAAACGGTACTACGTAGTTTTGGATAACCGCAACTATTTTATGTGAAAATAATATCTTTGGACTGTGCATAGATAGCATGTTTTGAAAAAAGATTAAGTACACAATTTCTTCGAATTTTTCGAATTTTTAATAGCCTGAGTTATGTACACCGAAAATGGGCTTATAATGGGAAAAGTTATATTGCTTTTCTGCTATTATTACGTCATTACTTCATTTGTTCACTATTGAGAAAAACTGGTCCAATATATGTTAATCAAAATCAATCTCCCAGTTTGTTCCATCTTCTTGGCAAAACCGTATCGAAGGAACGATATTGGTTTGGCATCGACCCATTTTCGCATTTCTTCAGCCTTTCGAACTCGCATCCCAGCGACGCCATGTGGCATCGATTTGAACAAGTGGTAATCAGAAGGCGTTGGCCTTTTTGGCAACATTACATAGTTCAATTTGTTCAATTAATCTCGGTAGACATCTGGAGTAACATTCATCGGTTTCCACAGCTCGCATTACACCACGCCTTGCTGATCCCACCATATATACAGCAACATTTTATGGCCATGAATGTTCCACTTCGGTATTGACATAGATGTCTGTTCGGGGCTAATCCATAACATATTGCACTTGGGATTGTCATAGTAGATCCACTCATTATCGTTGTTTTATGCAGAGAGAGTTTCATCCATTACACCCCTGCGTTATAACCTAAACAACTGGAACTTGTAAACCAGTTGTCGGAATGGCATCAAATTTTAACGCATTGCGTTTGAATGTTAGTACACTTCGCATATAATATGGATCAATGGGCATCCTACAAACTAATTTAGTTACAGATGAGAGTCATTTGCCTAAATTCATTGGATAAGTCAGCATCCGCGATATTGAATATAGAGATAGCTTTTCTTATGCACTACATCACCCCGCATACTCGCTACATGCACCCAGAACACTTGAGATAGACACAGTAGATAATAATACCTGCTACTGTATCTGCCAGTCTGTCCAACTGATGTCTGCCCATTCTTGTGTTCAACCTATATACAGCAACTTTTAAGATATTTTGCTAAAGTTTGGACCGAACCACTTATTCAATAGCTTCCCATATGAAGCCTTATGGCGAAATATAGTTATATGTGTACCCGTATTAAGCAACGTAGTAGGGTATGGTATTTAATAACAAGACGTGTCCCACCATAATACCTTCCTATTCAACTTCAAGCCGTATCATACTCAGTTAACTTAGTTTAAAATCAATACAGAAGCTACTAAGTGAATATTAAATCGTCTTAAGTCAAATATTTTATTTCAAAAACATCGTAATTTTTTAAGAATCAGACCAAAACACCCGTTAAGTATTGAAAATAAATTGACTTGAACCGCTTCCGCGATTAGCGGGCAGACAATATCCACTTACGAAATTTTAGATTTGTCTGTCTACTTAAGTTGATATCGATGAGTCGGTGCGGAACCTCACACAATGTTATAGAACATGAGGGTGTCACGGTAATCACAATTATATACCATATGTTCTTTAATAAATCATTTGGGGAGAGCAAAATCATCTTCCAATGATGGATGCAGTACAACAGAATAGAAAAATTGATAGAAAGAGAATAAACGTGAAACCCATAGATTTTTTTTATTTTTAACAAAACATGGAAAGAAATTAAACTTTCATTGGCTGCCGTTAGTTGCAGATTTTTAATCAATTTTTAAAATTTTCTTTACGCAAGACCGACATCACGCAGTTTAAAGGAAATTGAAGATATATTCAATTTCGAGATAATGTTACATTTCTCGCTTAAAATCATAAGGCCAAAGTGTATCTATGTGTGTGCACATGCATATTCGCAGTCGTATAATGTTATCCTTTTTTCAAGTTTGCATTTAATATTCAATATCCAACTGTGAGTGTTTTACTCTTCACGTTTTACGGTACTTTGCCATGGATAGGCCGCATGTCTAGTGATACTGTAGAAATTATTCCAAAAAATATTAAAAAGCAAAAAATGTTTTTTTTTTTCTTTTTTTCCTTTTTTTGATAGTTTTGTCCTTCCTTTGTTCAATTCTGTATTCGTCAAATCATCTGTTTGTCTACTTCTGGTGATATGCTTTGTACGACAACAGCAGATTGTATGACAAGGATTTATTAACATGGCAACGCAAAAAGAAAAGCGTATGCATGCACCACCACCTTGTTAACCAGAAAACAATAACAGCAATGGAAAACAGCAGCCGCAGCCGGAGCCGTAGTCGAACAGCAGCAGCAGCAGCAGCAGCAGCAGCAGTGAGAATAACATAAATCAACATTGTTTCTAATGTTTCAGTAAATTGGTATATGTGTCTGCTTATACATCTAGGCCTTTGTACCCCCTACTAAGGAAGTATAGATTTAATGGGCTTAAAAAGAAACAGCAACAACAATAACAAATATAACAGACAGACGGCAGGATATTCAACAATATCAACTGAGTTTATTGTTGTACTGTCACTTGAATAAGATACGAAAAATTTCAAGGGTGACTGACTGACGTACATATGCACACACATATATATATATATATATATATATATATATACAATGAGTATACTCACGTGTACATATGTACACGCAAACAAACACCATTTTTAAACACTTTTACTTCACAGAAATGAAAACTTTTTCAATGATCGACTCCGGCCTCTCCATTGTTTTACATGGACAAGCATGTATTTCATGTACATGCGTAGCGTTCAAGTGGTCTTCAACACTTTGTTGCAAATAAGGAAAATAGCAGGCAGCCCATGAAACTGTATAATCAGCTTAAGTCGAATCTTATGATATCCTCTGCAGGTACCATAAATAATTAATTGAACTTTCTATATATATATATATATATATATATATATATATATATAAAATTAATGAATTTATCTGAAACATAACTCATCGAGTTGGGTGGCAAAAGAGTCAAAAGGACGAGCTATAGGATAAGCTTTGTTTTATTTTTACTACTAGAATGGAATCAAATTTTGCAGGTGACCTACGAGGCATCCCCTGATATTTTAAGGAAAATTCGCAACTACTTTTCAACAACTCCTTAATACTCAACATTGTTATTCTGGCCGTAGGGCCTGGAAGTATAAAGCATAACTCTCTAAACTTTTTAAATCCTATAGATAAGACGTTGTGTGTAAGAACTCCGGCCTGGACAGAGCATCGTAAGAGATATGTTATTTAAATTGATCAAAGAATGAAGAATGAAATTAAATTTTTCATGATAGCCCAAGTTGATTACATAGAAATGAATTGATTAATAGAAGAGGTTTTCTATAGTAATAGTGATTTCTATATCGAGTCTCCGAAGTGCATTTCCCTCGGTTGACAAATCGAATATACTCATCAATGATGAGTGCAAATTGTTGCTGTTGTAGTTGTTGGTTTTTAATGAACATGAACATCATGAATATGTATAAATTTTTTTTTAAGCCTTCTCTCGTTCTCCCTCATACACTCTTTCGTATGGATTTCATTAAAATTTAATCGTCATCAAAAGATTATCATGAATAAACAAAAGAAAGAAAAAAAAAAAAAAAAAAAAAAAAAAAAAACAAAGTTAAAGCAAGTAAAGCAAACAGATGATGGCAAGGGATGTTGTGGACGGACGGACAGACTAGAGGAAATGCCTGCAATTTATTGATGCGTATTGCCTTTACTTATAACGGAATTGTATGTGCATATGTGTATGTGTCCTGAATTTTTCTCTTGAATTTCTAATTTAACAATGAATGTTTCAAAATTAAACATTGCTTGCTATTGCTATAGCACGCAACTCGTTTTAGCTTCTATTCCCGAAAAAAAAAAAAAATGAATGGAAGAGATTTGAAATTTTTCAATGAATCAAAAATACCTCATGCACTGCCTTCAGTGTTTACTGATAACAAAACATCGATATACGTCTGCGTGCATACGCAACGCAGAATAAATTTTTTCTATAAAAAGGAATAAAATAAATAAATAAATAAATAAAAAACAAAAAAAAAATTTATATCAATTTTTACAATCACACAAATTTTCTGCAATCTCTCTTCTTTGCTTCTTTTCTTTGCAGACAATCTGTTGAAATATCAACGCTTATAAAATAAGTGGCGTAACATCTTAGAGAGGTAAGTGGGATTGACAGTCAGATTAAATTAGATTAGCTTTACGGCAATTAAAGAAATATACATTACAAAAACAAAAAAAAAAAGCGCTCGCTTGTCTATCAATTAGACTAAAAAAGACTATCTTAGAAGATTTGAAAAAATTTTTTAAAAAACCTAAACATTTCTGTGTGAAAAGTCTTTGAGTGTATAGTAACCTAAGAAAGGTGACTTCATTTTTTTTTTTTTTTTTTTTTTGAATGGAAGAAAGTTAATAGAATAATAATAACATTTTTGAGTATTTTTCTAAGTACAAATTACGAGAAATTGTCTTTGAACAGGTAAGAGCACCATAGGGGACAAGGCCCGCCATTAAATTCCTTATATCGTAGTATGGGTATTCAGGTAACAGGTTTTTGAAAAGGAGGCGTAGGATGGAAAGTGATTGTCGAAAACGCGGTCTGATCCGATCTACTCGAAGCTGCGTTCGTGTACCAAGTCTCTTCAAATTGTCGCACAAATTGCGGCCTGTACATTGAATACAAGAAAACCAGGCGGACACAAGATGAGCAAAGGAAATCACATGTGATTCAGAAAGTGAATCTGAATCGATCGGTGTAACAAGAGCTGGGTCTTTCTCAACTCCTTCTAGACGTTGTGTATATGCGCATAAAATGCACACACACTTGCACCACAAGTAGAATATAACAACGCTGCTCTCTTTCGCGCAAGGGATTTTTACGGCCCATAAAGTAGCTCATGAAAATTTTAATGTAAAAAAAAAAGAACAAGTATGTACAACAAACATATTTGCAGTTAACGTAGTGCGTAGTGAATTCTAAAAATATTGATTTTTGCATGAACGACGAGTGTTTGAATGAAAAGCTTAAATTTTCATAGGGAAAAGAATTCAATCAGGTACTTATTGACAATAGTTATTAAATATTGTGTTACACTGCAAATTGCTTTGGAAAGTCATATTTCGCGAAAAATGTTTATAACATTTCTTTATTTATACAATATTTCTTTAACTGCCTTTTAGTCCCATTTAATCTGCAATCCCGGTATCGCATAGTTTCCGGTTCATGAACAAGTATTCATTTCCGTTCGGCTTCCCCGCAGACTTTATGCTACAGCGTAGTATCCGCCAAAGATAGGATCGCACATTTTACACACAAGTAAATTTACAAGTTTGTAATCCTATCGTCGTAGAACTAGCGATTAATGTCAAAATCTTCACCACTACACACTTTTAATTTCTTGGTTATCCCAGAGAATTTACACTAATACAGTTTTGTTTCCAAATTCTCTTAAATGAACATAAATTCGCTCTAATGACATCATTCAGAGTGTGAGAGATGTTGGAAATCATCAGGTAAGACCTCAGATCAGCTTTAAAGGTTCTATTAAACCAATAATAAAAAATAAAAAAAAATTCCTTAGTCGCTTGCCCTCCGAAGCATAAAATAAAACCTAAAGTCGTATTCCAAGCAAGAGCTCCATGGGTCTACTTTAGGTCCAATCACCTAAAATTTCAATAGAATAGAATAATGGGCGTAATAGTAACATGTTGTCCTACTTTGCATTATTCAGTGACCACTATTCAGTTTGAAAGCAACAAATCTTTGTATTTATTCCAATAAAACTTACTTCTCGTAGGACTTAATTACTGATCTCTTCTTTGTCTTGAGGCAATTACCTTACGTTATTTCGGCAAAGAAGAGAGAAAATTTCTTCAATTTCTCTCAACTGTAGAATATTACATTCTATATACATATATCTTCGATCCAAGCATCATAAATTTTATCTTACAAATAAAAACTAGTTCCTCAAGATCTCATGTAAGATCTAATCTACATCTTTACTTGTGTGTGAGTCTTTCTTCTTGTAATTTTTTCTTCTACACTCGAAGCTTCAGTCGATTTCAATCGAAGACCTTTATCAGGTACTTAGCGGATGTTTATAAATATATTATTGAAACTCTAATGAGAACTAAAAATTTGATTGATGTTGAAAAATGAAAAATTAAAATTATTTACACAAGTTGAAAGAATTCCTAAAATGTGTGCATGTGTGTGTCAATTTGCCGATTATTACATTCTAATAAGAAGGCATCGGAATGCTTCCTCTTGACGGAAACTTTGTCTTTTCTTATTTAATCCCGGAAATTATTGACTTACTTGCTATTGGTTATTATTAATTGTACCCTATAGGTCTTATGGTACGGAGGGTACTACGTGAAGCTTGGACGAATGGAAGCAACAGCCAGTATGAGCTGAAATATGCCCGCTTTTGATTACACCATTCGTTTCAGAGCAGGTTTATTTGACCTGTTTTGGTCTAAGGATGATAATAGGAGAATAGGACGGGCCACTCAGGCGTTGTTTAACACAGAAGGAGAGAGAAATAGAAAGAGGCCGCAGCCTGATGGATCGATAAGTGTTTTGTCCGAGCATTTACTATAACTGTAACCACACATTGATCGCACTTACCGGTATTGTTTATCGCACTGAGAAGTGACCCGGGTTCACTGATGTCGACTTGAATTGAATGGAGTTATATCGATTTACTTAGAAAAATTCAAACGTGCCGTAATGTATGGTAGCGGCATCCTCGGGCTTAACCGTCTGCAATGCTTTAACTTATTTTAATTTTATAAATACTTCTTGCATCCGTAAACTATCTGCTTGGTCGATCATTAAAAGGAAAACAAAAAGCAAAGAAAGAAAATGATCACTTATTTAAAAAAAGTTTTGTTCACACTCCTCGTGCAACTGGTTCATATCCGTTGTACTGAACGAATGTACAAATAATGCTATGATATCATGCAAGTTTGCGTAAAATGCTTTCAATTCACGCAAACCGTTTATCTTTGAAAGCGGAAACGTAATATTTAGTCCGAATAATAGAGAGATGAAGATCTTAATATACACAATTTATATCGCCAACATCAAATTATGTATGTGATTGGATCGTATATACATACCTTAATGCTTTAAATCGACTAATAAGCATAGCATACGTAGCCATGGAAATATCGTATATTGCATGTATGCATAACGAAATTGGATTTCGTATATGAAATGTTTATGACTTTAAGCAATTGATCGGTTAACGTTGAAACAGTGTCTGATTTTTGTACGCCACATACAGCCATGGGAGTAGATTAAAGTTTGGTTTGATCAAAGTTCGATCAGTTAGGCAGCGAGAAATCTCCGCAACGAAAATCCATAAAACTTTTCTGCTTTTCGCCCAACAGCAAAATATATCGTTCAGCAAATCTTGAGAAATTCGTTCTTGAAATGTCGGCCTTTACGGATCAATGTTGCCATAAAAACAACATTTCACTTGCATTATGGTATTGTTGGGCTTGTCAACGGTTAATTAAAACTTGTTCGGACAAATGTCCAAACGAAGACAGGTAAGAGTCTGAGGTTTGGTTGCTTTTCGCCTCAATTGTATTAAATGTGGGCAGCTGCCTTCCCTGGCGATGATTTTAACGTTCAGTTGACGCGACTTGTAATACACTCTACTCAAATGAGCGCCAAATGCTACGCCGTGATTATTCAACATAATCGCCGAAATTAATCCATTGCTCATTATCTATCACGTCTCAAAGACCGCGAAATATTCGTAGTTTCCAAAAAGCAATCATACGTACCGCATAGTGTACGTTTACGCGAACTAACGTCTTCTCTTGCACGTTCTCTTTGCACAGATGCTTGCGTGATATTGGCTTCTATTACTCAGATTGAATTTTTTACTTACGAAGAGCTGAGTAAATTGAAATACAGTTTAAGTAAGCGTTCCCCCTAATGGACTTGTAGGGGAGTTTAGAAAAAGCCTTAAAGCGCTAGCTTTCTTCTTTTTCACCTACCAATGGTCGCGCGTTCATATCTCAGGGGGTGTGCAGTTTTCAATACAGGCGAGCATATGATCTAAATTATCCGACAGTCTTTAAATCCGTTTTTTTTTCTATATTTCTATAACAACATATGTGGTAACAATAAGTAAATAAACAAAATTATATATAAAGTTGGAAAAAATAGGAGAAAATAAGCTCATTACTGCCAACTATTATAAAATTTACGACAACGCTTTAGCAGAAGTGCTCAGTATGTTAATTTGAAGTAAAAGTTAACTAACAAACTGATTTTTTAACTGAAGCTCCTTGCTTTTTATGCTTTACTTTGCCTCCGAATATCTAAATAGTCTAGACCGAATTGGCTACTGCATGTAACTGTTATTTCGTTCTCTCTTATTCGCGATATCTTTTGTATCTACTCTTAATCAGCTTTATCCGGTTCGCCTGCGTCTGGAATTTGTTAAAACATAAAGAAATTTAGTCAAAATCTCAATCAATAATTTAATCGGTTTACAAGGATTAAAAAATAAAAAATTAAATAATTTTGAAATTAGCAAAGTAATTGAAGAAAAACTCATCCTGAACTGATATAAAAGATATCCAAAGCGAATATGGACTTCGTATCCCCACACAGCAATGCTAGATTTATCCTTTCCCGCAAACAATATATGCATGTATATCCGATTTGGTTAAAAGTGGAAAGCAATAAATTCTTTGTTCATTCGCCTTTTATTTGCTCTTAGTACGATATGCTATGTATCGTAACGATTCTGACATAACGTTGCAACTCAGATTACAAATGCCTTGCCGAGGGCCACAGATCGGATATGAAAAACAAGGCACGAACATCGATCTGTAGCTACATTCGCAAAAGATTCTCTAACTGCTTAAATACTCTAAGGCCTGCAACAAATTATTCCTAGGGTCACTTAAAAGATCGATGCGATCGCTGTGTCGCCCTTAGCAAAACGCTTACAATCAAGAAAATATCTTTCAACAAATGTATCGTGATTGGCACAAAATGGATGAATGGAGAATCCCGTTAAACTAAGCTTAACTTTTATCCTTGCCAATTGTAACCCTATTTGCATTTCTTTCCCTTTACGCTTACGCAAGTAAGCGTCATTCTCTCATTTCGGTAGCTAGAGCATGTAAAATTTTCCAGCATAATTCTCTTCATAATTAAAAATGACTGTGGTTAGCCAAGGCAATTTTTGCGCCAGTGAATATTTCAAGGATAGTTTTATTGAATGTTGAGCTAAAAAAATCTGTTCACTTATCAAGAGATATATGGTATCATTTTTACGGTCTTTCATGCGATTTCATGTATGGAAACTTTTAATTTCATAATAAATTCCACATGAGCTTCCTGCAACCCATCCTATGCCTACCATTTTATTATCGTTCAATCCTTTAGGCCATTCGGCTTTATGCTTTCACACTCTTTACTGTCATCGGAATTGGTTAATAAATGCTTTTGACTAAAATGTGGTGAATAAATTATTATTGTGAACATGTGAACGATTGACAAAACGATTGCTTTGCTTGCTTTGTATGCTATACTACTGATTGACTGAACAGACTGATTCTATCTATCTTTATATATATATATATATATATATATATGCATATGTATATATATATATATATCGTTGTGTATTTATTGGTTTTATGTTTTCGCATTATGTGTTGACACAACTCATAAAACTTTGATTACTAACTTATTTACAAAGTCATCAAATTATATTCATGTTATATGTATCTACATAGGTTTGCCTGTGCATAGTTACTGCTATTGTTGTCTTGTTCTTTCGCTTTTTACGATTATTGTTGGGTGTCACCATGTCAACGTTGATTACTTTACTGACATTGTTTTGTTATTTTATTTGTTGATGATGATTTTAGTTGATGCGGTCGGTTGTTGTTTTCCTTTTGTACAATTTTGATTGTGTTACAACTTTTCTGCTATAAAGGTATCATATTTATAAATGCTTGTTAAGAGAACATTTTTATTCATGTATTCATTCATTCATTCTCCGTGCATATGTCACGATCGTCACTATTCAGCCTTTTTGTATTATTCCAAGTTTTTGTTAGAGCGAGTCTAGCGCCATTAGGATTAAATAATGATTTGTATGCATTTTCAGTTCACTTTTGTGTTACTGCATTTATTGTTATACCATAACCACATAAAATATTACACATAGAATCTTGTGCACAACAGCACAGCACGGACGGATAAAATCTAGGAAAAAGTTTATTTTTAGCTCTTCTTTTTTTTTTTTTTTTTTTTTTCTTTATTTGCCAAAAACGAATGAAGAAATTCTCGGAAAAAAAGATTGTGTGTAGAGAGAGCTGGTGCTAATAGTTACACTTCGCTGTGCATCATCCTGACGTCGTTTTAGCATCTGCAACGAATGGTGTCCGCCGATCAAATTTATTGCTTATCACAAGGATACTTGTGGTCCTATCAAAAGTTAAGCCAATCACGAAAACCAAAATAATATCGAAAAGCTAGAAGCGGCAAATATTTTCTTCTTTTTTTTTTTTTTTTTGTTTTGTTTAAAAGTTTACCGCCCGTGGCAAATACGCGGCAAATTCACGGCAAACAATCAGATTTTCACTTAAGATTATGATTTTATTGCTTGAAGTTTTCCATGCCACTGTAATTTTAAACTGCGTTACTTAGGATGCCTTCAAATCAAATAAAAAGTCATCGAAACATAAAACTCGTAAAACTCAAACAAAATTGAATATTTTTAGATGTAACAATAAGGACAAATTGCAATTCGAAAATGAAATTTTTCTAATAAAACTTTTTTTGGTTGTTGGATGCGCCATAAGCTAAATACTTATGAATGCGTGAGTCAGCTCATAAGGAAAACACGAATTTTTGGTAAACAAAAAATTCCTTTTTTTCACCATACTTCGATGTATTGCAATCTGTTTCCGAGTCGGGGAAGCTCTTCCCACGGAATTGGAAACCAAATTAGGGGAATGCGATAGGTGCAGTAATTTTATCACGTTTTTGAAAAACGCTTATAGACGTGTACCGATAACGGTACATGCAGCCACGAAAAACATATGTTTCCTATAAGCACAAGCAAAATTTCATTCAAAACTTGCTGTGAAAGCAGCATCCACTTATAAGAATCGGGAGCAGTAAGTTAGTGTTCGCCACTTCAAATGCCAAGTGAGGTAGTGCTCAGCTTAGTGAGCGCTCAGTCGGTAGAGGCATAACACTTGCCAATTGAGTACACACCAACTAGACAGCGAACATTGATTTCTCTAACTCTTTCTCTTTCCTCACTTCTCTCTAACAGTCACATTGTTACGCAAACGGGTGATGTGCCTTAAGTGACTCTTCATATTTTATATATTTATATATTTGTAATAAAAATAAAGAAAAAAAAAACTTGACAGGTAACGTGTTATCATGATGACGGCGGTTTTTTTTTCGCAAATTTTCTTTTTACCGTTACTTAATCGATCCAATAAAACTGAATAATATGAGTCTCTTATCATTTCACCCTTTCTTGCAATTATAGTCGATGAAGATGAGATGATGAGATGAGATGCGTATTTAAGAAACAAAAAAAAATGTTGGCTATACCTTTATTTTGCCGTTTAGATGCATTTCCATCGCAGACACACAAACCCGGTGTGCAGCATTCAATCCATGTTTCATCCATCGTTGGATGCGAATAAAGATAACGAGATAAGTGTGTGCGATCACAGCTAGCATCGACTAGGACCGATGAATTTCGGGTCGTTGACAATCATTGCATGGGTTCTGGCGCTTATAAGAAAACGTTTAAATGCAGCCATCCAGTATTTAAGCATTTCACCTAACACGTTGTTAACCAAACCATTCTTTAACTGTGTTTGGAAATGTCGTGAAACGAAATTTACTCTTTTTTTTTTTTTTTTTTTTTTTTTTTTTTTTTGGATGGTGAAAGAAAGAAAGAAAGTAAAGTTATTTACTTTCTATGGCTATGGTAAAAGGGGTACTAAATACCAAAACTTGAGAACATTTCTTCTGAACATTTGCTTTGCTTAATAGTGAAAGGAATATTGTTGGTTTTATTTGTGGCTCACACGTCCTACCATTGGGTACCTTATTTATTGCTTACATAACTATGTTTGAGTATTAGACAAAACAATTTTTGAAAACTACGTGAGCAAAGAGAAATTATTCATCTGTTTACTGTTGAAATTGGCTGGAACTGAAATGCAATGCAGTTAAATGTTGATTGGGCACAATCTGCATGCATCCATCCATGCATGCGTATAGCAATTTTACTGTATGATTAGCAGGCACTCCTTTAAGTATTCAGATGCATTCCCAATCGATATGAGATGACGAATTGATTTACTTCATGTGGCTTAGTCGTAACGACATGTGTCGGTGCTCTGAGTGCAATTTTTTTGTGCAAACTAAAATGGATATAAACCTCAAGTTTTCAGTAAATTTTATATTAGTAAATCGAGAAAAATGAAGGAAATCAATCTTCGCAAATGTAATATAACTCAAATCAAGCTTTCTGTTCATATATTTTCCTAGGGCGATGGGTGCCGAGGATTCAGCCAACATTGTTTTTGTATTTTTTATTTTTATTTTTTTTTAATGATTCTTATTTCTTCGACGCCAAGTTGCTTAGGCGTATATTTTCTTCCCTTGCTATATGTACTTTTTTCGGTACATGCTAAAAAATTGTAGAATTTTGAATAACTTTTGAAGAACTTCTTCAGGTTTATGAAAGAAAAAGTATAGTGTTCGTCACCGTGTGTATCATTTTTGGCAGACGTCTCAAACAATATTATAAACACCATTATTTCGCGTGACGTTACGTTCATTTAAGGACTTGGCGTAGAAATGCATTTTGCCTTGCATGTGAACAACACTATGCAGAGCAGGGAACGTGTTAAGTTAATAAGCAAAAAAAAAAAAGCTGACCTTTTTATAGGTTTTTTTTTTTTTTTTTTGCAACATTTGGAAAATGTTTATAGGAATTTTCCAATAATTGCTAATAGAGTAGAAGTTGTGGTCGATAAATTTCAACGCCGAGAACAATAAAAGAGCCCTCGAATTTTTTAAAAATTGTTTTAATTAATATATAAATCTTTTTCAATACATGGAAAAAAGGAAAAAACAGAAAAATTAATAAATATGAATTTTTTTCTTTTTAATAAAATAACTGAGTGACCCAGATTACCATTTAATGAAATTTTTAATGTACTCCCACTGTGACAATAGTTGTGTGAATATAAAATAAAATAAAAAAAATAAAAATAAAAAAAACTGAATATTAAAGTGTTTCTCTGTCTGTCTGCGTTTTTAAAAGCCTTTTGATAAAAAGTCACAAACGTAAATACAATGCGCAGCAATACAATCATTTGAACAAAAAACAGAAAATGATTAAATAAAAAGGCATTAAATAAATTTATTAACCGAACAAACATGAAAAAGCAAAATCAGAGAGAATAGTGCGGCAGACAATGAAATTAAGCACAAAGTATTGCATGTCTGAATATCATTATTGCGACGATCATCATCGTCACAATAATCCTCCGCTGCAATAGCAATTAAAACGCATTTAGCAAAAATTTTTCAAAATCACCAAACATTTGGTCGAACCGCAAGCGGTTAAACGAATAGCTTTAGCGGAGGAAGAAAGCCTTAGAATAAGATTGAAACCGTTGAAAAACATTTTAAATACCTATTAAAAGCTAATTTCCAAAGTAATGCCTTTTCATATTTAGCGAAAATGCCTCGCTTCGTTATCGCCGTAAAACATTAAGCCTTACCGCGCTGTGCCTACGATAACTCGTCACAGAGATCTTACACATTTAGCTGCTTATAGTACCAGCTTAGATATTTACCAGTTCGGTAATATTATCCACATATTTTCCACATTTTTGTACCCTACGCCACGTCTGGTATAGGGTATGTCCGGACGTATGTAACACCCAGAAGAAGTTGATATAGACTCGCCTTTTATTATACCAAACAGTTAATAATTACTTTTTGGTTCGATCTAATCTTGTCTGTTCGTCTGGCTTTCTCGTATTCAACCTACAGGCTCCAACTTTGGTAAATTGACGTGTTTTGGCTCAAGGGTAAAAATCTATTGAAAATGATTTGAATCGGAGAAGTTTTTCCATCAGCTCAAATTTTTGCCGCTGAGTAATAGTATTTCGGCACTATTAACTTGTATGAAAAATTTGATTCGACGGAGGCAACTTTTCGAACTCCCTCTCATGTAACTAAGTGTTCCTACGATACCTGAATCTCTATATGACAAAAGATGTCTGTCTAACTTTCAATACATCATTGTGCAAATTGATCCATAATAGTAAATTGAGACAGAAATCAACCTTAGCTAATTTGGGCCAAGTGGACTTATTTTATTTACCTCCGCCTACAAGAATTCGGGCCAAATGCAGGCTCTTACATGCTAAAAGGGTCCATATGCTTGTTCGTTATAGAAATTTGACATAAGAATTATGTGGACCAAGTTTGAACTACACGTGGGTCTATTTGTTGGCCTCCGACTCCATATGAGATTTCTCATCAATGCTAATCTCTTCGGAAAAATTTCAACTTTTAATATTCTATAATGGAATGCGGTCCATAGTAGCAATTTTGTAAAAAAAGAAAAAAAAAAAATTGCGCCAGGGAATGTGGATCGACATACATAGGGGTCATCGTGTGATGTTTCGGACTCTCATCAAAACTAGCGAATAACTGAACTACGCAAAGTGTTTAATTGTCGGCCTTGCTCGACTATAATATTGTTACTTGTTTATGCTAAGTTGTTGCTTGTGCGACCGCCTTACCGTAGCGACTGTATGCAAGATGAAGCACCCACACACACACAATCAACATTTGCGCATCCTTAAGTTACCATCTTTGCTTGTTTCCTCATTATGTTTCAGGTAGAACTAACTCTTATGTCCGGCATGATTTATTTCAATTTGATTACTCTTTTTAGCGCGAAATTTCGATAGATGTTGTTTGTCATCCATTTTTCGATTGCTTAAGCGAAAGCTGAAAATTTCCGTCTACACTTCAAAAGAAATATCGATAATATTTCAAGAAAGTGCATGACAACAACTTTTATGACCGCTGAACAATAAATTTTTTTCTTTGTTTTTTTTTCATAAGACAGAGGACGAGAAAGTAAGAGAGAGAGAGAGAGAGAGAGATAAAGAGAGAGAGGAATGGATAAAGATTTATCAATAAATATTTTGTGTCGCTTGACCGTGTTGCGCGAGCGAGTCTCTTTTAGCATGTTATACGAGCTCGCTCACAATTTTTCCACCGTGTTATAACAATACTTGTTATATGTTGTAAGGGTCCATTGCATATTGCATTTCGAATAGGCAAAAAGAGTGGCGTCCATGTTGATGTTCGCATTAAGAGTACTTTGCGTTTGCGGTTGCGCTTGTTGCCGAGATTTCGATCTCCGCAATCGTGTTTAATATGTTGATTGAGTTGCCAGTGAATCTAATTAAATGAAAAGGCATTTAATCTGCGCAAATTCAACAGTTGATGACAACTGTTTCGAGACAATCGCAGAATCTTATGATAATAAATAAAATTGATTTTATCTACGATCACTTGCACTACTACTGGGATCTAAGCGATAGTTTTTTTTCATTCTCTCTGGAATTACTCTTTCAATTAATTTGTAATCACTCTCGATAACCAATACAAGCCTACTAGATTACCGCTAAGTGCAAAGTTCGGGCTACACTCAAGTCGAAGATATCAAGTACCACTTATCTGAACACAAAATAGGAATAAATCTCTCAAAATAAGCAACATCGGGACGTTTAAAATATGTCCACATATTCACAAACTACAAAGCAAAGGTGTATTGGTAGCGTTAGAAGCAGAGTGAGAATACGGTACATGTTCTCAAAACTAATTCCAAGGTATATAGTGTAGCGTTTTCAGCCATACTGGGCCGACAAATGCGTTTTCGATGGCGCTGAGCGGGCGCTGCTTACGTGACGATTGTAAATAATTATAAAGAAAAGGATAAAAAATTCGAAACAAGAAGAACAAAGAAGCAACTGAATGAATGAAAAATGAAATTATTTCGATTTCCAAACAAAAATTTATTGGTTATTCATACCCTATACCGTTGGTGGTACAACGGTGTGTTAAGTTCGTGCGGATGTATGCAACAGGCAGATGGACTTGAAATAGACTCATCCTTTTATTATAACGAACGATTCACAGTCACTTTCTCGATCGATCTAAGCTTGTCTCTCCGTCTGTCCGTTTTGTTTTCCTATGTTAAGGCCGCAGCTTTTGAGACATTTTGACGGAATTTGGTGTGCGAACGCGTCTTGGTTCAAGAACAAACTTTATAGAAAATGCTTCAGATCGGACGATTTTTTCGACTGCTTCCCATTTACTCAATGCCTTATTTTGAAAAGTTATATGAGTAACTCTATTAAGCAAAGTAATATAAGGTATTTAACGTTGAGTCGTGTCCCACTATGTTGTTTGTATTTGTTTTTTATATGCATTTCTATCGTAAAATATTAAAAGTGGCAAAAGGTTTCTTTTGTGCAAAGAATATTTCAAAGTTTGAGGTTATGTGGAATGTGGTTATACGAATTGTCCGATTTGCTTCATTTTCCATAGGACATAGCAATATCTTAAATTTTAACAAATCCTCTTGAAAATTGCTATATGTGAATTAAGAACAAACGTACAGAAAAACTGGCAAATATACGGACAAACACACGTAAGTCAATTCACTAAATAATTCTTAATACATTAGTCTAATTAGAGATGAGTCTATCTTAGTCCCTTTTTCTCCTTTGCATACATGCGCAACTTAAAAAGTTATTGCAAGCATAAACGTAAGTAGCGCACTGTATAATGAAAAGTATTCGTCATAATTCATGTACAGACATTCTTTGAAGTTTATTTCTTCAATTCTTCATGAATTACTATTATATTTAATAAATTTTTGCACTAAAGATTGCTGCCAAATTATGAATAAATGAATATTCAATTGAAACTGTGTCATGCTTCTTATGCTGTAAGAATATTTTATTACTTAGTGCGAAATAATTTCACTTAAATTTGAAAAGTTTTGTACCCTACATTACTTATGGTATAAATTATAATGCATTCGTGCGGATGTATATATACCAAAATGAACGACTCAAGATAGACCCGCCGATCGATTAAGAATTACGATTTAAACTTGTTTGCTTGCACGTATAGGTTTCAACGATGAAATGAGACGCATTGGTATGCTTCGGCTCAAGCCTATGTCCTATTGAAGGGAGACTGGATCGGAACATCTTTACACTCACTCTCGATATAAAGCCTCATTTTAGGAAATTCCGACTTAGCATTCCGACTTAGCAAATTAATGTCAGCGATGTGAATCGAATCGACCTCCCATACACCCTCCTCGACTTTATTAAAGGACATTGATTACTGGTGGTGTTTTGATAGAAGAATCAAGCTCTCAAACAAATTTTCCTAAATTTGATTCAGTTTGGTTCACCTTTTAGGTCCGTTTGGGCTTTTCAAGGTATAATTTTTGGATTTTTGTTCACAAAATAAATGAAAATCAGTTTTGGGCAAAGAGGTCTAGGCTATCTAATAATCGGCGTTGCTCGACTATATTGTGTTTACACATTTCATTGAAGATTCTTTGCAAATGTTTTCCTCCTTTGTACTTGCGATTTTCTCTTTTGTTTCAATTAAAGCGTGATATAATAAAATATATACAAATTCCTCACATCTTTTGCTCATATGTACCGGACAATATTTAAAAAGGGGAACGCAGCAAGGGAAAAGTCAATTACATTCTCTCGTTTCCACATCAGTCTATGGCTCTTCTATGAATTATTTAAATCAGGTTTCTTTTATTGATTTCTGATCCAATTGTCGAAAGCATTGCATCTGCATCTAATTTTTTTGTATCGTAATTTATCTTTATCATTGTTGCTTTTATCGTTAACTGTTCTTGCGTTTTTGAAATAAAATAGCAAAGCTCTTTGATAGCGAATGCTCTGTTAATGCGCATTGATGGTGTTTCGTTCATTTTTGCGACCAGAGCGATGTTTACCACAGACGGTCAGACGGACAGACGGACGTACATAAATCGACTTACAATTTGATATTGATCAAAAAAACACATACTTTGCACGGCCTCTAAAGCTTGCCTTGGCACGTTGCACGACGTTTTGACAAGATGAACATTCTGCCCATTTGTCGGCGATGGTTATAAAAATTCGAAAAATTTCAAGATATTCTTTCCAATCACTTTGATAGTGAAGCTAGTGATGTAAACATTGACAGAAGACCGTATTATAGAAGAAATAACAATTAAAGAAAAATTTACTTTTCATTTTCAGTGAAAAAGATTTCACGCTTAATCATAAAGCAGAGTTTCATGATTTTGCTTCTTCTTCTTCTTCTTCTTCTTTGTACGGCTTCTACTGTTTGGTAACCAATTTGATTTGGTTAAAAAGTGTCAGTAGTTCATGGATAATCACGATTTAGAATTCAAGATTTGTTTCGTCAAAATCAACCAAACTTTGTGAACTTTTTTGAATGAAAAATTGCATGCGAGTGATCGCGTCATTGTTATTCAAAGACTCATACATACACATAGATTCCGAAATCTATAAATAGATATTGATGTACGTGCATGTGTATCGAAATTCATTCAATTACAATTTTGCCGAGCGCAGCTTAGGGGTAGCGAGACAGTCATTGATAGATCTCTACGCTTATTGATATTTTAATAAGTTCTCATGGCAAACGGAAACTTTAATTTAAGAAACGAAAAAAGCATTGAAACAATATGGATATGAATCAATTCACGTTAGCTACGGCTTGGCAGCAGCAACTGCATAGCGTGTGACATTGCGTGAAATTAATTGTGTTTCTTACTCGACTCATTTAAAAATTACTTTAATTAAATTTTAAATAACTTATAAAGTAAACAACAATTTATGAAAAATTACGCTTACATGACGCGTACTGCATTAAACAAGTTTTGGGTAATTTTCGATCATTGCCATGTTTTCAGCGGAAACTCAACGAAAAATGAGATGCAAAAGTAACATATGAGAAGATCGTGCCGCAACACGCGGAATGAACAGCTTATTAAGTAAATTATATATGTAAACATGTGCGTCTGTGCGGTGTATGTTGTGAATATTCTTGTGATCGCAAAATTGCACCTGTTCCTTACAAATTCAATAGAAATGGAAGTGGAAGTTCTTGCACGGAGTTTTGTAATGAAGATGGCAGGTCACGCCTACAGTACCCATGTACATTGAGATCGCCGATCGTTTCTAAAAGGAATAAAAAATTGATCTTCGCTCATAAACCATAGCAGAAAAATGCACAAAAATTTTCTCGTATTTTCTCTGGACGATGCTGTAGTACGAAGGAAATCGGCCACGCCTAAATCATATTATAGTAGTATAGGGAATCAATTTTTCTTTAGCGCCTTAATATCGTCTATAAATTCAAATTCGGCATCCACCTAAGCACATCCATCTACTTGTCTGTCCATCTGTCCGTCTGCTCAACTGTGTAGTATCCGCGGTAAACATGCTCCGGTCTCTAAAAAAGTCTGAAATCTCTAATCAAATTAGCCTAAAAGGCTTCGGTCAACTCCACTTTGCTATCGTGGTCACTACAAAAATCTGTTTATGTTACAAGTGCGGTGTCATTCACTTTTGGTTAAAGCAGTCAGCACACAAATCTCATATATTTCTCTTAAACTGTTTGGCTTTGTTTATGGTTAAATTCCTTTTTTCAAATATGCTATGTTTCCATCTATTTCACTACTTTTTTCCAAGTTTGCTATGGTCTTAATTTTCTGTCAGCAATCGATCGAGAGCTGGCAAAAGAAAAAAAAAAAAAACACATTTTTTAATTAATTCGTTCACAACAACAGAGTTCATATCTTTAAGTAATGGTCTTAAAAGTATATTCCGAGCCTTTTTTTTTTTAATTAATTATTTATTCATAGATATATAAATTCAGTTGAATTATGTGACATAATGAAAGATTGAAAAGAAATGAAAGAATTTTTAAAACTTCAAAGAATCTTTACATAATTGTGTATAAATAAATATAAGAGACACGAGAAAAACGTGAGAATATCAAAAATTGCAAGATAGTCTATACTTTTCTCTGACTATATCACATCGCATAACACGTTCGCAATTCATTGGAATGACCCGGTATCCTTATCCAACTTGATTGCCACATTGCTTCCTTTTAGCTCTTACTGTGTAGAGCTCTGTCTCTTCAAGGCTGTAAAAAACCAAACATGTGCTCAACATGTGGTCCCCACGAAAGGCCTAAATTTTTGCTAGCTTGGTTTGTAAGCATAAAATTGATCGAAAAATGTGATGTGGGTATGTGTGTTGAATAAACTATTTTCACTTAGACAAGAAAAAAAAATCAACATTTCGTACTTGTCCACCTGGTACGTTCGGCTCAGAATTTTTCTATCACTATCGGATCGCAGTCCATCACTTGTCATAGTAAGACCGAATAGGAGGATATAATGTATAACGATTATCATAGTATTTGTGACCGTTGGCTACATTTCATATTGCGGAACCTTTATCTTAAGACCACGGCCTAATATCGAACAAAAAGTTGATGACTTGTCATGTCTCCGTTACGTTGCTCAAAATATCAGTGTAAGCGTGGCATCGGCAACGTGTGTGCATATTAAAAAAGGAAATTTAATAAATAGCACATAGCGAATCCGATTAAGAGATTACATTGTACAAATTCATTTGGATTTTGACGAAGCATTTTAGGTGGCTTCAATAGCCCACAATAGCTCATACATCAGTTCTATAAAAGGAGAATTTCTGAAAAAAAAGACAAGTAGTATCATCGAAGTTTATATCGTTTAATGCAACTGGTGAGTCAATGACATCGTTTAACAACTTTGACATGAAAGAGTGCAGAGAAGTGCTTCGAATAGACTTACGTCTCTTCAGCAAGCATGAGTATATAAGTCATAGTCTATTTTCGTGCGATGGCAGTAGGATAAGTGCTTTATAATCTAAATTTATTAAAGAAAAAAGAAAGAATTTTTTCTGAAATATGGCAACGACGTGTATTCGACTGCAGATCTTTACTGAACTCAGCCATCGACATTGCGTAATGTATCTGGCAAATGGTAGGAGTGATTTGGCTTTACTTTAGGGTTTAGGTTCTCAAACATGTCACAGTTTTGAGGTTTGTGGTGCATTGTCCAGTTACGAGTCCTTGTTTTTTAATACGAACATTATTACCATAAGCTCTTTGCATTCGTTCCTTTCCTTTTTTTTTTTTTTTTTTTTTTTGTTCATATTTGTTTTATTTTATATGTTTAATAGTGATATATATCGTCTGTATGGTTCGTTGGTAGCGAAGAAACAAAATGAATATTTTGCATATAAAATTTTATTTTAATTTTTAATAATTGTCCTAGTTTTTATGCGTTTGCTTTTCGCACACTTGACTGGTTATCATATACAATTGCATATACACAAACACACGCCTAGTGTCTGCATTTGGCGCCAACAAAAAAACGCTTTCAATAAATCATACAAACTGCACGAGTGTGTACGCATAATTATGTCACGCGGCATTAAAAGTGCAGAAGGAATTAAAGTAAAATTTAAACGAAATATTTATTAAAATATATTATTATTAAACCATATATACATGCATATGTATATATAGATGATATATACGTATATTGCAAAACCTTGACTTTTAATATTAAGTCTTCTTCTTTTATTAAACAAAAATTAACTTTGCTCTACGTTAACGTTACTTGTACGGTTGTACGGTTGTGTGCTCATTCAAAACTGGCAAAAGTCATTTAATCACATCTCATCTTACATATTCACTTTCTCTTTAGAAAAAAAAAAAAGTAAAAAAAAAAAAAAGTAGAAAAATAGACACCAATACCGACAATTACTGTCTAAGTGCTTCACAATACCATAAACATAAACTTCCGTAAACCGGATTTAATTTGAATGACAATAAAAACCCGTAAGAATTTTGTTCTAATTTTTCTTTTTTTTATTTATTTATGTTTTTTTTTTGCTTATTTTGGTTTTGTTTTTTTTTTTTTTGTTTTTCGTTTTTTGTTTTTTTTTGTTTTTGTTTTTGATTGTTTATTCATTCATAAAGATATAATTGGCAAAACTTTCTCATTTGCCCTCAAGTACACAAATGTTCGCTGTCTGCCATAGCTATGTTCATTACCGTACCTGACCTTGTTTGAAAATAGTTTTGAAAAGTAAAAGTCGTTTACCATCCGCAAATATTGTCTCGTTTTGTCAACATTTTCATCTTCTACCGCCGCATTTAAATATTATGTAATACAATGGTCGCCAACCGCTGGACCGTGAGAATATTTTAATGGTCCTCAGAAAATATACAAAAATAATGTTACCATCAGAAACATGTATTCAGAAAAAAAAAAAACAAAAAAAAAAAAAAAAAAAGACAAATATGAGCGTTATGTTCGGTTGGGAAAGAATCTTCTATACCCATCACAAGCGTTCATTTATCGTGGTATTGCGAGCATTCATTACTAGATTGGTGTAAGGAGTTTTCGAAATTCTCTGTCGATTTCCTAACAACTTTTGATTTGAAATAATCAATACCAATTCTTTTATCCTCCTTGTACTGTATACATACATAAAGGTTTTCCTATACAAACGATATTAAGTCTTAAATAAATTTTCGTCTAACTATCCATGTCCGTCGTATTTCATTTAGAACTAACACACTTCAAACTGTCGCATTCTATTCTCTAAGCGCTTGTGTTTGATACCTAATTGATTGAATTGTTCAGATGAAACGAATCCTCCACCCAATAAGAGATCTATAGAAAATTTCATCATTCCGTCATTCATAACCTATGGTTGTGATGAGTGAAAAGCCACACAACTTTTGCTTAGAGAAAGAAAGTTGCGTTCAGTGTGGACGTATGCCTTAACCAATTTGGCCCATTTCCAATAGTGTAAGAACGTTCGATGATTTTGGCAAATTTGAAGACGATAGCTTCATTTATGCGACCAATCGTGTGGTCAATGCGGATCGAGAATATATATGGGGCGCAGAGGCAGCCCCTTGATGTCTTCACAATTTGTAGCGAGGAAAGTGTCAACAATGTACATCAAAACGACACAGACAGATGGAAAGGCATGGCAGAAGATACAACATTCCCAACAATTTAATCGAAGAGAAAATTTTATTTAACAAATTTGCATATGCAACTTAATGACTATGCCACCAACACCAACTTATCAAAACCGCTCCACATTTTCGGCACTGCAGATCATTGTCCAAATATTCGTTCACTGTCTTACAGTCTAGCCTCCGTAAAGGGTGAATAAGTTTAAAACGTTTCGCAAGTTTCCTTTTACCCTTTAAAGTAACACAATTGAAATAAGAAAAAAGAAGAGAAGAAGAAGAAGAAGAAGAAGAAGAAGAAAATTAATAAAGACAAGCATTGGGTATTTTTTATTAGTTAGTGATGGCCGTTTCAATAAAAATGAAACGCGTAAAGAGTAGTTTTCTTATGATTTGAAAAATAATTTGCTGACATTTTTATTCGTAAAAAGTGAGTTCTGGCCAAGCGGATTCCATTGCGAAAACTCATTGCTAACCATTTTGAAAAGTCGTCGTTAAGCTAAGCAAACAATTGTTGTTGACTTATCAGCAAACGCATAAACGGATCGTATTAGAATATAAAAGATTCCGTAAAAGAATTCTTTCACCTTTCGAGAGAAAACGCACTTTTTGTATGCAAAACGTGCAAACGTTTGATAGGAACAGCTTGCAGCTGATGCTGAAGTGAAATGAGAGCATTCTCTACACTTCTCCTTTTCTATTATCCTGTTAACATTTTACAAAAAATCGCATTGGAAGTGTTTCGGTAAAAACTTATATATATATATATATATATATATATATTTATATTTATATATAATCGTAAATATGATCGATTTACGAATTTAATTTTGTGTTTTTTTCCGTTTATTGTATTATTATTAAAAAATTGATATCATTAACATCAACTATTGATCGGTTTAAAGACAAGAAGCAGAAAAATTGCAAAGCATGTTTTATTGAAAAACGTTCATAGGCACGAGTGCAAGTTATGTTTTGTGCGCACATAAATGTGCATATAAATATATATATATATATATATATATATATATATATGTGTGTGTGTTTGTGTATGTATTTCTATTTGTATGCCTGTGAGTGCTTGCAATTATTGGTTTCTTCATAGTGCTCAAGCGAATATATATACATATATATACTTGTATGTCTATATGTATGTGCATAAGAGAGTGTAGCAAAAAACAAACTTAGTGAAATAAAAAATATGTGTACACGAGTCGAGCATAGAAAAAACCGGCTAGACGCGTTTTCTAAACTCAGCAATCAACATATTAGCGCAGAAAACTGGCGCACACATACATCGATTCACATAAGTATGTGCATAGATATAACAACAATGACAACAACAGCAACAACAGAAGCAACAGCAATCAAACGGGCTAAGAAAAGCTGACGTTTTTTTTTTTTGTTTTGGTTGGTGTGTTGGTTTATCTACCACAGCCGCGCCATCAACTATTATTATTGGGTGACTAACGCGTTGTTAAAGACATAAATTTGTAAGTATATGAGTGGTTGTATGCGTGTGTTTGACCTCACACAACACTTTTTAAGCTCAATTCAAAATAATGTAAAAAAAAAAATATATATATATATATATATATTTATATATATATATATAAAATGAATAACGAGATTTTTTTCACAGCATTTTCTGTAACACGATTGCATATCATACGCATACAGCCACACGCACACATACATATATTCTCATACTGGTAAAAATGGCAAAAATGAAACATTTGAACATTCGCTTAAGCATATATCATATATATATATATATGTATATATATATATATAATTGCGCATACAAACATGCATGCATCCGCAGGCAACGAAGCATAGATACCGGAATATACCTCATAAGCGATGGAAACAGAAGTTAACAGAAGAAAACAGAAAATCAGAAAAAGGCGAAAAGAGAACGAGATCATGTTAAACTTGAACTTGTTACGCGACCAGTTACATGCATATTATACGTATATCAGCAGCAGAAGCCAACAGCAGCAGCAGCATCATGCACCACCAGCATCAACAGCACAAGTTCTGTTCAATGTTAATATGGAAGGAGAGAAGCATTTAGTGAAAACGTGATGTATTGCGGAGAACAGTTAAGCACGTTTGTCAGTGAATGAACGCGAATGAGGAAAAGATACATATGCACATAAAGCAAAAGCAAAAGCAACAGCAAAAACAATCACAAGACATGTTTATTCAGAAAAATTATTTAAACCTCTTCCAAAAAGCAAAAAAAGCGAAAAAAAAAACAAACTACGAAAACAGACAAGAAATTTAAAGCAAACTGTTTTTTTTTTTTTTATTTTTTTTTTTTTTTGTTTCTCTTGCTTTTCGGGGTTTCTACGAAAACACGTAGAACACATTTTAACGTACACACTTACACACACAAACAAACACACACACACACACACTTATGCGCATGCACATGCATATGGACAAGCTCAAGTACATGCATATGGAAATGCACACACCTACATGCGCACACTCATCTAATGACATAAATTCAATTTAAAGTTTTTGCGAGTTTCCGATGTCTATGCTCTCGTCTGATAATTGACACGTTTTCAGTTGTAAATCAAGCGTGAAACCTAATTTCAATACAATTAACTCGGAAGATACAGATAAATACATATACACCCATGCATGCACGCAAACATAAACACATGCATAAATATCAACCAACCTCTTCTCAATGATTTTAAAATAACATTCGAATCGAAACTTTTCTTTCAGGCCTCATTTACTTCTCTATCCTAAAGAGATAGTGTAATATGTGTTCTTGTTTGCTCTCATTATTATTTTTAGAAAAAAGAAAGAAGACATTGTAGGAAACTATATTCTTTAAATTTTTCGATAAAACATTCATTCATTGCTTAAAATGTGTAAAAACTTTTAAAAGCACTTACTGGAATTTTTTTTGTTTATTTATTAATTTTTTTTTTTACTGAGTATTTTGTGAATTCTCTCCGTTTCGGTTCTTGCAATTGAGCAGATATTTAAGGCTTTGAGCTACTAGGAGTAGATTTCATATATGGGTGATTGATTGAACTCCTAACAAAAGCAGAAATTTGGACAATTCTTTAAAGAAATCAATTATGTTGCTTGAAGCTGATGACTGTTCTTCAGTCAATGAAACTTATTTGCTGCCAGTTTGACTGCTGGTCATAAGTGAATGTGTTCTATCAATAGGTGTCTGTCGCACTTTATTAAAACCTGCCGTGTGTCGTAAAATAATTCCTATGCTTAAGTCATTCATTTTATGAGAGATCGGTCAAGAGGAGAGCACTGCTTGCAAAAATTTCGTATATTCATTGTAAGCATTTGTTGACAGCGAAGCAACTCTTTTGCTCATTCGTCGTATAGACTCCACCTCCTCCTCATAATAGCCAAAAAGCACTCTGACCTCTGCTTCAATCATACATCGCTATGAGGAACTCGTTAGAGCTGAACTCTTCCTCAGGACCTTTAAATTGATTAATAAAAATCCTCTTAGGGTAAACTGTACTTCCACTGCGAACAATTTTTCTCCAAAGTGTCCTTCGTTCTTATCGGTCAGATGATACTGTCGCGGCTACCAAATTGAAATCAACTGCTGAGCAGATAAGCCCCATATAAGTCTACCACACTCTGGAGCTCCCTGCGGAATAAGTTTCTAAGACCATCTGTTTGGCATGGCTCTACGCCAGCGCCTCTGTTGTTTCCCCATAAGACGACGCTTTGCCAACATTTTGTAGCCGCAGTCTCAAAAATATTGGGCCTCTGTCAGCTGAATGCTCTTTGTTGCTTTTTTTCGTCGATGTCCTTTTCATATAAGAAGGTGTCCGTCGCCTTGTGCTATGCGGGTGATAATGTGAGTGCTTCCGTGTATTTGCGTTCGTCAGCAATAATGACAGATATATGGTAGCGAGGAAATAAGTATTAATTGGCAAAAAGCATCAAAAATTTCGAATATTTTTCATTATATAGACCCACTGCAAATGTGTGAATTGCTGCCCGTCTATCTAAATATCAAAATTTTTTAGCGAAATACTTTTCCCAATTGTAATTTTTCGCCTAATTATGAAAATACAAAAATGATATATATTTCCATGACAACGCATTTGGTAATGAATAATTATTTAATTTTAAGCGATTTCCTACAATTTGCTGTCAATTATTATTATTACTATTAAAAAAAAAAGAAAAAAAAGAAAAAAAAAAGACAACAAACAAGTCATGTGCGATTTGAGACGAATCTTTCCATACCTACCATCAGTTCCTATAAGATGAAAGATAAAGCATACATACATTCGTTCTTAATCTATGGATTCATATATAGTAAATCTTACATATCGCACATATATATATCTCAAGATGGTAGCCCTTTTCAGGTAAACGTGTAAATCAAAAGCCTTTACGTGTTCTCGGCATTTGTAAGGAGACAAAATCGCTGATTCGATCTATCTTCGACTCTCAGTCTTAACGTGGATATACACATATATATGATAAAGATTTCTATGCGTTACAGCGGTTCGACAAATTTAACGTATCCCCGACGGTGTGGAATGAAAAAATTAAATTTTTAATTAATACAAAAAAAAAAAAGTGAAAAAACCGCATTAAACAATAACAAGTGAAATGGCAAACAACAGTAATCGCCACAGTAAGCACACACACACACACACACAAAAAGCGAGTGTACATGAGTGCATATTAATCCGTTTCATATATCAAGACACATGTGTTAGCGTTTGAGGATAGCGGCCGCATTTCAAATGTTAATAACCTTAACTTTCAGTTTATAGTAGATCAAGTTATAAAACATGTATACCCGACCAAAAACAGTTTTATCATCAACAAAATTATTATGTTTAGCATAACGTTTAATATTGACGAAGAGCAGAGCTATGTATATCAATTTCATCATACAACTTGTCCACATAACAAAATTTATGCGAGATAAAGCGCGAAATTCCGGGGCATGCTAGGCTTTAGGAAGATTTCCTTTCACCGATCCTTTAATACAATACAATAGCTTTCCTTCTGTCTTTAAAAGCTTGCTCTAAAGCTTTAAAACATGCATCATGTACTCGTCCATCGCCTGCTGACTCCTGTAATGACAATTATTTAGAAATTCCATACCGTATAGCATGCTGTCGCTTTAATTCTTTCCGAATGAATTAAAACTTACTACCCTTCACATTATAAAAATAGTATGCAAAGTGGCTCTAGCACTTGAATTGCACAGCCAAGAGAGATAGCAAAGCCAAGGAAATCGTTAGATCTTGGTAGGTTTTGTAGGAGGCTTAATCCTTATGCGGCATAGTACGAAGCCATTTTAGGGGGCACAAGGAGAGCGCAGATCAACCGCAAACTGAAAGATTTATTAAATCTTCCGGCATAACATACAAGCTACTAAAAGGAGCTACGAAGAAGTAACATACGTCTCGTAATTCGCTTCTACACAAGTCTTAACTTTCTCAGGTACCACCTGAAAAAAACGATTATTTCGGTTATAAGTTCATGCAGATTTTGCAAGGGGGCGAAGGCCACAACCCAGCATATCCTGTGCGGTTGCCGTGTAAGGTTTTTAGTAAACGCTTATAAACTTACTAATTTTGAATAACCAATTTTTGAAATGTATACCGCTTATCTTCGTTGCATGTACTTATATCGGCACACGTATTGTCAGAATTATTATATTACAAAAATAAAATTTTACATTCCAATATCCCGACATCAATTAATTAAGCTTAAGTCAACTTTAGTTTCAGTGTACTGAAAACGGTGCATATAGCAAGGAATGCGTTAATATGAATTGAAATTTAACGTGAGAAACTATACAAATTCTCCCGTCAGTTGCCACTGCAGTGAATATGTGAGGATATTAATTAAAAGGGTAGAATTTTGAATTAGATAGTATTCAGTTTAGTGCTAGACACTCGAAGATCATGCTTGTTAGACCTGCCTGTCAAATCAACGCTACACGCCTTTAGGAAAAACGTCAAGCTTGTGAGGGTTACGGTCTATCCACGCAAACAAAATTATAGAATTTCCAAGTATTTCTATGCACATATTTTCCACACGTAATCCATATATGGAGAGTCATCGATTCTTCACGGTCAAAATATAGATAGGGTGGCGGGTATATATGGTTCGCCGCAACAAAAATCATCGTTTTACTTTTATAATTTCAACTGTATAGATATATGTATATATTCTTCCCACATATAATTAAGTTAACATTTCATTATGTTGTTATGGTGGTATGTTACGTTGACATTTAATAAATTATTTATAACTAAAAGAAAGAAAAATGATTTCATAAACGCATATAACACGAGCACGCATGCATTTTCATGACTTTTTGATTTTAGTCTTTTCGTCGACGTCTATTTATTGATTTTATTTAGTCTTCATCTACGAGTGCCAGCCATACGATTTGCTCTAAAGCAACAAAAAAGTCGTTGACTTTTATAAGTTTTGTTACCGGCTTGTTTGCTTCTCTTTTTTTTTTTTTTTTTTTTTTTTTTGTGAAGCTCTTTACGACTCTTTGTTGACCGGAAAACAGAAATTAAATAAACAATAAAAATAAAAAAGAGAACAACAGCGACGGCAGCAGCCAAACATTTTGTACTTTAAGTCAAGGTGAAGCTTAAATTTTAGTGAATTTCGACAGAAATTTCTTTAATAAAAATATTTACATTCAACTTGAACTTGAAATTCGCAATTACAACAATGTCGACGAAGCAAATTAACTAAAAAAAAAAAATAAAAAAATATTTTGCTTATTCTGAATATTTACTTATTTGACTTTTGATTATAAAGAACACCTTACACATTGTGTAATGTTTACAGTTAGATTTCGAGGATCTCGTGTAATCGTTAAAGCCAAAGAACAAATTCTTAGACTAAAGCCTTAAAGCACTAGGATGTAGGACTGTCGGTGTTATTGAAAACCACACCGCATTGCAGATTAGTCGACACGTTTTGTTTTCTCGGCCACGCATACGGATCTATTTATAACCTAATGAATTTGAAGTAACAACTGTGCAGTCGGGGAAAGTCGACTATTAGACTACTACTGCCCTACACTACTTCCCTTAATAAAGTTATTCAGTGCGTTTAATAATAAGACATCAAAATGTTATACATTAGTTTTATGCAAAGGCGGCAACCTTTTCAGGAGGGGTCGCCTATTGGAGAAAGCCCAAACGATCATAGGTCCACCTACCCGCCTATATGTTTGTGAAATGTCTGTAGTAAACATTCTGCTAGACGTAAAAACGAGGTTGTCCGCCTGGTTTGGCGGAACCATTGAAAGTTGTTGCATGCAGGTTGGTATTGAAATTGAGCCAAAGCGGCGGAACCGCACGATCACTGTACAATATCATCCAAGATCAACTCTGCTTTCAAAAATAAAACAAATAAGAAAATTAAATGCGGTCGGAACCGTGTGCCTCTTTTTTGTGGCTGTGTGGGGAGTGTTTGCAAGAGACATTGCACAGACGGACAGACAGACATTTCACAAAAATAGAAAAGTTCAGCCGATTCCACGCAATGTTGTACGGTATGAAAATTTAATGTTTCGCTGTAGTTCAGGTTTCTTTTTTTTTTAGAATAACGGTGATGGATATAAAAGATTCAGTCGCGGCCGGGTGTAATATTCTTACTTGCTTTTTAAAAATATTCGAAGTTAACTTGTCTTTTCAATCATTTAAACTATCATGAAATTTTACCTTTTGATATAATACGAAGGGTACATATCGCCTTCATTTATATTATGTCGATTATACGATTCCAATACAGCTCGGTACGAATTAACTGTGTTACATAAGGCATTCTTGTATTATGTTCGAATAGAATTTCTTCGATACCTAAATTTCGCTACTATACACATGAAAATTAAAGAAAAATGTTGTCATAAAAGGTATACGCCGGTATGCTATGTGTAAGTAGGTCAAAGCAAGCTATTGTGTCACTGTTATAAAAGACGGAGCAATGATATGTTAGCTATTTTCATAACATAAGATATCCAACAGGTAACACATCCGTAAGATGATAAATTAATGTCACATAGTTCAAGAGTAACGTAAACAAATATAACGAAACTGCTTTAACACTGTATTAACAAGATTTTGAGTGTTAGTTAGTGTTATCGTGACTATGGACCAAGTCATGTTGCTTTTGGATCAAGGGTTTGCCGAGAGTGCAATAAAAGAGTTTAATATCACATATGACATCCTAGGCATCCTTAGAGAGAAATCGACGGACAAAATGGCGATCATGCTTGTTAAGAGTGCATGCATGTCTTTACTTCGATGCATTGAAAATGTCGGATAACTTGTATGTGTACATCGCTCAATAACCCTGAGGGCTAATTAACACGGAACATTTTCTTCTGCAAAATGTAATTTAAAATTAAATTTTCATGTAATCATAGCTTACTAAATTAATATAATCTCAAAATATGAAAGATGACTAGGAGGGCCTTACTGCCAAATAATATTCTTATATAAGACTAGATTAAAAAGGAAAAAAGAGAGAAAACGAAAAAGACAACAATTTTTATGACAATCAACAAAACACATGCAACGTATACACTAGACAAAAATAAGAAAAAGAACATAAAATATGACAAAAGAAGAAGAAGAAGAAGAGAATCAAGAATTTGATGTCATGAAACTCGAGTATATTTAAGTTAGCCACAAAAGAATTAAGCGAGAGGGAGAAACGGGTTCAAACATTTTTCGTTTGTAAAACGAGTACGTTCGGATGTTGCTTGGACGCCACACTTGCAGTACATAAGCACATGAATTCGCGTAGTTAAAGAGTGCCAGCGTGGTCTCATAGCCAGCTTTAATGCATTACTTTGTACTGCCGTCCAGGTTGTTGATGTCGCATAGAGAAAACAAGCTCTACACCGGATGTAGATTAAGCCAAATAGCAATGTGTGTGCAATACCGTGTAAAGGAGTTCAAATTATTGATTTTTTTTTTTTTTTTTTTTTGTTTAACAAAATTGACTATGTATTCGTTGAAATAAAAAATTTTTTCCCTCTAAGCTAATGGTCAATGTTCTGATATTGCTTAACCATTAAATTACGATTTTTGGTTCTATTCATCAAAAAAAAAACTTTCTTAAGAGCGATTCTCTAACATTTCGTTGTCTTTTTTGTGGAATAATTTGCTTCCATTGCTTGAATGATCTCCTCATTTGACCTAAGTTCACTTCCTAGGAATATTCTTTTGAGATTTCTAAATTGATAACATTCGCTTAACTCCCTGTTTTGAGAAGCCTTTAGATGGTGTAGCAACAACTTGGAAAACACCTTTCTTATCCCCAAATTTTCATGGTGGATAAACCACGGTTTGATGTCATGAGGATGTTGGCTACATCGTGCCACTTCACTTTTCGATTATTGACAATAATTTGTAGAATTTGTTCGATATATCGTGAAGTGTCAAGTTCCTTCCGCGTATACTCACTTATCGAGATCATTAAAACTTCCAAATATTGTTGCTTCAGGATCAAAAAAAAAAAAAACTATTTCATGTCCAAACACTGCGACACTTAGACAAATTACTTACTGTTACTATGGCTATATATTCGTTTAGTATATTCCCTGCCACGTGTACCGTATTCGGTTACAAGCCAACCTCTTTTTCACCTGTTTTAGATATCAGAATCTAAAAATTAATTGTTGTCGTCACTATTTTATGCGATGTAATGATGTTTGCAGTACTAGTTGGTACGTGTACCGAAAACGGTCTACGCGGCCACCAAATATATCTGTATGTATATTTTTTTTCTTCTCATAAACGAAAAAAAAAGTACTTCTCGAAAAATTATTATATTTATTACCTTGTACGAGAAAGAGTACACGTGAATCCATTTTTTTTTTCTGTAAGCATTCACGGCGTTCGAGCATCGCTGATTTCCGTACAACATCATTGAGAAATCGCAGAAAAAGAGAAGAGTTACCATAGCACTTTTCAAGCTAACGATAGTTTTTGCCATTAAACATCAATGCATGGAATTCGTTTTCCTTGAAATTTTGGCAAGTATCGTTTGATTGGTGGCATTCTCTAGAAAAAAATGGACTGTTTGTTGTTGTCTATCTGCCAGTCTCGCGTTTTTGCAAAGCGTACAATAGAAACGCAAATTATTATTAAACAACTGATTGAGAATGTATATGCAAGTTTTAGGATCTACAGTTTGGCACGTTGGCGGCAAAATTTTAAACAAAACTGCTTTACAATGCCTCCTGCAAATTGCAAACAGCAGCGTAGGCTTAAGCGGAAAACTTGTTCAATAATAACTAGCGTCTTGATATAGAATTTCGCTTATTGAGTGACTCTGATATTCAATTAATCGACATCGTCATAACTTCTGTTATCGTACATCAATGATTAGCTAACAGACCTCACTAATAACTTTTATAACCGAGGGACTTATACATAAGAGGCACCGCTTTTCTCGTTCAGCTTTTCGGGCGATTTTTCTTAAGAAATTTTACAAATTTTTCTTCTACAGCTCAGCCATAGCCGTCCTAGCGTCAGCGCAGTCGTGGCTAGAAACAAAGAATCCAGAGTTATTGTGAAAAGCTGAGCTTAATCTAATTTTCTGATTGTCAGAATTGTGAGCAAAAGAGCTAACGATAAGTTCAATTTATTAATTACGTGCTTCTCCTTATTACACGAAGTGTGTATTTGCGATATGTTATAGGACGTGATACGCCGTAATCTTTTCGAAAGATTGGAGTTCTTAAAGGCAAAGTTCATTGAGGCAGCCATTCAATAAAAAGCCGGATATAAACTAAATTTTTCCTTCACTGAATTTTTAGTTTTATTCGCGCATTTAATTTCTTTATTTTATATTTTAGTAATAAGAGTTTTTATTATCTTTTCTGTATCCATCACTAAAGTGCAAGGTTATTATAAATTTTCGCTACCGTTCCGCATCCTTACGTAAGCATGGGAGGCCTTGTCATTTATATGTGTTCTTGTCTAAAGCTAAGATTGTGATTGATAATTAATTTAGACCCGTCTGTCTATCGAGTAATATCCGAGGTCTTCAAGTCACAAAAAATTGACACGGAAAGCTAAAATTTTTCCTTTATTCATAGTGAATTTTATTTAAGTGTATTAGACAATATATGACACTTTTTGGACTTTTATCGGAAAATCGTTATGCCATCACTGGGGAAGTTTTGGAATTACTGGGCGAAAAACTCACGTAGGTTATGTTAATGCACGGCATTCGAAAAGAGAGTTCAGTCGAGATGTACGGGACAAAGTCCGAGGTTTACTGGTACATGCAACAAAGCGCTCTTGACCTTATGCAAGGTAATAAAAGAGCATTATCTCTATTGTTTATCATATTGAATCTATTGAACAGGTTTGGTTGCTTGTTTTGAATGTTTTCCTGCAATCTGGTTAATTGCTGACAGTAGAGATTGCAAATAATCGTTCGACAACATCTTAGAGCAATGCACAATTATTTTCCAATTCTACCATGCATACCGCGTAGCCTTATGAAGACGCAACTTTGGCTTTGAATCCCTGTGTGGAGCTTTGTCTTTCCGCATGAGGAAGTGTGGTCTCTTACAAACGGTATTTACGGAACTTCATCTTTCATCGCCAATTACTTACAATTTCCTTCAAAAGCGGATAGCTTTTGTTGCGTTTCCGAAGCCATTCGTTTGAGTAGAGATTTGATCAATCAAGCAGTTTATCGATCGTTCAAGCAATAATTAAACATCGACTTCCTTCTCATACACAATCTAATTAATATGTTATCTGTTTATTTATCGGTCTTTGTTAAGTGCTTGTAAGCCGTGAACGAAACACGAAGCTATCTGCCTACAAATTTGACTTGAAGGGGCGTTTATTAGAGCGGCCTGCCATCAAATACCATCTAATGGCTAAAATCTAATACTAGAGCCTTTGCTTCGTAGCTTATCGTTTTTGAATCTTAATGCATTCTGTTAAGGTTAAAGGTATCGAAGATTCGGCCTAAGGCGAATCAATGTATTTTTTTTTTATTTTTTAATTTGTTTATTTGTGAAAAAAACAAATTGTATATAAAAAATTTTCTCTTTTCAGCTCCATCTTGGAAAAAATTTTTTAAAACTTATATCAAAGAAAATAGAAAGAAGACTCTAAAAATGTTTATTGCCTCAATAAACTAAACGAACGGTAAGTCATACGTCTGCATATATTTACGACATTTTTCAAATTTTATCTTTTGGCCCAAAAGGAAAAGAAAACATTATATATAATATAAAAACCTTGTTAAGAGCTCTCTCCGAGCTCTCCATACAAAAATAGCTACTTTGACTGTGTTACCTCGTTCTTCTGCCTTCCTTCCTTCCCCATTATAAATAACATGATTCATAAGAAAGGGGTAAAAACGAAAAAATTGACAAACAATATCAATTTCCTGCAGCAGGCAAAAAAAAAAAAAAAAAAACTATTTAAAACTTTTTCTATGCTTTTATGCGTTTAAATTTGTTGTTCATGTTATTGTTGTTATTGTTATTGTTTTCTCGCTTTCCCGCACAAAGAATAATAACAACAGTTAACACAAAAATATTATTTCCAAAATATGTTTTAAAATTTGATAACTTTTCAGAACATTTTCTCTCTTTGACGGCGAGTCTGTAAACCGCTTTACACGATCTTTCAATAGCAAACTCCTTGGAAAAATTATAGAAAAAAGTGAAGTGAATTCCGTTTCTTCACTGCATCTAAACGCTTCTACGCCATAAGTTATGTCAAATGATTCGAATCTCATTTAGTGTAATCCATCGATTGACTTCAAAAAGTTTTCTATAACAACAAAAAGGAAAAACGAGATGTGGTGATGTGGCGATTAGCTTATCCAGAGGTTATCCTTAGCCTATGCAATGCTAATCCTCTTTTACACCTTTAATTTAAATGTAAATACCAAGCTCTTCATTATACTTTCTTGAAAAGTGAAAGACAGCAACTAGGCGGAGATATGAACGATCGGAAAAAATGTTAAACATGACTTATATACATGAGCAAGTGTGTGCCAGTTATTACTAAAAAACGCTCTTCGCCAACAGAACAAATTAGCGTAGTTATCATAACTCAACCGTAAAATAACTAAACTTGTTTCAAAAGCTAAATATATAGAAATAACTAAGGTTGTCTCACAAGCTGTAACGGAAATGCTTGATACCTCGGTAGCCTATTTTTAACTCGAATATCTTTGTTCTGAATTTCAACTATACCTGGTGAGCACTTCTTGCAAAAAATTCTTTTACACAAACTGCAATGAAGACAAAAAAGTTAAACGACCACATAAATGGGCGGTATGCACCCAATTTCCCTATTTCGAGGTCCTTTTTACTTCCTTAAATAATAAAAAAAAATATTTATGGGAGAAGCCTAAGAATTAGTGAACGCTTTTATTAGCCCAGTAAGCCATAATAACACACAGCCTTCCACAATTCTATGTCTGAACACTGCGTTTAGAAAAATTTATTGATCAGAAAATCTAACATAAATGTCGCGATATCAAAAGTCACAAGAGGAAAAGAAGAAAACGATTAGAATGAGCCATGAAAAGAATGAGCATTTGCCTTCATTATTTGCGTACTAATCGAAGCCTTCTAAACATTTCGTGAAACCTACTCATGGCAAATGTAGTATTCGGCAGCTCCTGTTACTATGGCTTCGGCGGGCTACATATGTTCCGTTCCTGCTTTTTTTTAGCTTTTTTTTCATCTATTTTACATATTAGAATCTAAAAATTAATTGTTGTCGTGACTATTCTATGCAATGCAATGGTGCTTATACCACTGTTTAGTACGTGTACCGATAATGGTACATGTGGCTACGAAATATGTATATATATATACATATAGAGAAATATGTATATATATATACATAATAAACGGAATATATACTAATAAACGGAAAAAAAGGTCTTTCTCGGAAAATTATTAAAGTTACTAGCGTGCGCTAGAAACGGTATACGTGGCATGGAAAGGAAGTCTATTCGTAAGCAGCTTAGCAGAGAAAGAATTAAATAATAATAATAATAAATAATATTGAGAGTCCTAAGTGAACCCGGAGAAATTTTTGGGATATTCTAATATATATCACAAGTTTGTTATCTTTCAAAGTGCTTCGGAGATCGTTTTTGAAACGTACCTTAAGTATTTTTATACCTGAGGATGAAGTTTTAAAAGTCTTTATAATAATTTTACATGAAAATCTATGAATACATATTGTATATATATACATATATATATACGTATACGTATGTTGATATTTACTTCTTTTACTGTCCTTTGTAAGAAGAGCTTTTCATCAGCGATAATAGTTTAAAGATTACAAATATATACATATTTATATACACATATATATACATACGAAAAATGGATTTTAGATAAGCTTTTTTATGCTTTAATAAAAGCAACATCTCTTGCTATTCAGCTCGGACGAGAAGCATATGAAAAGTCGGTTCACTATAAAATACAAAAGAACTCCATGATGCACTTCTTCTTTCTAATAATATCTCAAAAAAATAAAGTTAGAATACTTGCGTATGAAATGTTATGAATGAAAAATAATATGCTGTCTCTTTATTCTCTTTATTATGAGTTTGTATTGAAAAATGAAGAATAGCTAGAGTTTAGAATGTAATGAAAAGTAAAGCTGAAGAGCAACTCAAGTATTACAACAAGCGACGGCTTCATCCTTTTCGCAGCAATCATCATAATGATGATGATGACGGTGACGATGAGAATATAAAAAAAAAAATTTAAAAAAAAAACACTTTTAATTTTTTCCTTTTTACAATAACTTTTTTGTTAATAGTTTGATAAGTACAACAACCACAACCACAACTGCAACAATAACGATAATAATAATAATAATAATAATAACAGCGAAAGTAACAATAGCAAATAAGCAGAAGAGCATAAGAGTAAAAAGGATAAAAGTGCTCTTGAAAAGCATTTCATTCTATAACCAGACATTGTTGCACACTTAGATTATTTGCTTTTGTCAACTTTCAACAAAACCACTTTTCATAATTTTTATCATCGTCATCCACAAGGTTTTGATGGAATTTAGTTCCTTATTTGAAGAGTTGAAATTTAATGGAATTTCTAAAATAAATTTCGCATTACGTACAGACTCTCTCTCTCTCTCTCTCTCTCTCTCTCTCTCTTTTTTTTTTTTTTTTTTTGAAAGATAATTAACTGAAATGCTTTGCACAGTCTGCTATTATAAAGGCGCTTGTTTAGTAAACAGCATTATCAGGAAATCTTCCTCCAATGCTTAGTCATACCATCTATTCAACTTATTATTAACGAGCAACAGTAGTAGATTGAGCAGTGAAATCGAAAAGATATTCATTTTATCCAATCGTAGCGGAGGCTATAAACAAAATTTCGCTTAAAGACATATAAAAAAAAGCAAGTAAAAATACTATAATCGGGCAAGGCCGACCATTAGATACGCTGCATCACTTCGTTTAACGCAGCCATTCAGTCATCTTCTGAATCGCTTATCAAAAATTTTATATATTTTTTCTATGTAAACGCATAATCTTTATGAAGTCCCCATATTAGAGGACACTCATACGACAAAGTGGGCTAAATTTAGCAAACTTAAATTGGTTGGAAAAATTTTCTTTATTTTCCAGTTACTTCCGTTATAATAAATCAAAAATTAGATTTCTTGGTCATAGAAAGGTTTGATTTCATTAAAACCCCCATATATGTGGTGCGGTCTAAAAAATAGATCTATGTGATCCAAATTCCTTATAGTTAATTTATTACGAGCAATGTTTCATTATAAAATTTTTTGGCACGTAAAGCCTTAGTTTTCGTTGGAACCCTTATAAGGGTTGAAATCCAAAAAACAGCCCTACGTGATCCGAGTTCGGTAAAGTTATTTTTTATGTCAAATTATTATTATGAAAGAATTTTTCTCAAGAACTTTTGAAAATGAGATGTCCTTATCAGATTCAGTTTTCGTAGGGACGGCTATAAGGCAAGGCGTTGAAGACATCTCCCTATGTAACCCAAAATTTTCGCATTAATTCGGAATGCTGAAGTTATTAGAGGATTTTTTTTTTTTTAGCTTTATAAATAATTCTGAATCAGTTGACATAATAAAAGGTGGGTCTATGGCAAGCCCTTGTGGGTGTATTTTATGATGGGAACATAAATTAATGTTACAATGTCATTATTGGAGAAGCTCAATTTAAGCTGACCTCTTTAAGGATAGCGTTAATTGGTTTGGAGGGACTATTCAAGAAAGCTATCATCCGTTCTAAAATATCAATCGATAGTAAGTGCTACGATTTTGGATTGTTTAGACTGTCTATATCATCGTTCCAGGTAGGAAAGTTTGAAACTGACTTTTTTACGCTTTTTTTTGCCATATTTGACAATCCGCCTTTTGATACTGAAAAATGATTCATGTAGTTCCTAGGACTTGGCAAGAAGACGATAGAATTTTATACCAACCAGAAGTGACTATACTTCATCCACGTGAATCCTACAGGTTAGCTCTTTCCAAAAAGCCTGCTGTGATTTCTTGCGACTTTTATGGAGTTTGGCTCGCCCCGTGCAGCCTATACAGGCGACTATTCGAACATGAAACCTTTATGACGACTAAGTTTCCACCCTGTACTGAACGTATTGTCGGATGTACTCGGTTTTTAAAGTGGAATAGGAAACACATCTTACTTGTTTTTGTGAACAATTGCTTTGACAGTAGATGCAGTGGTTTACCTTACATTGGACTATGTTCTAATTTGATTTATTTAAACTGTACTGTCTTTCATTTTATTCATTTGATGGCATTGTGAGCCGTTTGTCTGAAACACGTTTAATAATGTAGCCACAGTCATCCCTTTGGCTTATCTGATGCCCTTTACCGATAATAGCCGTTTTTTTTTCAGAAATCCTCCTCCCCGCCTTTATACGTTTTAATAGAAGCATTAATTTTTAGTATAACCTATATACCGATCGAAAGCGAAGAAAACCTTACATAGAGAGTTACATCTACATAACCTATTTTTTTGCGATGCGATATCCAAAGAGATGTCATAGCTTGCAGGCATTATTCTTATCTAAAGTAAGATTTTTTCTTACTAAAGTGCAGCCCTTATCCATATCTGCTCTACGTAAGTCAACGATCGTTCATTGTTATAAAGGGTTTATTGCATAATTTCAACTATGTATACGGATGTATGAAATCTATTCTGTAAATATGTGACACTTGAAGTTCTCTTCTGTTGTATATAAAGCGATTTGAGTAATAGACTAACGGAATGACGAGCACGATTTCGAAATGTCATACTATTGAAGAATGGATCAATTAAATGGCATCTCTCATGTGTGTAGGTCAAGTGAAATTACAAAACTAGTTTTTTCATCTCATCTTGACGGGATGATGGGTAGTAAAGAGTTAAAATATTTTTTTATATTTTCTTTAATAACTTGATTTTAAATATTTTTCCAATCTTAATATATTCAATATGTAGATAAATAAAAAATTATTTCAAATAATAAATAATTTTCCTTTAAATTTTCCTCTAAGAACGAACCAATTTTATAAATAAATATATATATATATATATATCCATAGCTAAACAAATGCACAAAAAGAGAACGTCCGAAAAGAAGAAAAGTTCCAAAGGAATTCCAAACAATACTATGAAAAGACAAGACAAGATTTATGGTTAGTAATGTCATCGGAATGTCAACGCATTGACATCATGTTCCACATGCTTTGTACACAAATATGCACAAACATGTGTATAAGCAAACAATTCATATGCATATGAATAAATATGAATAGCTTGACTTGACATGGCATTGTATTATGGTAGTAATGTACGTCTATATATACACATATGCACATACGAGTATATGACATGCAAAGATACATTTATTTAATGAAAACTTCTTGTTGTTGCAAATTATAAAATAAATAAAATAAGCAAAAACAAATAATTATAATAATAATAATAATAATAATGAAAGCAAACTTTGCCCTTTGCCCTAAAAGAATCGCACACACAAATAGGATCTAAAAATGTAAAGACTGAGTAAAATATATATATATATATATATTTTTTTTTTTTTTTGTTCATCTTATAAAAGGAAAAGTTATAATCCAACTTTCGTAAATATGAAAACGCTCTCCTTTACCAAGTCAAATGTTTCATTTTTCATTCTTCACATTTTTATATATTCATATTGTTCATATTTTCTTTTCTTTTTGTCCAGTTGACAAACTACGGACTACTGGTATAACAGTTTTAATGCAGAGTTGGGGATATCCTTAAATTATTTCCGCTTACGCTTATATTCTTACACGTAGCTTCTACAATAAGTGAACAGCACATGTTCCATTTTTAGTGCAGCGTCCCTCGTAAAGAGCCCCACCAAACAGATTTTATTCGCACAAAAATAAGTTCTTCAACGGTGGCGTCATGTGGCTCTAACAAGCAGTACACTGGTATATTGGCAATTGATCTATGACTAGAATTTGACTTTTAACTCCAATTCCAAAAGTAAGTGCGATGCCTTGTTTACACATTTTAGCTGGCTTGGAACACATTCCCATTTGTAAGTCTATGAACACTAAAATAGACTCCACCCTAGATTTCTTCACATAATTTTTTTTTGAAATTTTACTTTCGACATTTTGTAAACGTCTGCTAAAGCGTTGACTACACCGCGATTAAATAGTAGACTCCGCCAGCTTGCAACCTTAAACGAAACTACAATATCCGTGTGGACGTAAACTAAAAAAAAAAAAGAAAAAAAGGAAAAAGGAAAAAAAAGCCAACAACAACGACAACAAAGAAAAAGTAACTGGTTCACTTGCATGAAAATATTGCATATATGGTGCTTGCAAGCATAGCTTCTCCAATTTAATTCTTATATAAGGCAAATAACATACTTTCAGGTGTTATTACATTGTAAAATTTATGGTGGATTACTAAGCTCTTCTCTCTAGTTAGAAAAACTTGCAATTAGCGTCAAAACTTTTTCTTATATTATTTACATTAATTGGATTATTTTAAATCTTTTTTGTTTGGTTAGAAAAAAGGGAGTAAAAAATTCTTTTTTATAATAATTGTGTACATATTGTTAACTTAGATTTTCATGGAGGCATAATTTTTTTTATTTTTTTTTTTGTTTTTGCCGATGTCCGTCTATTACATCTACTTAAATATGCATAAGCACCAGAGAGCGCATAAAGTATATATATACATGTATTATGTACATATATATATATATATATATATATATATACATACATGTATTATGTACATATATATGTGTAGATATATATTTTATATAATAGGTGTACAAATAAATTCGTTCCGTTTTCCAATAAAATTGCACAATCTATGGTCTTTTATCATTTATCGGATAACTTATGGATGAAAAAAATAGAACAGGTATCGATAGTCCAATACTTTACGGTCTAGATGTGGGAAATCATACAAGTAATGTCTGTTCTTCCCTGAAGATATTACATATCTCAATTACCGTTATATATTTAATAATTCATATTCGATAACTAAGCGATCGCAGCAACAACAATAATTACGTTTTCAACATTTCATAATAAAAGATATATGTGCGCTGTGACGGAGCGACAGAATTCGGATCAGGTGTATGTGCTTATAAATTCTCGTCTTAGATGAGGAAAACAATTTGTTTTCTTTTTCGTTTAGTCTCCGGTAAGAATGACACGATAGTTACGCCAAGGTTCCTCTAACATATCGTAAGATCTTAAAGTGTGCATCAGCTTCCGCAATGAGTTTATCACTTTGGCCAAACCTTCTGCCTCAAAGTACCATTTTGAGATTTGTAACAATACAATATGCACGGGACACCACCACTGCAGAATACAATGGGTGCGGAACAGCGATTTAAATTTATTTTCGCTCAGTGTTGCTACGTTAGCGATCACTGGCATATGACATGGTGCATTGCATATTGCTTCTTCGCCATTTTTCTTAACTTTCTCTTTCAATTGAACAAGAACTACTATTACACGTGTGTAAGAAGAAGAAGCAGAAATACCATACATGTATAATATTCGCTTATCATCGTTTTGCATATATGCGTGTACCTTACCGGTCAACCAGGTCCGTTTTCCTCAAAAGACTCACATACCGGATGAAAAAAATAATTAGCGCCACCCGTTGAGAAGTTCCCGAGTTTGCATGCAGAATATTGAATACACTGCCATTTCAGAATGGCAGCTGTCGATCTCTTTCGATTATCGAGAATAATTTTCAGAATCGTATAACCATCTCTTTTGTGGGTATCCAGTCGGTGTTTCTACGCCACTTGTGTGGTCATCGCTGAATTTGAACGGAGTTATCTTCCCAACGAAGACCAATGTCTGCCCAATCAAGACGAAAAATTCGGGTTTTCGCATTGCTTTGAAAAGAAAAAGGAAAAGTGAAGGCCGTCAAGACTGCTTTTAACATAAATTGCGGCACTTTCTAGAAATAATATAGATTTCCTTGTATGAGGGGACATTCATATGCTTGTCCTGCGACTTATTGATCAGTGATATTTAGATATTTTTTTTTGTAGATAATGTCTGTCAACGTTTCGCTAGGCGCACATCTCATTCGACTTTTACGGTAATGTATTTGTTTTTAAATATTGCTCAGTGTATTCATAGAATGTATGCATTTCAGGCGAATAACAAGGGAATATTATTAATTTTGCAAAATAAAGTACACATACGCGTATATTAATGTATTTGTGCATTCATGTGCCTACCAAATAAACGAGAAATGTTTGTCTTACAAACTTAATTCCTGTGCAAGTTGATTTTCATAGCCAACGCAGACGATCTCGCATAAATTATCAAAATGTTTGTAACGCAGAGATATCATAGCGACATCGATCTATATATATATTTCATTTGAAATGAAAAATGCAAATGCTTTTCGATAATTTTATCTCTCTACCTATCGATTGGCTGTCTAATGAAGTTTTCGAGATATGATCAAAAAATTTCATCTCAAGAAATATATGTATATAACTCCTCGCAAAAGATGAAAGAGAGAGAGAGAGAGAGAGAGACAAAGTGCAGAATTTAAAAAAACTAAATCATTTTTCCTTTTTGTCCCAAAAACCGACTTTATAAGCTTAACAAGGCTTTCCGCTCAGAATTTTACATCGACCTGCTCTAAGTTTCCTTTAACTAATGAAATTGACGTATACAACGAGACGGATTGTATGAATATGAATTTCAATTTGTGAGTTATGTTTTATGCAATATTGTGTATGACGATATGAATGCGATAAATTATATACATAAGGTGGATAAGATTCGGCTTGAGTCGGATACATGGCTTCTTTCTTGTTTAAAGTAGAATTTCGTAATTTTAATTTCTGAAGGCATATATACCTACGTACGTACACCTATGCGTTTGCACATGCACGCACATATGGTTAGATGCATGCACTTGATTGCACATGTATGCAACCAAGTATGCTCTACACAGGGAGAAATATGCAAAAAAGTGTATTTTGTGCACTTGAAAAATAACTTCTTGTCAAAATTTCGTTTGTTGTTATTGTTTTTTACTTTTCTCTCTTTCTCTCTCCCTTTCTTTCTTTCTTTCTCTCTCTCTCTCTCTCTCTCTCTCTCTTCTTTTTCTCCTTTTCCCCTTGAATTTCTATTTTTTCTCCACCATCTACCATTTACTTCATATATAGAAACGTAATCGTTTAAAGAATTCATTTTCTAAATTGTCAGATGCACTCATAAGGAAAGCTCTGTTTTTTCTCCTTTTTTTTTTTTTTTTTTTTGTTTTTTGTACTCCTACAGTAAGTTGTTTTTTTTCTTTTTCTTTCTTTACTTTTATATTTTTATTTTTCAAAACGAAAAGATTACGCAACAAATCTGTGAACACAATATGTGAATTTAATATAATAGCGTAATTTTTCTTGAGTTTATTTTCTTGTAGAGTAGACTGAAGTGTGTATGTGAGTACGTGTGTACGTGTGCTAAGAGCCTCATCGTATTATAGGAAGGCAAGAAGAAAAAAGCAAAAACGAACAAAAAAAACTCACGCTATAGAAGACAACGATATTGTTGACGACGCAGTTGGCACATGCAACACATGAAATAATAACGAAATGTGAAAAAATTAAAGAAATTTAATTTAAAACATTTCAATGAGTATAAGGTAACGCTGCTGGCCGGAAAGCTTTTTATTAAATTGAAATACAATAAGCACAACACTATCATAAGAAAAATAAAAGGGAATCAAAAATATTCTACTTGAGAACGATATTGGGAAAGAAAACTGAGCCAAGCATTTACATAATACAAATATTTGTCTGCGATTTTATTCTTCATGCAGTGCCGCCTTCGATGAAATAGTACACACACATCGAGTCGAGTAGATAAGATTTGCGACTAAAAAGTCGGCGTTTGCGGACTCAAATTTAAGTATGCTAGAGTATGCTCGATCGTGGCTATGCCAAGTGCTCAGTCCGATAAGGCATAACACTGGTTGACTGCCCAGGCACATACGCACTACATTTCACCGACTCCCTATCACCTTCTCTTTCTTCACTTCTTCCCGACCATTGCCGTGCTACATGTACAGGGCGTGTCGCTTAAATGGAGAGTTTTTCAATACCTCTATTATTTACGTAATCAATGCTGAATGCATATTAAAATTTTACTTTCTACGATAATGTTTCAGTTCCGTTTCCCGCCGTGCAAATTTATGTATGAAGGTGGCCTGCACTGGGCCATCTATTGCAATTTGTTCCAATCAAATGAAACCATCAGTAAGGAGTGCTACGAACAATAAATGGGCCAATTGGGACAAAAACTTGACAACTCTCTCAGGAAATGTTTGCCGTTCTAACTTCAAATGTCCTATGCTCCTTCTGGTTATCACTCGTTCCGGTCAATGGCTCATGGTCTATCTGAGTAGCGCTTAAAAACTGAAGGGCTCTTCCGACGCGGTATCCACGTGGATGGTGGGCAAAAGCACTCGCCACTGATTGACAATAACTTGAATAAAACGTAACGTTATCGATTTCAAATTTCGCAGAAAATGTTGGAATTTCTTGCACACAGGTCGGTGTTGACACGCCTACATTACTATGTAAACTGAGGACACCAGGGACGGGACAGAAGCAACATGCAAAAATCTCTTAAATTGTATAAAGTCTTGGCCGGTTTCAAATTCGAAATACATCTAAACATGTCCATGTGTTCGTCTCTCTAGCAGGGTAGTATTTGCGGGTAAACGTTCTCCCGCTAGCGAGAATGAAGATACCGCCTACAAACTCTCTCCCCTCCTCCAACTTCTTTCTGACTATCGCCTTGTTACACGTATGAAGGGCATTCCCTTTGTTAATTGGTCATATTAAAAAACATCTGGCTTTTCCACCGTACCATCAGACTAGGTTTAAAGAGTGAGCGGCTCTACTTTGAGAACCCCAGGTGTAAAAATTTAAACTGTATCACCTACATCGACCGCGATACTAAAACGCTTTGTTAAGAACACGATTCTCTGCGTTTAGTGAGACCAGGAATATGTGGTCCGTCAGTAAGTGTTAATCTGCTGAGACGGTTAATACCAAATTGATTTCAACATTTCGCTGTTCAAAAAAGGACCTAAGTATCAGAAAAAGCAATACAAGGTAATTTTTTACATCCGTCCATGTGTCCATACCGACTTGGAATATTTTAGGCGCATTCCCCTGCGAAGTGCGAACCCATGCGATTTACTTACAAGAATCGAGTCCTTTCGCTTACCATGCGCTTGTAGCGATCGAGCAAGCATTTACAAAGCAACGCTTTCTTTGTGTAGGAAAATGGAATGGCTCGATAAATGGTTCGCGGCGCAAGGAGAGAATTTTTACTGTCATAGTAAAGAAAAATTTTCCACCAGACGGGAAAAGTATGTAAGTGTAGACTAATTATTTCATTAACCACTAAAGATATGGGCATGAATTGTGATGTAGACATCGGTTGAGTTGCCGTCAATGTACAAAGAGACAGAATTGAAATGATATTTAAAAGAAGAAGTCTTATTAACCTTTAAATTCAATATTACTACATAGGGTCTCCAATGGACTATTTTTTGAAAATAAACCCTCAACACTGAGTATTAAATATTAATGCTCAAACGCATCAAAGGCGAAGGATAAAACGGATAAAAAATGCTATTTATTGCAAGTTGACAAAAAGCAAATAATGAAAGTGTGCAACAATGTCTGGTTTTAAAATGAAACGCTACCCAAGAACACTTTATCGTTTCATTGTTGCTTTTCTACTTATTTATCAAACTACTTCAAAAGAGTTATTGCTTAAAAAAAAAAAAAAAAGGAAAGAGAAAAGGAAAAAGAAAAGTGTTTTTCATGCTCTTACCGTCACCATTGTTATTAAGCAGCAGCCATCACCGCTACCGCTTCTCTGAAATGCTTGAGTTGAGTTTCATCTTCACTTCACACTACGTATCGTTTGCCTTTTAATATGGTTACAATAGAAGAATAAAGAGGCAGCATAATATTTTTGAAGCATAATATTTTATGCTTAAGTATTATAATTTTGTTCTTAACTTATTAGGAACGCATGCGTGGAGCTCTTTCTTTCAACTTTTCTTTCTTTCCTTTTCCTTTATTTAAGTTTGCTGGAGGCAAGTTACGTTTCAGTCTCAGTTGAAAATACAAAGCAATATATGCGTGTAACAATGACAAGAACTTTTCCTTGAATCCAGTTCACCCGTTCACTCCGTGTTTCTAATCACTTTGTTTGTTTTTTTTTTTTTTCAAGTGTCATCCATCACTCATGCTATGTCCCTTATAGGTACAACATGATGGCGGTCGAAAGGAAGTAAAACAGTGGTCGCAGTCTAGTGGATGCGTAGCCAATCGATACGTGTTTTGCCTTTGCCGACATGTTATAATGCACTAGGATTTGAGCCTACGTACACTGACTTGGTAATCGCGGCGCTTATTTACTCACCTATCCGGCAGGGTAGAACATTAAAGCCAAGTTCCGCCTACAATGAACTACATACATTCAGGGATTCAGGGACCACTAAAAGTTATGCTATTTTTATAATTTTACATGCATTCAGAGTTTATTCGCCAAATGTGACTTAAGCTTCCATATAATGCTTGTTTCTTTGCACAGAGATCTATGGTATGTTATCGGTATATGAATCAAAACTCATTCGGCCAAACAAGCAAGAACAAGAAAAAAGAAAATACTCAAATACTAGTTGCCACATTGATCGATAAGTCCCGGGACGAGTACATAAATCCCTGTTATTGCCAACAAGTACCACATCTTACACAAAACCTATTCAAAGTTCGTTCGATACTAATCACTTGTTTACGAGTTGTAGCGAGTGTTGGTTGGTGTGGCGAAAAAGTGTTGTCCAATATTTTGCTTTGGCTTCAAAAGTGTTCAGGCAAGATTTTTTACTTCGAAACTTGTAGTTTATCGATGACTTGGCAATTTTAAAGAAAGTCTTACGGACATCAATGCTACTACACGCAGTGAATATTCGAAAGGATATCAGTGTGAAAATTACCCGAAATAATCGAAAAATTTATTTCAAATCGTAGCCTCCTGATATCATAGAGACATTGAAGGGCGTGGCATTCTCTATTTTGCGTACAAATTTTGATAGGAACAAGCAATTTTCCCAATGAGTAACGCCGGCACTCATCGATGGCTACAATGGCATAAATGCGTAAATCAAAGTTTGAATTGTTGCTCCATCCATTGTATCCTGCAGACTCCTGACTCTCAGTCATTAAAGAGAGAGTTTTTTTTTTTTTTTTTGATTATAAAATCAAATCGCATTTCAAAGCGTTTGATAAATTTCTCTCTATTGACCGATATCAACTGCGTGAGCGAGAAGAAAAGTAAAGTATAAAAATATTAAAATAATCATAAGTGTGTTCTTGCTACTGTCAACCGTAAATGATTTCTGTAGAGAAAAAAAGAAAAAAAAAAAAGAAGAACGATTAGAACATAAACTCTCCTTGCTTTCAGATGTAACGGACCCATTTTATTCTCATCGCTTCGCATTTCCCATAGAGATTGGTGGGATTGGGTGGACGAGTAATGAATAATAAAATCTAAACTCTAATTATTTTGCGATAATAAAATAATAAAAATTATTCATGCTGATGTTGTTGTTGTTATTTTTATTGTTGTTCTTGTTGCATATTTCAGAAAATGTTTTAAATTAATCAAATTACTGAACAAATGAGAGCGTGAGTGTTGAAATGTTTTTGAATAAAACGTTCGAATAAAATGTAGAAAAATTAAACTCTGTTTATACATATATATATACATATATATATATATACATTGTATTATATCTATAAATGTATATAGATGTGTGTAACAAAATTATACTAAACTGTAGTCGACATGGTAAATTTGACTTTCTAATTTGATTTTGGCCATTGTGTCGGTTGGTTGGTTGGCTTGGTTGGTTTGGTGGCTGTATGCCTGCCGGTCTATCTTTCTGTATAACTGGCTCTCTGCTTGTCTCTGCATGCATATATATGTTTATGTGTATGTATATGCGTTTATGTCTGCTTCATATATATATATATATATATATATTTTTTTTTTTTTGTTTTTTTTGGGGGGGTTTTTTTCTCTATACATATAGAATATGAATATAAAACTAAATTTTTGTTGTTGAAATTGTTGAATTGTTTTTATTGTTTTTGTTGTTATTGTTGTTATATTATATACACATATATTTCTATTATTGTACTGTTGTTATTTTAAAGTAGCTAAATATACTACAGTTCATATTCCCTATATCTCTCTTATACTCTATACCCGCAGTGGCTGCTACCTTCCTATGTTCTCCCTCTTTATAAATAGATTTTGCAAATGCTTCTTTACTACATATACAAATGCACACAAGCACAAGCACAAGCACAAATGTGTATACAATTTTTATATTATTTTTCTGTACGTCGAATGTTGTAAATGTGTTGCTAGCAAAAATTTTGTTCGAGAGTTTGCTTCTTTTTTTTTTTGTTTTTCTACTGTTTTTGTCTGCTTGCTGCAAATGGATTTTCATGTATTTGCAATTTTGTATTATTTTCCGGGAATATTTCCATATATATATAATAACAGCTGCATATATATGCGCTCATATATTCATATATAGAAATATAAATATGTTGCATATGTTTTATGAATGGAGAATGTAACACCATTTTAATTAGTACGTATAGGTCGTTTTGCACACGCATATACATACATGCGAGGTGCGCTCAAAGAAAAGATGGCTTTATGATTTTCTTCGAAAAATCTTTACTTATTCGCGCCAATATCTATTTTGTCGGCCTCAAAGCATTTCCCCCGAAATATAAAAAGGACTTCTGTCAGCGCTTTTTCCAATCCTCGAAGCACGTCTGATATGCGACTTTTGAGTCTTGAGCACTTCCAGGGATGTCGTTTTTATCTCGATAATCGTGGCAGGGATTCTCTTCGTCTTTTCATCGATCTTTTCAGTTTTGGGAACAGAAATCGCAGGAGTCCAAGTTCGGTGAATACGGTGGCTGAGGCATGATTACGATGTTGTTTTTGGCCAAAAAAATTGCAACCACGCAAGGACATGTCCGCTGGCGCATTCTCGTCGCGCAATATTCACGGCAAGTTGTTCCATAATCCAGGGCATTTTTTTCATATTGTTTCAGGCAAACGGCGCATAACTTCAAGGTAGTATTTCTTATTGACCATACGAGGTTTTGGCAAGAACTCAGCATAGACGACGCTATTGTAATCGAAGAAAGCAATGAGCAAATCTTCACGTTTGAGCAGACTTGGTGTACTTTTTTCGGTCTTTGGAAGCTCTGGCCGTTTCCAGTGAATTGATTGAACTTTGGTTCCGAAGCATAACCATGTATCCATGTTTCGTCAATAGTTATGAGCTTTTCGAGCGAATCTAGATCGTTGTTGACTTCGTTTAACGACTGCTAAGCGATGCTCATGCAATGGTTTTTTTGACCTAAATTTAGCAAATTCGGAACAAACATCACTACCACACGTTTCATGCTCAAAATATCCGGAAAACTTACGCGGCACTTACCAACCGATATGCGGACATCCTTAGCAATATCTCTGGTACTGATTCGACAATTCTTCTTAGCAATTGTCTTCACTCGTGCAACGTTTTCATCGGTCTTTGACGTGCTGGAGCATGCCGGGCAGTCATCGTCATTGACATCTTCTCGGCCTTCTCTGAAGAACTTGTACCACTTATAAACTCCTTTTTTTTTGCTCGGCCACCATCAACATAGGGGTGCTTCATTCCATTTTTCACACACAATTTAATACAGATTCGTTGATCCATTTTTTTCGATAAACGAAAAACGCCTAACCCTTGTGTCTGTCAAAAAGAGAAACTGAAAATATAAAATGGCTGATACGTTGCGGGCATGTGTACCGCGATGACGAACAAAAGACTTCAAAAATAGAATTTATTGAATTCGAAAACTCACTTTTAATTTTTGAACACACCTCGCACATATGTAAATACACATATATGTATGTATTTCCGTGAATAAGTTGTATTTTGAAAAGTTTTCTCGAGCGAACTCGCGTTCGATATTAATTTAAAATAAGGCAAAAAAAAAAAAATAAATAAAAAACCGACATCATCGGTGCAATTCTGCTCTATTATGATGTCATACATTCATTAACGCGTTAAGTGAAATGTTCATATTCTTTTAAATCAAACCGTATTCCCTGTGGACATTTATTTATTTATGTATATTTATTTCAATGTTTTCTCATAAAACATTTTTCCCCTACCGTTGAAATGTAAGAAGAGAAACGTCTTTGGAAATTAAGGAAAAGTTCGAAAATTTTCCTTATTGTTATTCCTTTCTGCGCACCCATCACCGAAACATGATATTCATTTTGTCAAAACGTTTGCGACGCCTGGAAAAAAGCTTTAGCGATCCCATAAATCCAAAATCGGTACACACATGTCCGTTTGTCCGTCCGTGTAATAGCTATTGTGAACACTCCTCTGGCCGCAAAAATGAAGCTATCAGCTTCAAGTTTGCAAAAGAACTTGAAAACGCTCCAAACCGATCAAAAAACACGACTGCAATGTCACAAAAGCTAAGAATATGTATATTTGCCGTGTTTTTTGCTCGTCACTCAAAAACGACCTTTGCCATTGAAAAAGTCAACCACGCCCATCCAATTTTATGGAGTATGAAAATTAGTTTCTTCCTTTTCCTTTTTTAGTCCGTTTTAGGAGCGCAGTGACGAGTAGAAAAGGTTCGGCCACAGCCGAATATAATTTTCTTAGTTGTTTTATTTTTAAAAGTTATATCGTTAGCTAAAATAGATAAATATATAAACCATTCAAAGCTTTGTTTGTTAGCTTTCAAAAAACAAGACAATATATATATTAATATATATATGTATACAAGCATCAAACACGCAGGCAAACATCGGTCTGACTAGCAGTCGTATTAATAGAGAGATCAATCTCTAAAATAGTTGAGTTCAAATCGCTGGCTATAGAGGAAATTTTTGTTAATGCGATTAATAAGCAAAGGTAAAAGGATAGAAAAATTTATGTAAACGAAGCGGTGCAATTTTATTGCCCTCTATTTAACGCTCCCGCTTAAACTAAAAACTTAACCTGCCTTATTAACTCTTTATATATATTTATTATACGTCATTTTATAATCCATTATAAAAACTAAACGAGAAAAGTGTGTCATTGTGTGTGCGATTTCCTTTTCTTTTTATACCCTAGACAACTTGTGGCACACTTTTGCGGGCACCTAAAAGAACTTAGGATAGATCGATTTTTCATTATACCTGAGTTTGTTTATTCGTCTGTCCATGTTGTTTGCTGTTTAACCTCTAAGTGGCAACTTTTCAGATATTTTGATGAAATTTGTTACACTGGTGTCCTTAGAAGCAAGACAGAAGGCTATTAAAAACAATTCGAATCCGTTTACTTTTGCGATCACCCCATACAACGCCTTGTTTTAAAAAAAGGGAAAAATTTGCAAAATTTGTCAACAAAAGTCGCTGAGTCATACTATTTTGACATTCTATAATTGGTATGAAAACCTTGATTGGACTCGAGTAATGGGGGTTTGAATCCTCTCTCTCATATGACCATTTGTCCAAAAATTGAATCTTTATGTGACAAAAATGTCTAGTTTTCAATATTTCGTTATGAAAATTGGCTCATAATAGGAAATTGACAAAGATGTCCGTCCATCTTAATGTCAATTTGTGTCATGTAGGCTTATTTATTTGGATGAAGGTTCTGAAACCCTAAGTCGTTGTAAGTATTTAATAAACTACTTATGCGGATGTATTCAACACTTGGGAGAACTTGAAATAGACCCATCGATGCAGAATCACTTCTCGATCGATCTAAGCTTGTCTGTCCGTCTGTCCGTTTGTCCCTGTTAATTTTTTGCATTAAACCTGCAAGCAGCAATTTTTGGAGATATTTTTATGAAATTTGATACACCGCCATGTTTTGACCCGCGAATCAACGCTATCAAAAACTATACGAATCGGAGCAATTTTTCAATCATTTACCATATAATGCCTTATTTTGAATAATCGGTATACGATTAACTATATTAACCTAGGTAAACCAGGGTATTTATTGATGAGCCATGTTCCACTATAATGCTTAAGCTTGTTAGTATATCGAGATTTTAAAGTGCCTCGACTGTATTCACTTTGGTGGCAAACAGACTTCTTAACAACGTTGTCAACACTTTCTATGTTTCAATTAGCACTTTTTGTTCAAGTCTAAAAGTCCACATAGAGACGCGAATCATTGTTGATTTTTGTTATTAGTCGTAGCAGAGCGGAAATTATGAGACTTAAGGTTTTATGATTGATGACAGAATTTTAAATGTTCCTTCTTATCTGCCTTCTTATTTTTCGTTTCGCTCTTCTTCTTTTTCTTACTGCATTTACAATACTTTTTGCTAATTATTTTTATTATTATTTATTTATTTTTTTTATATAACATTTATGGTATATATGTTGCCTTCTTTGTGCAACTGACTACAATATTGTTGTCGTTGTCATCGTTGTTGCTGTTAATGTTATTGTAATTTCTTATAATAATGACTAACATAACTTCACAAGACAAGTCAAGCTTAGAGAGATGACAGCCTCAACAGCTTTACTGACAGTGACTGTCATATCGGAATGCAAAGTCAACTCTGCGACGGGGGAGAGAGATTCAAAGGGTTGCAAGAAAGCGATGTTTGAAAAAAAAAAAAAAAAAATCTATTAAGAAAATAAAAGGAAAACGCAAAAAAAAAAAAAAAACTAAATTGCACTTAAGTGCAGAACATTGTTGTGGTTATGAATGTTGATGCCAAGCGTGTATGATTTTTTTTTTATCTAAGTGGAGAGTTGTTGGGTTTGTTTTTTTTTTTTTTTTCTATTTTTTCCATTACTTTTTTTTTTTTTTATTGCTACTTCATAGAAAGAACATTACAAATTATTTTGCAGCATTCCTTGTTCTCCTTTTGCTTTATTTTTTGTATTTTTCTTTTTTTTTTGGTTTTTTTTCGCTTTCCACTCATGAATTATGAAAAAAACAAGAAAAAAAGAAAAATTTTATTTTAATTAAAAAATAACTTAATGTGTTAAGCATAAAATAAATTATATATGCTATAGAAATACTAGGGTGATATGAGAATATTCTGCAAAGCTTCATTTAATAATTTATCTTTATTGGTCTTGTAATTCATCTCTGGGTTATGCCTAAAAGGAAATTTACTTAATGGATGTAAGGGCATTTTGCCGCCATCCCAGTCGCGCTGCAATTAATTTTAAATATTCTTTTATCAAAGTGAAGCTAAACAATTGAAGACGGCGGCGGCGGCAGCGGCAGCGGCGGCGAGATCATCAATGGTTAGTCAGCGATGTGAATAGACAAACGAACCTACTCTCTGCTCGCGATTACAAAAAATTTTAATTAGAGCTTCATCTACTTCTTCTTCTTCTTCTTCTTTTTCCTATTCTTTTGACACAAAAGATGATCGGAATATATATTTTATAAACGTTGAGCCTTAACTTATATCTTGAATACATATTAAAGCCTTAGATGCTTTAATTTGTGTAAGATATTGCCGAACGATTTCACTTATTTTCAATCGCTATCCACGGAATTCAATTAATATTTACTATAGGACTAAACGCATTCGAAGAAGTGATAATGAACGCGCTATAACACTAAACAATTTTTTTCTCATAAGCCACTCGCAAAGTAATTTAAGCATAGGGTGTTCCATAAAAAATAAATTCCGATTGAATCGAGTAAGTCCATGCAAGAGAAGTATCACACACCATATGCCTAACTTTACTTTGACTTTCATTTTGACAATAGTTTTTAATCTATTTCTATCTTGATCTGTTAAGATCACTTAAGTGTACAGAAAACGATGAAGATTTGGGTATCGATTTAAGTTTTAGAATTCATGGGAATCCCCTGTAGTAGCGACATATGGACGGACATCGACTTACTCCATTTTTCTTTTATTTATATTTTTTCGTCAAGTGTGGAAGAGCATCGCCAAAGATTGATTTTTCGAATTTTTTCGAAACTCCGAACTTATTATAAAGAAAGAAATGAAGGCGTGCACTAAGGAAAACCACAATTAATAACAATAGACAAGTTGGCCGAGGCAAACATTCTTTAAAAATTATATTAAAGTACAGCAAAAGCAAACCACAAAGTGGAAGGGAAACCGAATAACATTCCATTGATTGAAAAAGTCAACACAGAGTTGAAAGAGAAATTGTGCAAACTGCTTTAAAGTCGTAGAAATGGCAACGCCGAAAACCAAGAGGTTATCCATTTCGTTATCCCCATTTGGCAGCCCTGTTTCAGTGGCATACGTAAAACAGAACTGTCATTCAAGGTATCATACGTTCAGTGTAATGTTTGACCGTTTAAGAATATGGGTCGTTTAACAACTTGTGAACGTATTAAAATAGTAAAAACTTGCTGCAAAAATATTGATTCTGTAGTAGATATGCAGTCTGGCGGGTGCTATAGGCAAAACTGTGAAGAAATTTGATCAAAGTGGATTTGCTAAAATTCACACATCATCGAAACGTACGACAGCACATTTACGACGAATTTGGGAGTTTAGTTTTGCATCTCCATCCCTATATTATTTAGGTGTCGGGCAGGATTACTTCAAAGTGATACCAGATTATCGGAAACAATAAATTGATGAAATAAAGGGCGAAAATTGTCTTTCAAGCCTATCTTAGCAGGAAGCGGACAATCCCAAAGTAAAAAATGATTAATTCATTAAATATTTAGTTGATCAGATTTACAAATGAATAAATATTTTTATAAAATTGAAAAGCGTTTTGTTTTTTGTTATTTGAAAAAAAAAAAACCCTTGCACAAGTGAAATATTATCCTTTTATTCAACAATTGCAATAAATAATTCATTAATTTCGAAAGTGGGGTAAGTCCATTTAGATACAAAAGGTATAATGTGTTAAACCGAGCACTAATGGGTAATAAACTTAAGTACGAAAACGATTTAAATATCTCCGAGATTAAAACAAATAAAGAAGAAGAACAAATGGACTTGCATCACTTTCAGAATAAATGGCTCATGTACACTTGGATATTTATGCAAGTAAAAAAAAAAAAAAAAAAAAAGAGGAAGAAGAAGAAGAAGAGAGTAAACTAATTATTCACAAATAACTATTCAGGTAGTAACTTTTACAAGTGCAGGCAGCCTCAACTTGAGAAAATCTAAAATGAAATTTTCAAAACTCAATGAGAAAATCAAACATCATTTCTCAGTCAATTAAACATAAAAAATTGTTTTTAAATTGTTTTTAAAAAATTTCAAATATTCAAAGCCTTGCAGTCCTCTTCGTTATATCTTTGCTTATTCCCTACTTGGCCTTAAAATATTTCGAAATTCCTGACCAAAAAAAAGTGATAAATTGTAGAATTTTTCTTCTTCTTCTTCTCCTTTTATTTTAATAATTTCCCCAATAAAATATCTGAATAAGCTAACAAGCGTTCATTGATGCTTTTATAGTTAAATAGAAATATGTATACCTTTTAATATAAAATATATATAGACAATGTGCACCCATATACATGCTGCATATACATAATTGTATATTCATATGTGTACAGCTAAGTAAATATTCAAATACCTTAGTAAATATATTCAATTTCTCAAAAACGTATTCAATATGCAGCACGTGCAGTTTGCAATCAAAGTCAATCGTTATTCTGTGTGTGACTTCCGAATACAAATAATACTAGAAAAAAAAAAATTACAAATAGAATAATATATCTGTATATACATCTACATATATATATATATATATATATATATATGTATATATACAACTGAATCTAATATGATGACAACAACTAAAGGCAAAAATTTACTACTATACTAGTATACTATAATGTAATGCACTGTACTGTGTACCAATACTGATGCATCCATGTATTTAGTCAAACAACCAGTCAAACATATTAGTTTTCTTCTCGTTTTTCATTCCTTGTGTTTGTTTGTTTGTTTGTTTATTTGTTTGTAATATAATGTTTTCGTCTCTCCTATTTTTTGTATTTTTGTTTTTTTTTTTCCTTTTTCATCTTTTATTAGTATATTTAAGTTTTTCTATATCTTCCATTTTCATACAAACGTACCTAATCAAAATCAATCCTTGTTTGAATTGTTATTTTATATAAGAACATATGTATGTATGTGCGTGTGTGTGTGTGTGTGTGTGTGTGTGTGTGCATGCTTTTGCACAGCTTATAAGCTTCCTTATGCAGTTAAGTTAGTTACGTGACAAGCAATCAAATTAAATGAAATCATCATCATATTGATGAACATCATCACGACATTTCAATGCATTTTTTCTCGCACATCAATAATGTCTTCTTAGGAATAACTCAGTAATGATGTTATATTAAATTCATTAAAGTGGTTATGTTAATATTTTCGAGTAACGGACAAATACAGTTCAATCTAGCAAAGAAAGTTTCTAATAACTGATCACATCAAACCAATGTATATATAGATATTAAAAAAAAAAAAAATAAATAAAAATAAATAAAAAATAAAGCGAAGCATCTTTCTTTATCAATTAATCGTTTTATCAAGAGCGGTAATCTTTTGCAAACCTGCAGAGGAAATATTCTCAGTAAATGAGAAAATATTCACAGATTGTTGTCACACGATAGTATTTAGTGCCATATATTAGGCGACACTTATCAGATTGACCGCACTTGGTTATAGCTATAGCGAACGAGTGCTCCAGTCGATAAAAGTATAAAATGGGAGAACACAACCCCTAGGCTGCGGCCACTCTTCCTCTCTTTCTCTTTCCTAATATTTTCCGTGCCCACCAATGTCCAACGTTCCCGTGTACAGGGAGCATATCCTAAATGATGAGACATATTAAAAAAAAAAATTTCGTCACCCTGACGCGTACACTTCGACTCACACAATTTTCACGAGATTGATCTTCATTTCAAATTTCATCATTATGTATGCAAATGAATTCCTTCCGCTAACATGGCGTGAAGGCGCGAATTTTCCCAAAATTTCAATTATAATTAATCCAGATATTGATACGATACAAGTTTCAGTGTTTTGCAAGCTGTCGTTCCGTGCACATTAAGGATTTAAAGAGATGGATATCATTTCCGGATCCGTATGCATTTGTATCTTGAACTGGAAAAAATGCTGCTAAAGCTACGAAAATTGTTTAGTTGGCTTGGAATGAAAACGGAGTAAATGTTAAAGCAGTTCGAAAGTAGTTTGTCTTCAAAACGATAAAATTCGCATGTCCGTCCGTCTTCAGCAAAAGCAAGCCAACAAGTGATTTTCAACTTAGGTTGACAAGTGCTATCGCAACCCGCGGTATTTTCTAGACCTCCGCTTATCGCTCATTCGCCGGACATCCATAAGCTGCCCGATAAATAGTAAAAGATTCTAAATGATGCTGAATGTTACGATTATTAAGATACAACAAGAATTCATTTAGGCACCTATCAGTGCGATATGTTATTTGTATCACCGCATCTAGTATTTCATCAAGTTGCCTGTTATGTCCATCCTTATAAGCGAATTAGAGCAATCAGCGATTATTGAATACTTTTCATAATCGCTTTGAGTGGTAATTGTTTGCTGCTCTCGGCTCCCATTTGTACACTTAACTTGTATACAAAGTTCCAGAATTTTCTTTTTTTTACTTCACTCAATTGTACGCGTTCGAATAATGTGCAGCGGATGAATTAACGCACGGACGGAAATGGCTAAATGAAGTCAGAGTGCTTACGCAAACGAACATGCCTCTTTGAGGCCTGAACGAAAAGCATTTCCAAGTTAATTGTCTGATAAGAGCGCACACTTGGACAAACTTAACTTCTCTACAATGGACAGGCATTGTTGGACGGGCGAATTTATCTTATGTTAACAATTGAATAGCTCTGGATATTACAAGAGCAAGTAAAAGTAACTACACTCTCCTCTTAATTTTCGTTACAAAGATTTGAAAAAATTAAAGATTTATTTCTCATCGAAAGTTACATTGATAAATGAATTAATTTTATATAATAGATATTGTTGCAAGTAATCCCTGTAATTATTATTTACACCTGTTCGAAAAAAAATGAAATTGCAAAATTAATACACAGTCACATATTATATAATAATCAGGATATGGGAAAGCAGCATTTAAGTGATAGACTCTCTTCCTTTCTTGCTCAGCCAGTGAAAAGTTAAGATAAAGTTCTAGATAAGCAAAATATTGAAAAGACATAAGGAAATTACATGAAACTTGATAACTAGGGTAAGGAGATTTTTTTAATACAAACACGAAGAAAAAAAAAAAAAGAAACGAGTTCAGTCAAGTCCAGAGTAAAAACAATTATTATTAAAATTTTAAATTATTTTTGATTTTTAGAATTTACCTAAGATGAAAATACTAAAAATATTCTATAGCGTAATTCACTCGTTCACGGCATTGAACGGCAATTGCAATTAAAGGCAATTACTTGCTGTAATCCAGTATTTAGTAGACATGAAAATCTATTCACTACTACTATCTGCAAGTCTGCTGCCTAACGATTCAATTTCATATTCAAATTCGAATTTACAAAATATGTTAGACAAGTGTGCCTCATATAAATGTATTTACCTGTGTATAAATACTTAAACGTTCATCGATTCGTAGGAGGCTCTCGCAGCTATACTATGCAATAAACTCTTACGCTATCCGACTTTCTGTCTAGTTTCTCTTTTTATGTATCCATCTATCTATCAACGTTCATCGCTCGTTACATTTTGCAAAAAGTTACTATAATTAGAAAATCACATTTAATCTCAGATGATATGAAAAGAACTGAGAAGAATGACAAAAATTAGATTTTTTTCTATTTTTATTACTTTTCCTTTTTCAATTAAACGCATTTATATATATCTCGCTGCTTTTATATGATTTCGCATAAACAAGTGAAAAGTTCACTTCAGTTCATTCATTCATTCATTCATTTATTCATTCATTCATTCATTCATTTCTGTTATTAATGTTTGCGTTTAATAATATTAAAATTTATATGAAGCAAATATTTGCTGAAGCAATAAAAAAAAAAAACAGTTAAGCATGCATTCGCATGTAAATAAATTACTTTATAAGTAGTTATTGATTCTGGCATTAAATCTTCAAGACTTTTAACTCTATTGCCCGAAAAACATTCTATGTAGTTACGTTTCTTTTCTCTCTCTCTCTCTCTCTCTCTCTTTTCAATTTTGCGCGTGTTAGCGTGTGTGTCCAATTTATAAAGTCAATATTGGCTTACCTTAAGTAGTTATAAGCAAATTAGCTGCAAATCGAGACCAGTCGGTTAATCTAAAACTTTCAAATTCAACTCCATTCGAATAACGGTGATTGTACTCGATGTCATGTTATACGTAGTGATAAAGTGTTTGTTGAAAAACTTTAACCAGTAATTGGGACTAAAAACTACAAAAATTATTTTATTATAATAATAAAATGAAAAATAAAAAGTGAGAGGTTAATATATATATGGATTTATTCGAACTCCTGTTGCCCAAAAGCATTTCTCATTATTTCTTCTCAGGCGTTCATTCACTGTCCATAATTAAAAAATATATATATACGTATAAATATATATATATATATATATGTATATTGAAATCAAAAGTATAGATTATATAGAACGTTTAGAAGGTAATGCTACCTCATGAGCATGGAATTGTGACTCATTTTCTTAAATTTATTTGCGAAAGACCGACCGATCATTATACCCTACAACACTTGCGCTACAAGAATATATGCAGATGATGCGGATGTGTGCAGCAGGCTCGAGGTGTGTCAGGATGGCTCGAGGTAATCTCACCTTTTGCTATATCGATCGATTCACAATCAGTTTTAAGCTTGTCTGTTCAACTATCTGTCTGTCTTTGTAATAACTAGTAGAGGACATGGGATCTCTTCTCGCTTTTTTTTTTTTTTCTTTTTTTTTTTGAAAAAGCCAGTAACTGGCCTTTCACTAAAGAATATTACTACCATACAACACTTAAAATTTGAAGTCAATTGCAAAATGTACTTTCAACAAACACGCGCTAAAACTTTTAAGTAGTTATCAAATTACTCACTATATCAAGCGCTTCAAGTGTAGTCGCATAAAAGGGGTTGAGGTAGAAACATTATTTTCCATCTTTTAGTTTATGCAATATATGCGTGGATATATAAGCAAGATATTGGAATTTTCGTATAGAATGATAAAAAAAAAATATTGTATTCGAAGGTTTGCCTAACGCTAGCTGCGCATTTTTCCGCTCCTGAGCGCTGTTTGCTCCTGCCTAGAAGCAATTAAAAGGATATTTTTTTGCGTTATGGAACAATGAGTGAAAGACGGGCGCTGCGTTGCTCTCCAGAGTCAAATCGGCAATGAACCGAGTGCACAGCAACTGGAGAAAGTCGTGCAGAGCGATCAAAAAAGTGATGTCACGTAAGCAACCGGAACTGGTAAACTAATTGACAGAATGTCACAAGATTTTCCCAGGCCTCGTTTAAAGGTTCGTCCAATCTACAAATCGTATACGTTTGTCAATAGTGGTGCCATATATATCTCACACGGACGCGTTGATGCATTATGTGATACGTACCGTGAAATTTCTTGTCATAATTTTGTCTTCTGACTCATAGAAAGTGAACATTTAGGCACAAGACAAAACACGAACAGGAGATAAATGTTGATTTTCATCGCGAAATCGCCCTTAGCTTTCCGCTTAATATAGATAAAGTGAAAACTAGCTGACTACACGATGCTTATGAACGTCGTGTTCCGCTAGTTACGTACGTAGTAAACAAGTAAGTATCTTATAGTATATAGTTAAGGCCAACTATTCAATACCCTACTTCATTTAGCTTTGTACAGTCATTCATGCGTTCGCTCGTACAGCAAAAATTATTTATTATTTTCATGCAAAGTCATGCTGTTCATGAAGGCCGCTATCGTAATATCGTATAATGTGATCCAAAGTTAGGTTAATTTATTCCCCAAAAATTTTATTATTTTGCATTTTTAGTAATAAAAATCTAAAAATTCTACTTTCTCGCTATATAAGAGTTTGCTTTTCATAATAATCCCTATAGATGTCGAGGTCTAAAAAATAGATGTATTTGATCCAAATTTTCTACAGTTCATTTTTTTGCACAATTGCTACTATGGACCTATTTTCATAATAAAATTCGAAAAAATAAATTATAGAAGGCTCATTATTCATGAGAAATCTTATAAAAAGTGAGGTCCACAGAAATAAACCCATCTGGTTCAAATTTAGTTATTTAATTTTGATATAATAAATCATAATAAATCATTGAAAATTCGGCTTTTTAGCATATAAGGAGTAGGCTCCAAGAAGTGGACCTACGTGGTAAGGGAAACGGTAACGTGTTTTGGGATCCAACAAGTGAGATAGTGGGAGTGCAAGTTCCCAGCAGGGATTGTGATTTGAGAGAGGCGGGTCTTTTCGAAACATTTGAAGAATAAGTTGAAATTGAAAGGAATAAATTTCTGTTGGATAATAAATATATTTGCTCGCATAGTCTGAAGGGTGAGAAAAAAACCACATTGAACCAATGGAAAAAATTATATATTGTAAGAGCAGCGTACAATGACATCGTCCTTCAATGATAAACATTTTCGTGTGCCTCGTATGTAACAACAATTCGGTTAACATATCCTGTTGATAATGGATTTAATAGTAAGGTAAAATATAAAATAATAATAATTGTGATTAGACAAATATTCAGGCGCACTTGCAAAGTCATTTACGAATGCTGGTCACACAAACATTGCTAAACATTTGCTCATGCATTTATCATTATGCCTGCGGTACCTTTGTACGTGATCGATCTTAAGCAGCCAGCCAGCCAACCAGCCAGTGTAGATTAAACCAGTTTTTTTTTTTTTTTCCTTTATAAGTAATAGCAAGAAAGAAACCAGAATCACTTTTTTTCAGTGCACGTATACGTACATACACAATAATAACATATTATTATGCTATATATGTACATATGTACACACCCATTACATATGCGTTAGAAATACCGCAATAGCAGTAACCAAGAACCTTAAGCTCGTACATTCATTATGTATCGCTTTATCTCTCTCATATCGGGGTTATGTTGCAGTTTTAAACGAATTAATGCCGAAAAACTTGTTAAATTGACCTAAATCGATGGATTTATCACTTAAACAACATTTGCATAGGAATTCCAGTAAAGTGAGTCTTTTGGCAAGCTAAGCTTCGCTCTTAGTTAGCTGCTGAAAACGCCTTCAGCGTATGTATAACAGTAATCAGCCGTCAAATGTTGGCAGCTATCGTAACATATGCATAAGTATCGTATTTAGAGATATTTTATAGAACAAAAACGTACAAAATTTTTATTTTAATGAAGTTTCAGCAGTTAAAACCTCTGCGGAATAGTAATCGAATCTGTAAACGAAAACAACAAAAAAAAAAAAAAAACAACCAAAAAGAAAAAAAGGAAAAGCCGTTAATTTTTATGATTATTTTGAGAGAATTTTAAACAAAACATTTTACTTAACTTAAAATACAGCCGAGCACGCAAGAAAATCAATGGTACATAATAGTGCTTAAAATGAGCAATAATAATGCCAACAACAACAATTTGATGATAACCATAATACTAACTAAACAATAACATCATCGCATATGCATACAGTTTAGGATTTTATATAAAAGTCAATGAACTTTTATTCGCATAGTCTCGTTCATATATATATATATATATCCGCACACACTTACGCACGTACGAAATAAATGAATGTAATGAAAAATCTATAATTGAATTACTTTACACTTTAACGCGCACACTTGCTCACACCAACTGAATATATGTGTGCAGTGACACAAAGTTTTCGCACAAACAAAAAACAAAAACTTTTTTTTTTTTTGAGGTCACCAATGGATGCGAAAGAAACAAAGATATTCTCAATCGCAATAAAACAATTGAAGAAACGTTTTCATTTACTAAAAATATATATTCACCAACAAATGTTTGCAACAATGCAAATTTTAATTGTTGACTTTTCAATCTAGAGAAAATGGGGGGGAAACAAGAGAAAGAAAGAGAAAGAAAATAATCGAAGAAAAATTTTATATTTAGAAAAAAATGCTCTCAACCTAACAATCGCCCTCGATTTTCTCAATCAGCTTATAAGCCGCTTATATTGTGGGCATACATAAGTCCATAGCGAACAGTGCCTGATTGATTTGTTTTTTTTTTTTTTTTTAATGAAAAATATCTCCAAACAATTGATGAGTTGGTTCGTTTAAGTTATATTCAGTCTTGCTTATCGGCATTGGATGGGTGGCACAGTCACAAAATCAGTAGCATCCGATCAAGCAGAGCGAGAAGCTTGTCGAATGACAACATTTTCATAGTCAAATTTCGCAAACTATTTTCAACACGCACGTACTTTCGTTACGGATTACGGCATTATCTGCATAGCATATCTACTTCAGCGATTTTACGACTACATATTCTATATCCAAACAAGCGACAGCATTTTAGTGAAGCAAGGCCAGCCATTAAATGCCTTACACATATTCGCTCAACTAAATTTTACCTCATGCCTATGTGAAGGTATATATTTTATTTCGGAAACCCTTATATCGAAACGAATCCGAATCACGAACTGATCCGATTCGAATTTAGCAAAATTAATTTTCTTATCAAGGATTTTATTGGACCTCATCATAAGATGCTTTTTTTTTTCTTCCTTCTCTTGATGTTTCATTGTGGTCAGAAAAAGTGCACTTACCAAGTCCATATTATTTTTTATATTAAACCAATTATCCTCATGAGATAATGCAAGATTGATATTTTTGCCATATAAAGCCTTACTTTTGGCTGAGAAGATTTGATGAAAGGGCGTTGAAAAAATTTGCGCATCCCATTAAAACTTTTTGCATCAATTTAAAATCCCGGTTGAAATTTAAAACTTTTTTTCATATAACGACAAGACACTTTAGAGACGAGGGGTCGCAAGACTGGTCCTATCAAAACGATTCTCAATATGATTAATGTACGCACGAAAACCTTACACACATACTATGCACGAACTTAATATACCTTATACGGTATTATAAATATAATAGAAGACCGAAGCTAACTGTGTCCTAGGAAAATGTATGCAACACCCAGAAGAAACTTCACATAGAGACTCGTTCGTACAACGATCTATTCAGAATCTTTTTCTGAGTCGGCTTAAGTATGTCTTTTCAGCTGGCCGCCTGAGATGAGTCCATGGACATTGATATTCGACTGGAAGCTCGCCATTCGCATCACTGAAAGATAGTAACTCGGAATACTAAGTGAATTTGGGAATTTTGAACGGGATGTGGCGGCTTTCTAAATCCCCTTATCCCCCACTTATAAATCGTATTAAGAAACATAAGCGTTTATATGACAATATGGGAGAATTTGTAGTATTTTATGGTGAAAGTTGGATCATAAAATAGCGCTTGGATTTTAATGGACTATATAGTCGTATATATCTTGAATGTCCTTCAATCGTAGGATACTCTTGGAAAGTAAGCCAATAGGACATAATTTTTATATTTTATAACGAAAATAGACGAGGAATTGTATCAGACAAAGTGTAATAGTCGGCCTTATCCGGCTATAAAGTTTTAACTTCCTCTATCTTTAAAATTCTAATCATCTCCTCTCACGATGGCCAAAGTTTAGGGCAACTGTGATAATAACAATAAAATTTCAATCAATTTCGTTAGTGACTTATAACAAATGCCGATGTGAAATTTCATTGAAACCATCTACAAGCATCTAGTGTAACAATAATCTCAATGAATTTACCAGTTATGAGGAGAATGAAGGATAAGCAGCCTTTTTTTTTTTTGTTGTTTTTTTTTTAAGTAGAACACAGCACTGATTTAGAGAGAACATTAAAAAAAGTGAACAATTTTTCAAGGAACATGTTGTCCGTCGCTAACTGCGCATTTTTACTTTGCCTAGCATAAGTTGACAAAATTCATGACAAAAGGACAACTGACCTATTTTGAGGCTGTCCATACAAACCATCATGATTTTTGATTTAAAATACTTAAGATACTTGGGATGCGGTAAGGGAGACTATAAATTTTTCAAAAAGTCGTACATGGTTTTTCTTTCTTGCTTAGGTAGCTTAGTCATTGCTTTCCATTTCTGGTATGGGTTTAAGTTTTTGTACATTTATCTTTTGTACTGTATGAGTAATGATCAGAAAACCAATTTTTTTATTGCTTTTGGAAAACAGAGATGTTCTCACTTTACGTAGTACAGTGCAGGCGTGACCCATTTTCAATGGCAAGGTGCCCGCAGAAACTTGCAATGGAGGACAGACGGATGTGCTTAAATCGATTCGATCGAGAATTTGATGCTGATCAATGATGCTGGGTGCCTCTAAAGCTTCCTTCTGGCTGTTGCACACTTTTTGACAAAATGAATATAACCCTGATCTTGGGATGATGGATACGAAAATCTCCATTACTAATAAAACTAGAGGATCGTCGAGGATATAATTACAAAATTCTCAAGTGAACTGAGTTACTTGAAAATGTTTATTAATCTTTTTTATTATTGCTATGACTATTATTATTAATTTAGCCAGAGAATAAATTCCAAAACTAAAGTGTTAAGGTACTAGCTAGCATCGCTAGCTGTCTGCTTTGTTCAAAAACCCTACCGCACTTGAGGTTTGAACCATAATCTTTTGTAAATGAATTCATAATGAACGAATGGGAATATTAAAGTCTTAATGGAAACTATGAAAGGTTTCATTCTATGTACATGAAAATAAATATATATATAAAAAAAAAAAAAAGAACAAGATTTCCATGCATAAAACATAAGTGAAGCGACAGACAACGACGCTTGGAGCGATCTGCTCTCGCTGCCAGGTATTGTTTCGTTTAACCTTAGAGCTTATAAATGAACGAACTAAACTAAAAAATACACTTAAAAAGGAGGCAGTAAGAAACCAGAAATTCTTATAAAGGAATTAATCGCGAAAGTTTTGTGTTGAGTGGAAGAGAACTCGCAAAAAAAAAAAAATTAGAAACAAGTTTCTGACAAACAACTTGAATATACGACGGTCGGCAATAAAGAAAACATTTGCTACCAATCGTAAAATACAAACTTGAACGTAAAAAAAAAAAAAAAATGATAATAAAAAAAAAATAAAAAAAAAAAAACCATTAGTAAAGCACGGGCAAAACACGTGACGGACCGAACTATTCGTTATCTGAAACGAAACGCACAAGTAGTTTAGGTCGTCAAATAAATTTTAAGTTGCTTTACCGACGTACATCCGCAATTTCTCTCTCATTTACCCAAAAGCGAGAAGAATTCATTTTCAAATTCCTATCATCGCTTACCATTATTGTTATTATTTTATTTATTTATTGATTTTTTCCGCAAAATTCCAATTGAAAGATTTCGATAGGCAGACGGAAAAGTTATATACCCGGGTCCGTAAACACTTCATGCCACTACCATTGCCATTTCGCTTCGCTCAATTATCCACACATTTATCACTACATTGGTGCGGTTCTTTTCAATCGCTAGCGAACAATACGTCAATATCTTATATATCAGAACATACCTATGTACGATTTCTGTGCTCCACTTTTTCTTATTTAAATGAAAAAGACAAGCAAAAAAAAAAAAAAAATAAAAAAAAAAATAGAACTGAAAAAATAGAACTGAATATCAAATGAATAAAAGATAAAATAAAAATAAAAAAAATTAAATAAAAAAAAATAAAAAAAATAAATAAAAAAAAAAAAAAAAGGCCATAACATATTCTTTCCACTTTCAATATTATTTTAATGACTGCATTGTTGTGTGTGCATGTGCAGCTGCAATATTATTCTCAAATATAATATTTATGCTCACTTATATTGTTTGGATAAATTATGGATCATTTTCTGGAGCATTGTCCCAGTAAGTTTGAGGCGAGAAAAGAAAATATAGAATTCTGTTATTTTGCTTTAGGTGAAATTTGAACTCTATGCACTATACTCGCGCATGGCCAGCCAGTCAGTCAGCTGGCTAGATAGCGTAGCCTAACCTGCTCGATCTCTAATCATTATAATAAAGTTGAGCATGTTTTTTTTTTTTTTTTTTTAAATATTAATGAAAAATCTACGATTGACTTACTTGATCACGATGGACGAGGAAATGTTTGTGAAAAGCAAAACGTAATTGTCTTCGATTATTTTACCCCAACCAATTGCCAATAATAGTAAACTAACTCTACACGATCGCTATCAATAAAATTGGGGTAAATATATATGCATATATGTATAATGTACACATATCTACATATGCGCATATATGTGCTTGCTTGGTTGCTTAGTTGCTTGCTTGCTTATGCTTCTACGAAATCTATAATCATTTTAAACTATAATGCGATCATCTAGCATTTGGATGTTCATACGAAAGCCTGAGAGACAATGATCATAATATCCATTCAACAAGAAATAGCGATCTTATGCTTCACATAATGATAAAATTGTTGATGATTTGTTTTTCTACTACGATGGGTTGGACGAACGTGATCTTTCAATTGCATGACTTTAATGTATAACAATAAGAAATCGGAGTTTTTTTTCAAGTCTTGCTAAAACTTCTGGGAATCTTTAGATAATTAGATAATGCTGTTACTAAGGGACATCCTATCCCTTCTCCTTTTTAGTTACCCCTTTGAGACAATATTTCTGACAAGTCTTGAGGTTTAATAAAAAGAAAGAAAAAAATACACACAAAAAGATTACGAAATATAAACAAAGAGAAACCAATGCCGCGTTATGCTGCTTATAATGCAGAATATCATCTAAGCTCGCCAACCCAACTACCGTTCAGCCTGAGTGATTTTCATTAAAGGAGTTGATTGTCGCGACTCTAATGTTTCCCAACTCGAGCTAGCAAATGCTGGTCGATTCCCAAGTTTTTTCTCATTTTTTTTCTTTCTTTCTTTTTCTCTATTTCCCCTCTTCATGTCCCTTTTAATACATCAACAATAAAATTGCAGCTGATTTATATAGAGGTAGTCACAGAAGACTTAATTTCATGCAATCGCCCGCCAACAACGAATTATGAAGAAATTTTTAATATTCCAAAGCTTATAAATTATAAGTTGTTTGAGTAATTTCTCATTTTTAATTATGAATTTAAAACAAAACAAAACAAAACAAAAAAAAAACAAAAAAAAAAGAGACCTTAAAAATAAACCTGTTAACGGATAGACCGTAAAATAAATTTGTTGTTGTAAACACTAAAAAACTAACCCCAAAAAATTACTGAGAAAATCGTAATAAGTGTTTGGAAGCAAATCTTCTTGATAGTCATCATCGTCACCGCCGTCATCTAAGATAAAATTCGTTTTAATTGATTGTAAACCGTGCCTTCCAAAAACAATTAATTTTTGATTTTAGATCGAGATATCAGCCCACATCCAACTGTGTCCCAGCTCAACTGCCATCAGAAGATGACCAGTATTGACTGCTTCCATAGTAGAGAACCGCATGGAAGAAGAAAACGCCCTCCCTTCTCAGAAAAGTAGACCCTCTTCCAAAACTCCATCTTAGGCTCGCAAAAGGCTAGATAGTAAACTTTAAACGTTTCTAATAAATAAGAACCCTAAAGCAAATAGGTACCGTTTATAGGGAACACCACGAAAAGTTGAGAATTTCGACATGTCTATGATCCTCCGAAGATTCGCTTAGGTTCATTCCACTTCAAAGGCGAGCAAGATGATTATAGAATAACAAGTCGCGGTAGCATATCGTGTGATAAACAAGAGCAATGGGTGGGAGCGCCGAGAAAGCTTGTAATCCTGTTAATCGACTTAATTGGTGAAAAAATCTCTTTTATCTCTCTCAAACACTTGCCGTGAGTGTACATAGCCTGTACATAGCCATTACACAGCCTATATTATGCCAATGCTCGAGGATATCGGCTGCTTTGGACAACGAAGCACCTAAGCACCTGAGCCTCTCGCTGTGGGCGGTCGAGCCTCTCCAAGCAAAATTTGGAGACTTGTGCCCCCCCCCCGTACGAGTTATAATCTAATTTAGCTTAGTACATAAGCTAGTGTACGGCATTTCAAAATTCTGTTTTAAAAGCGCTTTACCCCCAACAGAAATGAACAGTTTCTTGATGTTGATGCTCTGCAGGACCTGTCGGCCAAAGGTTAGATATCTACGAAGACATGATTATTTATCCTCCTTGGCTTAAGTACAAGATTTCGGTTTGCCTGAAATTTTTCATGACTCAGTCAATTCATTGAGAAGAAACGTTGAATGACTAATGAGAAGTGAGCACAAAAATCATGTCATGTTATCCCATCGGGGATGTATTATGCTCCATAATTGGGAAATGAATTTACGAGAAACAGCTGGATATCCTGAAGATATTGAATTGCAATTTGTTCATCAATTTGCATTAAAATTTTCGACATGAGAAGGTTGTTTACCAAATTGGTACCGCTTTCATTCGTAACGGAACCCATATATTTTGTTCGAATTGCCGTCCCAATCGAAGCATTTCTCCCTGGCTCCCCTCGACTATATTTTCTTTTCTCAAAATTTGAAAGAATGCTTCAGCGCACAAAAATTTGGATCAAACGACGAGGTCGTGACGAAAGCTGAAGCGTATATTAAAGCGAGTGAACCAAGTTGTTTTTAAAGAAGGCAACGCAATCATAGCGGAGCATTGCATTGACTATGTCATTCTTAAAGTGGACTATGTTGGCAATTAAAGTCGTATTTAATACCAGGAATATATATCTTATTTAATCGCAGGAATTATTGATCGATAGATTATTTCTTATGTACCAATAAAGTAGAAATAAAGTTTTCAGTTCAAAGAAACGAAAAGGCCTCTTGCTTCTCCTCGTTTATGAGAAGAGGATATCTTTGTCATTTCCATCCCGGGAAAACCAATTCAAATATTTCTAAATACTGCCTAATAAGAGGTCCGACATAACTGCGCATCAAGTAATTCATCTTTATGGACGTGCAACTGAGGTGCAAATAAAACTCTGCATTGGTTTTATGATCAAATGCATAAATTTTACTCAAAGAAGCCATTGATTCAAAAGCGCAGGCATTTATATGCTCACACTATTTTTCAGCGAAGGAGAGCAACACGTTGACGACGATGCACGCCCAAGATGTCTTTCAACATCTCTCGATGAACATCACATCAAGAATGCCAAGGATTTACTTTTCAAATATTAGCGAGACCATGTTCTTCTCAAGTCGAGATAATTGAGAGTGAAGAGATCACCTCGCTTGCAAATACGTCTCACAAGAGCTTGTACTTGCTTTTACTGCAAGTTATTTCTTCCAAATACTTTCATTTCAAATTGTACAGTAATCGCCCCCATCCCCGTTGCTTTAGTTCCGTTTAGCATCTGATTGATTCTCGAAACTCAAAGAACAGTTCCGTTAACAGCGTTTCAACTTGTGTGGAAAGTGTAAACTAAAATGGAAAGACAAGCTTCCCTAGAAGATGCTTAGTAAACGAGTTTGTCCCATTAAGACATTGACCCGAAATTCGATGCAAATGCCCAGGAGCTAAGCTTTTGTCAAATTACGAGAACAAACAAAAAATAAAAAAAAAGAACCCATTCGCTCGGATAAAATCGCAAACGTGAAATGGAAAAGTGTTAGTGCCTTTTGTACGCAAATAATCCAAGATTTATAAAATCATTTCATCCACCAAAGCCTGACACGTTTTTCCGAACAACGAATTGTAAATGCAATGGGCTCTCGGAGGAAATGCATCTTATACAAATGAGGACCAATAAAAAGCCTGAGGCATAATTCTCTCTGTAATAGGGAAAGCCCTCTCAATGTCTTTGCAACACAATTACGGAATGAATTTTTCTTAAGTCTCTCTGCTGTCAGATTGCATCCTTCAAAGTCTGCCATAGTTAGTGGAAATGATTACTTTTCACGTCTGCACCGTACTTTGCACAGCCAAGCAACAAAGTTTCCAAATGAACGCAACTTTCTGTAATGGAAACGTAATGAAACTCTCCTCAGAGATTAACTTAGTCTTACTTAAAATTATTATCCACTTTGAACACTTTTTAAATTTCATTTTAATGTTTTGCCTAAAACTTGCACGCAGCACACGCGCCTACAACCGTTCATTTATTTTACATTTCTGATGATTTTTTTTATTTATTTTTTTTTATTCAAATCTCTAGACATTTTTGGCTTTTTCCAAATACTGACTCCCGGTTCAATGCATACCTTAGCATGCAGTCAGTTTTTTGCCTCTTGTCTGCATAACTTTTATTTATTTATTTATTTTTTTTTCGTTGTGTAACATTATTATGACTGCTTTTTTTTTTTTTTTGGTTTTTTCTTTTTCTTTCTCCTACTTTTCTTTGAAATTTATTTTACAACAGAGTCTTCTTTCTCTAATGGTCGGTACATCATCATAAATGCTACGGTTTTTCATCATCGCTATCATCACCGTTTTACAGTTAAAACGTGTTAACATTTTTTGTTTTTTTGTTTTCTTTAATGGAATGAGAAACAAAGGCATGCAGGATAAGCAAAAGTGTCCCTTGACATTTAAATATCTTAAAAGAAATTCTACACCTTTTCCGTCGTTATTTTTCATCAAAGTCTGTCTGTTGACCTTTCACTTGAGAAAGGTGTGAGAAATTTCAAATCTTTTCGCCCACTTTTTGTTTTTTTTCTCTTTTCATTAAATTTTTTTTTTTTTTTTGTTTTCCTTAATTTTTTCCTCTTAAGTAGCAATAAAATTTAAATATTCGCCTCCAGAGAAAACTTCCTTGACTTGTACAATACTTTTGTTTTTCTTATTGTTGTTGCTTTTGTTTTTCAGCATAAAAAAATCATCATAATGAAATTGATGAATAATTCATTTCTGACTTGAAATAAGAAATCTAACATAAATGAAATTTATGTTAAAACAATTGTGGCGAATAACATATTTGAGTGAATCTGTGGATGATAAGTATCTCTTCTAGAAAAACACTTAAAATTTTCTTCTTCTTCTTCTTCATATTTCATCCATTTCATAGTTTTTCCCTAAATTTGTGTACCTCCCTGCGTGCGTATCAAGTATAAGGGTGTATTACGATTGTTTTATCGATAGCTAGCAGTATCGGTCCATCCGCTCATACGCCTGCCCAAGGTGTTTTTACTACGCCCATGGTCGCGAAAATACTGAACTGAACTGACAGCCAAACCAAAGTTGAATGAAACTTGACCACGCCTACAATTCGAGAAAGCTATAACCTCTTTTTCTATATTACACTACACGCCGCAATCATGCGGGAAATGTGCGGGTGAACCACAGTTTGAATATTTGCGTGTGACCAGGGACTTCTCAGATACACATGATATCTTTTTTAACTATCAACAATAGGATCATATTAGTTCATTAGCGTTCATGAGTCGGTTGAATAGCAAAGTCAATGCAAAAAAAAAAAAAAATTAAAACGACGACGCCTTTTATCATAAGAAAGCATTACATCTTTCATCAGGCATTCAACAAATAAAACCGCATTAATTTGAATATACGTAACTTATTTGAAATTGAATTCTCTTTCCATATTTGACATATAATTGACGCGCATATGTATATAAATATTGATGAATATCTTTTATGCATGTTGCTGCAAGGTGATAAAATTACGTTATAGAATTGTGCATAGAGGCAATAATATGAAAACTTCGTAACGAGTACTACAGTATGCTTAAGTAAATTGCATCTGATAGAATATTGATATTGAAAGAGGATTCTAAAAACAGCTAACGAATGTTGATAAAGAACTCGAAAAACATTAACATAGTAAATCTATCGAAGATGGAAGCGAGCTTCCAAGTGTGAGAACAAAATCAAGCAAGTTTCCAAGTCAAGCGAAAAATATCCTTGCTAAGTGAAAGCGTCTTGGAACACAATTGCGAGCGAGCAGAGCAGAGTACAGCACAAGACCGAACGAACATGAAAAAAACTTTTAATCTTTGCCTCTTTTTTTGGGTAATTAAAATATTCAAAAGCTAACTGTTAACTGTCATGGTTAAGCATTCTAACAATGTGAGCCCTTTCGAAATCATCAATTTCTCTTCAAGAGTGCTGAAATTGTTGACCGCACAATCTAACCCATAGCAATTTTGCCTTAACTCACTTTTCAAAAAACAATTAAAAATATGTTAAACAACTAAACTTAAAACCAAAAAAAAAAAATAAATAAAAATAAATAAATAAATAAATAAAAAAAAAAAATTATAATAAATATAATAAATAAATTTAAAGTTCAACTTGCCCACATTCCCACTTACTCTTGCCATCTTTGTCCCTCACTCATTGCTTCATTTCCTTTGCTTGTCTTTTTGTCTCTTTCGCAACATATGCCAAAAATTATTTTGAACTCATTGTTAGCAAAATTTTATTAGAAAGACGACGTCTAGCTGCTTCTCCTTTCGATTCCTGCTCTTGCGTGCCTCACTGCTGGCCTAAGCATTTAAACATATTGTAACTGTAAAGCATAACTTTATCTTTCACGTCATTAAATTCATAAATATCATGCCGTAACGCAGTGGCATGTCACAAAAGTTAAGTGCAACTTGTACTGAAGACAATCTAAGAGAATAACTCTGAAGAAAGAAAAGTTTTTCATACTTTTTTCTTCTTCTTACTTTGTTTGAGAGAAGAAAAAAAAAACTTGAAATTATTTTAAAAAAAAATAAATTTCTTTTCTCCTTATTTTTTTTTATTTTCTGTAAATTGCATTAAAACACAAGAGACGGTCGGCCACTGTCATAGGGTTTAGTAATAAGTAGGGAAAAGTGAGGATATTAGGAAGAAACCCAACAAAAACAAAAAAAAAAAAAAAAAAAAATTATAATAACGAAAACAAGACAAAGAAATTACATTAAATTTGCAGCGAGACAAAAGGCAAATGAATGACAATACATACAACAACGGCGGCAATGACAAACGGAAAGAGAAGCTACAAGGAAACAAAATCACATTACATTGGCTGGCTATCGTTACCCTATTCACAATTCACAATTACAGCTACGGCCAAATAAAGGACAACAATATTATTAAACTCTTGTGCTCTTGTTTTATCGACACACACACACACACACACACTCTTCCTTCTCACTTTTCATTGCTCCCTCGTGCTCGTGCTGTGTTCACTTGAATATAATTTCTTAGTTAAACAAAGCAATTAGAGTTATTCCTTTTGCCTTTATGGCAACTTTTCAACATCCTTATGAAATGCGAAAGTAAACAATTCATTAATAATGTCTCCCTTTACTTAATCTTTCGTTTCAGGTTTCATCTGATTTTGATTCAAAACATCATCGCGCTCTGCTCGTCGAGATAATAATAAATATTAGTTTGAGTCTTTTTTTTTTTTAACTGAGAAGCCTTTTTTCTTCTCTCTCTCTCTCTCTCTATCTATCTATCTATCTTTGTCTATCGCTCTCTCTCTCTATCTTTCTATATCTCTCTCTCTCTCTCTATCTCTCTCGCTATATATATATATATATATATATATATATATATATATATCTCTGTTTCTGTAATAACTACCCGCCTGCTCATAAAATCGCCGGATATAATGGCGCGTACGAAAATCATTTTGAAAATATTATTCTCGTTATGCGTGTGGTCTTTCGTTATTATCGGTCTCTTTAAGATGCACGGCTCGAATATCGTGCCTCAGGAATACGCTTCGGTGCCATTAAGCGGTCGTATACTGCTGCAGAAGGATATGCTGCGTTTTATGGAGACGCCTTCAACAACAACGGATCGTTTTGATCCTTCCGAAATCTTGGTAGACAATCGAACCGGTAAGTAGAAGTTTTGATTTTTAATTTTTTCTCTCTTTTTTATTTTTTTTCTTTTGTTCCTTAATCTTACACCATTGCTTACACCATGTCCATGTCCATAGCAAACATTCTCATATATAAACATTCGTACAAGATATTCGATTTTATATGGCAGTCAGTGAATGAGTGATAGGCGAATAGGGGGGTCGATGAAAAATTTGATTGATCGAATGTCTGTCAGCGAATGAAATGCAGCGAAGCATTCTGAGGCAAGATTGACACTCCCTGTTATCGATGTGTTCATATCTATGCTTGGATTATGGAACCTCGTCAAAGGGTAGATTGTAATCTCTACTGCCAAATTTTATCCAGATTGAAGGAAGAAGTAAGCATTTCAATAGAAAGAGAATTGTCGGCAATCAACCACAAATCACTTACACTTTTTATTAGTCGACCAAAAACCTATCCAGGAGATCATAATACGTACGTGATGTAGCTCAGACTTTATCTCGCCATTTATCAGTTTCGACATTAGAAGCTGATTTGAAAGACAGCCTGCAAAAGCCAGTTGAATCAATTTTTCAGCCAAACATTTCGAAAATTTTGGAGAAAGAAAGATCAAGAGAAAGTTCCAACTCACCTTACTCACCTTAATAGGAATTACTTCTGAACAAAAGAAAAGTATATTAAAAAATAGCAAAACAGTCTCTCAATACTTTTTCCGGCACTTACTAACCTTTCGCACTAAGTAAGTTCGTAGGATGATAGGACATTTAGATAATATCAGGCTTCGAATAAAATGTAAAAATTCAAAACAATTCACAACATTCTGACCATTATTTAAAATTTATTGCAATTATTTATTTGTTTTATTTGTTTTATTAAATTTTTTTTTTTTTTTTTTTGTTGTTGTTTTGTTTCATTTAATCTGTGTAATGATTAATTGTCCTTGTTCCTTTATTCACTCTTTTTGTTTTTTTTTTTTTTGTTTTCTCTATTAGCTATGGATGACGAGCAATTGGTACGTGACGTTGAATCGCGTATACCCTCATTGCCAATTGCTTACTGGAGTAAAAATAAGAATTTTCTTCAACAAAAATCTTCCAATTGTGCCAAATATCCGTCAATATTTGAACTGGAATTCAATAACATCTATTGGCAGACGATGCGTACTACTAACGGGACTTTTCAATTATTCGGTGCCTACTATGATATACGCAAGAATTCTTTACTCGGACCAACCGTACGCATACTCGGTATGATTGATCGCATCGAACCGAAAGTGAAGACGTTCTGTCAATTTTGGTTCGATGGTCAGAAGGAGCCATTTATTGTTAAAACCTATGAATACAAATACATTTGGTATAATAAATGGGGCAATTATAAGCAGGGCATCTATCAACCGTATTTGATAGCTTGCCAAATACCTAAACCATTTCACGGCGTGGTACCCAGCTCAGTGTCTATGGTTGAGAAGCAATGCGATACCGCCACGAACAATTTGCGTGTGATATACAATCGTCCGCCGGACGATCATAAGAAAGGTTTTGCTGTATGCGTGAAAGGTTTAGATTTTCTCTATGACGATCTATCCGTACGATTTATCGAATGGATAGAAATGTTGAATATTTTGGGTGCCGACAAAATTTACTTCTACAATCTACAAGTACATCCCAATATTAGTAAGGTCTTGCAGCATTACGAGCAAGAGGGTAAAGTTCATGTTAGCCCGTTAACTTTACCTGGCGGTCAACCGAATGTACCCGGTTTTCAGCATTTATATTTAACCAAGAAGACCAATCACAAACGACAAAATGAAGTAATACCGTATAATGATTGCCTTTACAAGAATTTGTATTTATACGATTACATAGCGCTGCTGGACGTAGATGAAGTAATTATGCCGAAAGGTAACTTTGTCCTATGGTCTGAATTGATGACCAAAGTAATACCCGAATCGCTTAAGTTTCGACCTGAAGGCTATCATAGCTACAATTTCCGTAACGTTTACTTTCTGGATGATCAACAACACGAGCATGGCTGGCACAAAGGTATACCCAAGTATATGCATATGCTGCAGCATGTACATCGAGCCAAAAACTACACTAAGCCTAATCAGTATGTAAAATGTTTTCATAATCCCGAAAGGGTATTGACGTTACATAATCATTTCCCCTTGGCTTGTTTGGGTGGAGTTTGCAAATCGTATCCCGTCGATACGGAAGATGCCCATCTGCAGCATTACCGAGCTGATTGTGTGAATACTTTGAAAAAGTCATGTGAAGAATATCGCGAGCATTCGGTCGAGGATAAAACTATATGGAAATATAAGGATGAGCTAGTACGACGCACCCTAAAGACTCTTGAGACTTTAGGTTTCTTTAGACGTAATTCGGGAAACTCATTTGGTAGCGGCTACGGTTCAACAACGCACTCGACAGAACGGTGATTTCCTACATTGTGGTGGTCGGAGACACCATCCTGGTTGGGCATTGTTAATAGTTTAGCAAATAGGGGTCTAGAGGGTTTAACCGGTCGTAGTAACATTCAAAATAATTGGGGCAGCAGTAGCAGTAGCAGTAGCAGTAGTAGTAGTAGTAGTAGCAGTAGCAGTAGCAGTAACAGTAGAAGCAGCAGCAGCAGCAGTAGTAGTAGTGGTAGCATTAGCAGTAGCATCAGTAGTAGTGATCGAGTTATTTTATACCTAAATACTGGTAGTAAAGAAACCATAGACTCTGTCGATAATTATAACAAAGAGGCAACAACACAGAGTCCTGAGATTACCCAAGAGACTACCGCCAATAGTTTTAAGAGACGATAGTATTTTATTTAAATTGCTGTTTTTCCGCTTCTTTTTTTTTCTAGTACAGAATTTAAGTGAAAAACAAGGTTCAAAACCTAAGTAAAAATAATCGTGATTTTTCTTCTATGTACATATTTGAATAACGAAAAAAAAAAACAAAGGACATGAACTAGAAAATTATTGAAGTAATTGTGAAAATTTGAGGTTGAAAAAAAAAGAAAGAAAAACTTAGGTTAAATTTGAAAAATTTGATTTAAAAAAAAGAAGAAAAAATTGAATTCATTTATTTTTTGTATAAAAGCTTATTTATATATATTTATTTTAATATTTATACTTTCTCTTCTCTATATAAATTGTTAAATATGGATTGATTTGATTATCTTTGATATAAAATTTTTGAAATTTTTTTTTTTTTTTTTTTTTAAGGAAATAGAAAGTGCATCCGTTGGATAATTGATTGTTTTGAAAAATAAAAAAATAAATAAACACCAAGCCTTTAGTTATATAAGTTGAAAAATCATAGGTAACCTTTGCCTCCGAATATGACTCAACGTTTTCGGAAATTGCTTTTCATAATTAAATCAAAATAGAGTCAGTTTGCCGCATTTCACGCAATTTAACACTTGCTAATGGACTCGCTTTTCTTTGCTTAATAGAAGACGCTAGGCAAGCGAGACGCAACGCATTCTTCCAATTTACGGTCAATTTACAACTCAACAGAGGTTTGTTGGCTTTTCTTGGAAAAGTTATTTCATGAAGATTTTCTCAATTACATTGTCTATAATATATTTAAAGTCATCAGCGTCCATGTTTCCTTTCGAATTCCTCCATATTTTCGAAATCCTTTTCAAGCAACGCTTAATAGGGCTTTTAATGCATCTAATGCATATTTATCATCTTAAATGCTTCTTTTTGTTTGAAAAATTATTTAAAAGCTACTTAATTATCTTTTTTAATTTGAACTACTTAAAAATATACTGTCAAAAAAGTATCGGGAATTCGTATGGAACATGTTATTATATATATATATATATATATATATATATTATTTATGTGTTTATACATATATAAATATACAAATATTTTTTCAAAAAAATATTTGCCCTTCAATGCTTCGTAATGCTTAATTAAAAATAAGACGTTGTATATAAATTTTGCTCGTCCAAGTCCATGATTATTTAAGAAACAAATCATCGTAAACTTCATATTTGAAGAAGAATTTTAACTGCTTTTCGATGCCAATTCACTATAAAACTTCTGCCCCTGTTTTGCTCTACGTACTATAATTAGGCTTAGGATTAGACGGATTAGAAATGAACTCCAAGAAGGTTGAACTTAGCGGTTTTTTTCCATTAATCGTTAACCTTTTGACATTTAAGAAAGAGAACTATAATGCCTTTTGAATTATTGAACTCATGAGACATGTCAACGGGTGTTCTGAGTTAATCTTTCATAAATTTCAATAGCAGCAATATTCCAAAAGCCGTTGCTTTGATTTTCTCAATAGTTTCCATATTGGTTGACGTCGATAAAGCGATTAGAGGGAGACAGAGTTTTTAAGTACTTTAAGTGGTCCTACTTGTGAATGCATTGCGCTAAGGATGCTTCCGTAGTTGTTAAGCAAAAATAGCGTTATTCGCCTAGGCCTTCTCTAATATATCATCACTCTTTTCTTTTTTTCTTTGTATCTTTTCGACGAAATTGTATTGAACTCTTGATATGACATTTTTATCTGTGGCAGAAGGATAAAAACCGAGCTCGAGCATGACTAACCTAAACAATTCAATTGAACAATTCAATAGCAGAGAAGAGAAATATGTTTTTAATAGAAATTTACAGTGGTACGAGCTCAATAACTAAACTTTTCGTAAAATTGTTTCCTAAGAATGAATTATTGCTGGTATGTTTGTGACAGAAGTTGCGTACTAAACTTGAAATTTATTTATTTTAATTATTTTTCTTTTTCTTATAAGTATTTAATTAATAAAAACGTATTCGATATTGAAAAAAGCAACTTTTTTATTATAACTTTTTTTTTTTTTTTTCAAAGTTTAAAGAAAAATATCTAATTTTAAAAACAACTTGAAAAAAAAAAAAAATTAAATTAACCTAAATGTAATATACGTATATATACACTTACGTACATATATATATATATATATATGTACATATCTATATATATATATACATAAAAAACGTGCCTTCTAAATGAAAAGAATTTTACTTCATTATTATTATCACTAAAACTATATAAGATTTTTGTAACCATAAAGGGTAAATATTTATTATAATAACTCGATATTTTCAAGCGCAATTCTATTCTATGCTAGTATTATACACTGATATATATATGCAGCTACG
>NW_023998414.1:6811328-6866590 GCF_014805625.2 Glossina fuscipes
CTTGAATGCTTCATTGCTTTTTAATCGTAAAATCGTCGCAGTTGTAATCGATTACTTTCGAGCGATCGTAACTAAGGAAATCCACTTTAGCTAGCAGCGACGCAAACTTGAAGGCGATAAGTTACAAATCGATAAAATACATAAAAAATACAAAAGCCTTCGGCTTGCTCCAGATCACTTTTTAGCTTTGTTGTTTTTTTTTTTTTTTTTTTTTTTTTTTTGTTTGTTTGTTGACAAAACCTTAATTATGATGTTGGCCGCTCCTAAAAGCTTTGCTTTTAAACATTTCTGGTTACTTGATAGAGCTCTAGTTGAAAAAGAAAATAATTTTTAAAACTTGAAAAATGTAAAACTTTTCAAAGACACTTAGCGTACCTGCGCCTGCGCACAAGTCCTTCATGAAATTTCAACAATTGTCGCTGGAAATATATGCGTTCATCGGTGTAGAGAACGCGACCTGGGTATTACTTGGCAACATTTTAGAAACATTTAGAAACCCTGCATACGGTTTCGCCCCATCATACGCTCACTTATTTTCGCAAAATACGCCCGCCATACCGGGATGAATGGGAAATGATAATAAGGCTTTTCGCCTTTTTCTTCTCTTTTTCACGGTCGGCCTGAAATTATATCTCATTTCGATTAAATCTGAACTTGATCTGTTCTATTTTTGTAACCGCTACCAAACTCATAACCTCAATTATGGTCAGCCAACTATTTCAATAGACTTTTCTAAAACTTGACAAATATTTCGCATTTACGATTTACTCGATTTACACGGCACCAATACGATTCTCCGGTATTCATGCAGGCATACGAGCTGTTTATCGTGAAGCCCTAAATTTCTTTACTAATTTTAAATTTAAGTATGCGATATACTTTATAATATTGTTGTAATTTGAAAGAAGCGACAAAGTGCAGGAGGGTGCGATTTACAATATTCCTATTATATTTCAATTAAAGCGAGATTAAAACTAAATCAAAAGATCTATCAAATAGTCAAGTATGTAAGAAGTTTTGGCTAAAAAAAAATATATATATATATATATATATATATATATAACAGCTTCTACTACAAGAACTTAAAATTCTTTAAGTCATTTAGGTTTACAAAAAATATATATATATACAAAATATAAAAGCAAGTAAAAAGAAAAAAAAAAATTATATAATCCATTTTAATATAATTTTTAAGCGAGAAAAAAAGGATAAAGATAAACTAAAATGAATAACAATAAATTATTTCTAAAGTCACAATTATTATCTAAATCACAAAACTTAAGCTTAAGTTTGCTTAAGTTTGATTTATGCACAAGTAATAGTAGTAGTAGCAGTTATCCAATGACAGTCGCCGCCTGCGCGGACCCTCGCACTTGATGCAATTAATCATTAGCAATTAAAAACAATCTATTCAACGATTGAACACTTGATGAGCGAGAGTAACAAATAAGAAACGCAACTACCTTTGCTTAAGCATCACTTAATTCATTTCTAAACTACATAGGCACTCACATACAATTTATCCTTTTTAGCGAATTTTAAAAAGAAATTCATTTCATTCATGATTTATTTATGTATTCTTCAGAACATATGAAAGTAAACTCAGATGTTTTATAATTATTTTTAAGTCCTTTTGCTTTTCTTTCCGTAAACTTGTTAATATGAGCAGAATCTTAAGGAATGTACAGAGACGTACTGATGATTTCACAAAAACTGCTTATATTTACAAAATCTACGCAAAACTCTACATAAACTACAATCGCTCTCTATAAACTAAAACTGTTCCGATTTACTTTAAATTTTTTTGGCGGATGAAAAGACATTTGAAAGGAAAGCGCAACATGAATATTGATTGCATTCTTGTTGTTCTAGTTGTAAAAGCCATGTTTCTTGTTATAATTATAGAGCACTTTTTCAATTTCGAGCATAAATAAGTGCGCGTGATAAGAGGATCGATACATGTTATGGCACTACATTGTCAAGCACAATAGTTTGCCAACAGTAAGAAATTAATATTTGAAGCTTTTTTGTTTTTCTTTCTTTTTTTTTTTTTATAAATTTTCCTTACTATTACGCCACATGTTAAGCTAAAGATAAAAAAGAAGCGAATAGCTTCAAAGTCTTCGAAGTAGCTTACGAACTTAGGTACTTGCCTGAATGCATTTGCAACTCTGATGCATAGAAATCGATAAAAGGGGTAACGGAAGAAAGGGACGAAAAACATAAGTTAATGGCTTGATAACGAGATACGAAATACTTCATTAATACTATATATATACACTCTCCGCCTCTCTCTTTCTCTCTCTCTCTTTCTCTTTTTTTCCCCATACTTTTCTTATATGGTTTCTTTGTTCGCTAATGGGTGTGCCGATATGACGGTTAAGCTTCTACTACTTCAAGACTTCAAATATGTTAAAATTCTGAAAATCTACTCAAACATTACTTCTTGTCGGGTAGATAATTCGAAAGTGCATTCTAACCTCAATTTTTACTTACTGCTATTCGTAGATTTCGACAACATTTGGTATATAAGATAAAAAAAAATAAATAAATAAAAGAAGATAATTAATTACAATAGCAATAATGAAAATTTAAACAAAAATTAAAGTCACTTTGTAGCCTAAAATTAATTTAAAATAAGTTCAAAAATTTTATAATTAACAACACCTTGTAAATGCATAGAATTTAGAAAATCAAAGTATGTTATGAAATATTTTCCTTCTTCTCATATATAATATATATATATATTAATTTAATTTTAAATGTTTTTTCATATAAATACATATATGAAATTCTTCAAGAATTCTTTTCTTGCTCTTCCAAAATCATCTACGTTTCAAAAGTTCTTAATCAAATGATATTTCATATGTCCTTTTATTATTAGCTTCGTATTACAAATATTCTGTATTTATTTATTTATTTATTTATTTTTTTTTTTTTATTATTACAATTTGAATTTATTACGAATTTGATTTAATTGTTTTTCCATAGGAGAAATATTTACAAATAAAAATTGTTTATTTGATTTTCATATCATTTACATTTTCTAGTATTCTTTCTTTAATCGTAACCTTTTTAAGTGATGTCTTCGTTTTTGTATACAATAAGGGCAGATGGATCCATCTCATATGCGTAGATATTCCAGAATCGTTATGGCTGTCAATTATTTCAATTGTTAAGATACCTAGGGGGGATTCTAGGAGAATACATATGTTCCTGTAAGTCGATGAAGCAGTAACAAGTTTAAAAATGAACGTGATCTATCCATAAAGTTCTCTGCCTCTTATGACAAGGATGTGGGTTCAAATCCCACAATTTTCCCGGTTCCAAATTTTTTTTTTTTTTTTTTTTTTTTTTTTTTTGTATACAAGATAGTACAACTCAGAGATATGCATACAGATGTGCATAAATACATGTGTGCTTTCTTGAGATGGAAGTTAGATTGGTTTTTAATGCGATTAGTTATACTTACAAGTCTTGCAGCCTGTTTGTCATCGCAACTCTCACGACATGATGCGTTCACACGTCATACCGGATAAAATATCTCGCTATTTCATCAAAAGTTCATTGATTGCAAATAGAATCTGGAACATTCAAGCCAACTGCCCTAAAATGTATATTTAGGCATTTATCTGTTGATTTGAATTAATTAACATCACGAACGATGTATCAACTCCAGACTAATTTTCATTCATTATTTTCCCTTTCCATTTTCTTCTGCTTCTTCTTCTTCTTCTTCTGTTTTTTCTAAATTATTTGATTAATTTATTTAGTGAGTGTATTTTTTTTTACTTAATTTTCTAAAATTCAATATACAAGTTTGCTTAAACGTGTACTATAAAATTAATAATGTAGAAGAAATTATTATTAATTCAACTTAAGTTAAAGACTGAAAACTAAAAAATAATTAAAAAAAAAAAAAATAAATAAATAAATAAATTAATAATAATTAGAACATTTTTTACATAAGTTTTGAGAACTTGAGAGAAGGGAAAAGAAAATGTAAAATAACGAATCGAATAAAAAAAAAATTAAACAATTTAGAAAATTCTTAAACAAAAAAATAAATAAATAAATAAATGATGAAAGAGAAATCATTTAAAAAATTAGATATAACTTTGCGAGAACTGGTTACTTTACTGTATGTAAAAAAAAAAACATTAAACACGTTTTACTATTTGTTGAAGAAAGCAAATTATCTTAACTTGTTATTATCAATAAATTTATCAAGAAAAAATATATTTAAAATATAATCGTATAAAACAAAAACAAAAAAATTATTTTTCAATTTTTCGATGTAAATAATTTAAAAATAAGAACTTTTTCAAATCTTTTTAACATAAGAATTCTATTCTGATTAATAAACAAAAAATTTAAAAAAATAAATAATTAAATAAATAAAAAAGAACATATTACAAGAAAAAAAACTGAGCATCCGTGTTTCGATTGAACTCGAGAGAATCTACCACAACTTTTACATACATTGCATTAGGAGGACAGCACTATGTCGGCTTTACACTCTCTGCGAAATCAAAAAAATAATACTACGTCGCCTTGTAATCGGAAATTTGTCCATTTTTGAACTTGATTTCTCCAAAAAACAGCACAAAGATATAAGAAAATGATACGCTATCGTGAACGAATTTTTAAATTCATCACCACTATCCCAAAAAAGGGAAAACAAATAAAAGTGCTATCTTTTCAGGCAGTTAGGTTTGTGGGCATTGTAAGTGTGTCCTTGAAGTGTTAGATCGCTTCCAAGTCCTTTTGACGGACGTTTTTAGGTGGGGTTTTTAAGCTTTGAACCTTCTGCTCCCTATAAAGATATTAAAAAAAAAAAAAGGATATTCTAGTAAACTACATAATATTGAACAGGCGTGGTCAAGTTTTCCCATTTTTGTACAGGTACCGAAGCATCGTTCGTAGAATGTGCGTTCAAATTTTTATACATTGGTTTGGTATACATCATGAGTAGTGATCAGAAAATCAATTTTCCATTTTATTCCCAAAAACAAAGGAGCTCCCACTTTATGTAGTACTGTAGGCGTGTCCCTGCGTTCAATGAACGTAAATAGTGAATTTCAATCTTTTCCAAGTGGGCGCGCTAGGTTACCGACAAATTTCGTCACTGGGTAGTTTTAATTTTCTTGTTCGTCCTCTTGCAGCTGGTTTCTCTAAATAAATACAACTCTGAACACTGAATTTTAAAACAAATTTGTTTAGAACGATAGATGTATGGCTTTCATTTAAGTTGACAGATATACGAGAGAGAGAGAGAGAGAGTAAGTGTGTGTGTGTGTTTCACAGGCTGTTGCTCATATTTATTTGAAGGCGAAAAAACGAACCAAGGAAAAGGGTAAAAGAAAGTTAATCCCTTCCTGCATAATCGAAGGGAAATCATGTATAAAAAATTTAACTTTCGCTTTCGCTTTCGTTTTCGGTTACATCTTCTGAATACCTAAAAACGAAGGTGAGCGTTAGCTGCGGTCCATTTATAGCTGTCGACGAGTAAAGAACCTCTTTAATCGAGATAAAAACAGCGTTGTATTTATAACATCAAAAAAAAAGGAAAGAAGAAGATAAAAGTTGAAATCGACGAAGCAAAAAACAATAATCCAAATGTATTATTTTTAATTTATATACAACTTTTTTATAATCCTCCAATTCTGCTTCTACGAGTTCCCAAAAACATTCAAGTATATTTATATTTCGTAATAACGTTATATCTAATGGCATCAGATGATAAAAGCATCGAAAATATTTATTTTCTCAACGTTTTCCAATTTCGGTCATTAATCAGATTAGGTTGATGTTATATCTATTAGTTATATTAAATGTGTGCGATTCGATCAATTGTTGATTATCGTCGAACAAATTCTTATTTGACGGCAACAATAATTGTATAGATGGTTGATAACTGTAAGCAGTAAATTCGACGCGTCCACTCGACGCGACGTTGACGGACATAACCTCTGATCTCTGCTTTTTCCTTTGCTATTCCTGGACACAATTTACGGTTCTCGATATCGAACTATTGGACGATATGGTAGACAAAGCGATACCATCGCTTCTCGACTTGATGGTATCTCATTTGCCTTCGTATCGAGTTTGGCTTCTCGCCCGTTGCATTTCCAAGGGAGTATTTGTGGTATCGTCGGTGCGTCCATAAAAAAATAAAGCAAAGAAGATTCTCGTTAACAAGCACTCGATCAATCCAACTTTCAAATTCGATATCGAGTTTGTTTGACAACGAGAGCCGTATACCGAGCTCTGGTTATTGGATAAGTTGGATACACGCTATAGGGAATATTTATGGTTTCTCGCCTTCTTCCTCTGTTCGGCAAATTAAGAATCGAAAACTCGCTGTTATGCGTAAAAAAAAGCCCAATGGGAATATTTGCAAAGCATTTGGCTTGGATTTTTTAACAAGTGGAATATGGAAATGGAACAAAATCAAAAACTCGAACCCATATTGTTAACAAATGTCACAGCTTAGAAATTATTGAATGAAACGAAATTAAAGCCTTTGCGTCCAAACTATTCTGAAGCTCACTTACTTCATAAACTTCATATACATATATAAATAAGGCTTTTGTTTACATTTATAGAAAACAAACCTACACACAAGTCGCTTCATATATTCATGTCTACTCGAATATAATCTGAACTCTGGTGGTCGTTTGCTTGTTGTTTGTATAAAGGTTTGCTTTCGTTACATTATCGTCCGTTGAAAGCATTTATTGATAATCGCTGCTCTTGTTCCAAAAATCGGTACAGCTTACGGTTTGCGTACAAACTATGACGGCGATAGGTAGATGGCGACACAACTTAAACTGAAAAACGTAGAGAAAAAGATTTTTGTTTTATCAAAGACAACGATGCATATCTCTTGGATTTTTTTGCAAAGTTAAGGGATTCTGTTCTTGAAGTCCTCAATAAAAAATCAATTAAGATAACATTTATTAACATGCTTCAGAAATGACCTCCTATGTAAATTAAGTGGATAGGTTAATGTCTTGAATAAGTTGAATTTTATTTAAGAGAAAAATTATATTCCATTTTTATTCAACTCAGCTCAGAGTCATCTGTTGTTCAGTAGCTGACAGAACAAGAAATTAAATTTGATAAAATTCTGGCAAAAGCTTTCAAAAGCAAACGTTTAAGATTGAGACTTTAAGCATCGAAAAAAAGCAAAAAAAAAATATAAAAAATAAAAAAGCACAAAAATATTTCATGCAGGTGTGGTTAGTGAGTATATTGTAGGATGTATTAGTGTGGTTAGTAGACATGTTGTAGAAGGCATTTTGATCATAATTCATGCAAAAGTTGTTAATAAAAGATTTTCAAAATATGCATTAAAGTAGACTTTTAACGTATGACATATGTATCGATATGATATTGCTAGGAGACGCTTTCGTAAGACCCTGCCAATTTAAAGAACAAACTTATAGCATAGTTCGTATGGCACAAGCACGTATACACACACATACTCAAAAATTGAATAAGAAAATAAATTGAACTTGGGAAAGATCGCTCCCTCCATTTTCATTAAATTATTTTTTATTCATTATAAGATTAAAAATTACATTTTTCTTTGATTGTAGTTACGTGACGGATGTGTCAATATGCATATATATATATAGTGCATACAAGCATACAACCTTACGTACACAGAATATTATACATATTTCAAAATTGATATTTGAGTTTTTCAAAAATGCAGAAATACACAACTTATGATATAAAGTGTGGTAAGCACAATCATACGAACGAATCCTGTGGAGACGATAGACAAGTTAGAGATAAATGATTTATTTAGTAAATGAGTATCGGTTGTTCGTGCAATAGGACTCTACGATTATTATGCCAGCATTCTGACAACGATAATTGGGTGAGTGCGCGGGGGTTGTTGGACCGAAAGGAAGACTTTTCCCTTTTTTATGCCATGAGCAGATCTTTCCTTATTTCTTCTTGCAAAAGTTGATGTGTCTGTAATTAGTATGAGGAGTTTCTCGAAACTCGGGTCGAAAGCTTGTTGGCATTTTTTTGTGTTCACTTGAATTCTTGTTCCCTTTTCTAATAGATTATTGAATTCTTGCTCTAGATGAACCGAGTCTCGATAAACCTTCTGGCTTCGTACTTTGCCGGGTCTGGTTTTATTCCTTTCGGTGTTATAAGATGTCCTTCAGATTTTTAAAAAAATTACGCAGACGCAAAGACAGAGTCGACTTAAGCGATGTTCTTTTGTAGATAAAAATGTAGAAATGTGTCTCATTAAACGCTGAAGCCGTTGAAGACCAAAATTGACACAGACGTCAGTTAGGATGTTGCTAAAGAAAGTGCTTGCTTGGACAAGCAGGCGGAAAAGTCCTATTATTTCTTGAAGACAATAATTTTCTAAGAAAAATAATATAAATAAAGACAAAATCAAGGCAGTAAGCAAAACGAATTTCATTGAGGCTCCGACTTATAATCGCGAATGAAATATATGCAGAAGTTTTACATAATTTCCAAAATGGATGCAACAATGTCGACAAAAATTTTTACGTTTCTTACAAAAAATAGAAAGCAAGAAGAAAAACGAAAGGCTTGATAGCATTGTCTTCAAGGTCATCAGTTTCGAGTAAAAGCAAAATAATATCAAATGATTGGCTTAAGTGTCGCTCACTAAACAAAGTCATTCTCATACTTCATCTCAATAGCAATGTTTTGTCTATGGAAATTTCTTTATTTAATATCTCGCCGTTTCGTTGCATAAATGAAAAATCAATCAAAATTCATCCAAATTGGTACAAATTGTTTTGTATGAACTTTTTGTTCGTAGTTCCCTTTAATTTCATTGCAAATAACTTTTTTCTGCATAAATGATTTTCTATTCCTCTACCAGCAAACCACAAATTACTGACGATAATTAGTTAATTATGCTTAAATTATGCAAAGCCATTAATTATTGAATACGCGAAAAAGCAAAATTTTTAGACAAATGACGAAAATTTTAGAAGAAAACTAATTCATATATCTGATCATGTTTTATGGATGGCCTTAATTGTTGTACACCACACAACAATCGAGATACGAAAGCATGTTAAGTTTGTGCGGACGCATGCAACACCCAGAGACGGACGGACTTGAGAAACTTGTATATTTAGCAATCGATTTAGAGTCACTTTCTGAATCGATTCAAGTTTGTCGGTCCGCCTGTTCGTTTCGTGTGTTCAATGTGCAGATCGTAATTTTCTAAATACTTTGTTGAACGTTATTGAAAGTTGTGCAGATCGAAACAGTTTTTCAATCATATCTCATATACCGCCTTATGTCGAGAAATCGTTACATGAACAGCTGTAATAATCGAATTTTTCATCGCTGTGAACAATAGTACTGGAAAGTAGATTTTGTTACCACATAAACATTTACTTTTCATAAAAATCCTTATATGAGATGGAATTTAAAAAATACAACTAAACAGTCCATATTTGGGGCAATGGATTTTTCACGTCAGCTTAATAGAGTGAAATACAGTTACGCGACGCGATAAGACTTTTTTCCAAATTAAACGTTCTATGGGGAGCGGTCGCAAAAATGTACCGATCCAATCTGTGTCCACCCCGGCCGAAAACAGACCACTGTACTTAGAACATTTTCGAAATATTTAAAATTAATTCGATTCATAATAGATAGGTAGGTATGATAAAACATGGGTCCGTTTTTACATCGTTTCAGGTGTTAGAGCAAGTGGTGCACTCTTATGCTTTTGTTTTTATGAATAGAGCAAAGTGTGTTTTTACTAATTAGAATGCCTCTCGTCTCATACATTTAGCGTAACGTATGCGTAATTAGTTTGCTGTCAAAGACAGTATTTTTGTCGGCTAATCGATAATCGATGCATGATGATTGAATATTTACATGTAAAGGCTTATGGAGATAAACAGACAGACGGACAGACAAACAGACAGCATGCACATTTATGAAAGCCTCATTTACATCACTATGATGGATCTATTTTTGATATATAGGCGTAAAAAATGCATGTAAGCTTCTAAGCAAACATACAATGGAAGCACATATAGACAAGCATACGGCACAACAGACGGCTTTACATTAGAAAATCACAAATATGAGAACATGACTATGCACTCATGAGGTGCGTTCTAAAGTCAACAAAGTCATGCCGCTCATCTACGGCTGCCCAAGTTCAAAAAGTACATTTTACACTGACGTTCACACAAATCACACGTCCATGATTATCGAACGTACTCAAGTGGATTTATAGCGCATATAAGGAATAATTCGTTCCTTGCATCGACGCGAAACTTAATACTGAAAGAAGATCTCGAGTTGGTGTAGGAGTTTCATCGAAACGCAGCTGAGAGTGGCAAATGGTTACGAAGAGTGGTCAAGAGAACGTAAATGATTTGCGACAACTGCCTACGCCATTAGAATTGCGCCGCGTGAATTTTTCCCAAAGATAAGTTAAGCTTCGGATGGTGCGAACACACCAATGCAGGTTAACCAGAACTACATCCTAACTATGGCATATAGAGCATCGGGTTAGCATATATTGCGAACGCAAAATCGCGTTCAATCTCCAAACGGCGATTTTGCTATAAATGTAGGCATATATCGAAAATCAATATATAGCACGATGGACCCATTTTGTGTGTTATGCCTACATCCGGATTCTACGGCTCAATTCGATTTAGAACACAACATTTTTATAGCCGATGAATAGTAGATGCTTTTCTTTCTCACAAGAAACGAATAAAAATTTATCAATGAATATTTCCCATATTTTTTTTGATCGGCTTAATTATTATATTAATTGTTGGAAATAAAACGTAAGGATATCTGTTACGCCTCTTTTATCGTTGATTTCGTACATTATGTGTCCATCTTTCAGGTCTACATATTATAGAGAGGTCTACCGCATTTCATAAATGTGAGCACTTAGGCATGATATGCGCAAAAATTGCGAACCATTCATCTAATGCGAATAACATAGATCGGTCCGTCTTGTCGTTTTCATTTCATTTGTGCATTTATTTTTGAAAAGCATACAAGTAAAGCAATCGTTTTAAGGGTAGTGCGAAGGTCCCGTGGCGCAATGGATAACGCGTCTGACTACGGATCAGAAGATTCCAGGTTCGACTCCTGGCGGGATCGTCCATCTGTCGCCGTCATCTTTGTTTCTTTTTTTTTTTTTCTTACCATTTCCTTAATATCGTTCAACTATAAAAGAAAAATTGGAAGATTATAAAATCATGCGTGCAATGTCCGGCACAAACACTAACCCAAACAGATAAAACCCACCTCTACATACGCAGTAAAGTACAAATAATAGTCGTCGCCTCGCATGACACATCGAAAGCACGTTTTTTGTCTGATTGCCGGACATTCTAACCACTAGACTATGCGAAGGCCACGCGATTACCTGGCAATTTCTACACAAGTATTTAACGCTAAAGAAGAGAAGATGAAAATGCAATAACAAGCGTCGGCAAGAACCGATGATGCGTGTTACGTTGCAATCTGCTGAAAACAAATACATACAAATTAGAATTGAAAGTTTGTTCTCATTTTTTTAATAATGACGCTCTCAACGTAAACCCGATGTGAATACCGAAAGAGTTGCTTTCGTTTCGGGTCAATTAAAAATAATGTGCAACGCGGGCAAGACTCGAACTCGTTGCTTCATTAAATTCATGAAATTCTCTTCAATCATTCTCACACTCAGCTTGATTCTCTATTGAATATTATGCGTAAATAAGCGATAGAAACGGATGGCGAGGAATGAAATCTTTGTCTGTCCACTTTTTGTATTATAATAACTTTACCGTTTCTTTGAAAAGATTATAAACCTTTAGTCGATAATTAAAAATGCGATGGCATTATAACTTTCCATTCAACATTTCGAAATCCAAAAAAAAAATGCCTCTGCTATGGACAATAAAACCATTGCCCATACAAGACGATATGTCGACAATACGAAGAACGATTCAGCTGAAATCGGTTTTCCCGATTTGGATAAGAATGAGAGATCCTTCCTCGAGTGATCGTCATCATTCAATGCAAACGATCCAAAATGATTAACTTTCGCTTTAAGGCGATCTATTCACTCCACACAGTCAGTGGAAGCACTTCACACCAAAACACATCTAACCTTCATGTCTGTTAAATCGCGAATGTACGCAGTTCATGAGATTTGAAAAGCTATCCGTTTTCTATTTTTAACAAACCTAGTGGGAAGCAGCCATGGAAAATAAATAGGTAAGATGCCGCTTGCAATAACACATGGGCGTTACGGATAATTGCATAGAAACGTATGGTTAAGAAAATGCCACGAAATGCAAATTCGACGAATCGATTTTGCATGAAGACTGATAGTTGATTTTCTAGGAAACCAAATACACAGTCATGGCGCTTTCTCTGTCTCATGCACCTGGCGATTATCGAGAAGATAACATTTCCCGGAAAAAAGGATTAACAGACAAAAAGTCACAATGAAGTTAAGTATTGCCTAACGCGCTCTACAGAGATGTGGCCAATTTTTAATATTTTATAACGAAGATTGGTCTATAATGGCAATTTTGCACGAAATGAACGGTAAGGAATTTCGAGAACATAGGTCTATTTCTTAGATCCTAACATGTACAGAGGTTATCATTAAAGACAAACCTTTATAGGGAGAGAAAGTTTAATTCTTAGTTTTATATAGATATAGATTTTTTATATAGATATAAAGATCCCTTTCGAAGCCATATCAAGTTGACAAAATAATGATCCTTTGCTCAGTTTCAGATGGAATTACGGGAAATTTGGAGTCAGCTTTCCCCACTCATTTCCTAGGAACTTTTGAAAATATTGCTGACGAAAAAAAATACCCATCTTCCGTGTTCAGTGTTATTCCTCCTCTTCTTAATTTCTCGTTGTTCGCTGCACTTTGTTCGAACACAAAGTACTTGGCCTTCTGCCTAGGTTAAGGGATATAAGGTTTCGGGATATATGGGAACGATGCCATTTGGAAGAATGGTATGTAGTCATCCTACTCATATGTCGTCGGTTATGTACTTCTCCATCTTACAATCAAAATGACTAATAATCCGTCCGTCATTCTTGGTTAACGGATGGAAGAATGCAACAATTACTTATGACTTTGAATAGAAATTTTTGAAACCAAAAATTAAGCACTTGGCTGATAGGAAACGAAAGTATTCATCCATCAATTTCTTTTATTTTGTGAATCAAGGAAAATTATTTGAGCTATCGCATCACATTTTTTAGGTTAAGTGCAATGGAAAGCGAAAATAAGTTCTCATGACATAACTGCATCCGCAACAAGGAAAAGACGAAAACTAACACATACTAATACATAACCATACTTGTATTGTGTGGTAAAAAGGAAATCTCTCTACACTTGGGTAACATTTACACAGACATACTTATGAATATATTTCCAATAAATTTTGCAATACTTTTAAATGCTATAAAACTTGCATCTGCGGTAGGAAAATAAATTTGTTTTTTTCTAAATTTTTGAAAATAAATTAAAAGGGAAAAAATATGTAAGATAATATTAAACGAATAAAAGCAAAAATAGATAAAAGGATTGATTCCAATTTACTAAAAACATAAGAAATTCTATTAAACTGATTTCTTTTAAGCGTTTTATAAGATATTTACTTGTGTAAGTTCAGTTATCAGTATAAATAGCACTGGCTTAGTGCACGCACAAAAAGTATATCGAAGTGAAGGTAATCTACACGTTTAAGGTTTACGTCTTTGCTAAAGAAGAACAAAACTAATTTTGTTATTCTTCGCCCACTTTCGTCATACAATGCTGGAAATCAAATTTTTTTCTAGGTAAGAGTCGCAATTACCAAGTCAGTGTTCGCGAGTTCAAATCTCAGTTGCGGTAGACTTTTCTTCGGCCGAAACTGTAGCGAGTGCTTAATCGATAAAAGCATAACACCTATCGATTGGTCACATTAGTCAACAATCTTCCAATCCCTTTCTCTTTCCTCACTTCTCTCCAAATGTCAACGTGTTACACGTGTAGCCGTCATCCCCTGAATGATTGGTTATATTAGAAAAAAAATATTAATCTAATAAAAATAGTAATAATAATAATAATAAAAATAATAGTAAATTATAAAAATAACAATATTTTATAGTAACTCATCAATTATCCGATTAGATAGCCATAAGCCAACTCTTCGTGAACTCTGTGGGGTAATTAATTTTTCGTGATTTCAATTCTGATTTTTAATTTTAAATTCACGACATTTTCATGCATGTGGTAGAGTTTTCTGAAAGATCAAGACTCCCAAGAATATTATTAGTGGACTTATTACCTTGAAAATTGTTATAATGTAAGCTATATACTGCATCGTTCATCGCATACCGCTTGTTCCAAGGATATTTGAGGCTTGTGCGGATGTACATACTATTCATAATGACTTGTGATTCACTTTTCATTAAACTAATCGGTCCAGAATCATTCTCTGAATCAGGTTAAGCCCGCTTGTCGGTCTGATCATGTGTTTTATGTTCGAAATATGTCGATAAAACTTAATGCAATGAGTGACTTGTTTTGGTCTAAAGACAAAAGGTATTGAAAATGTTTCACATCCGACCAATTCTATTTTTAAAAAGTGGTTATCAAGTCATTTTCTCAAGTCTTTGCCATCTAAACATTGCTAAACAAATTAGTCCTTTGTCAAGAAAGTATAACTTTTGATATTGAAATTTGGGACAAAAATTCGCTGGAGCTAAACTTGGCCTACATAGCTATATTTTTCGAACCCCGACCAGTCTAAGAGTAATCACGAAAAGTGGGCCTTTGCGTGAGTCCCAGGCAATCGTTTTTGATACATTATAATGAAAGTTGGTGATAAATTTTACCAAGTGATGAGCGGTAGAGTATCTAAAGAGCGATCATGTTCGGGCGAAACGTTTTAACTTTTTTAGTTTTATTCCGTCTTTACCATCATTTCGTTCATTTATTTTACATCGCATAATTATTGTAGAAAACATAGTTTAGCAAAGGCATAAACCAGTGTGCAATCACTCCACTTATTAGGAAAGATAAGAATTTGGGCGACGTACGGTGAATGGCTAACTTCATGCCAATGATAATGTATAGGATTCTAGTTTATATCCTTCATTTGCTTGCTTACGAAATTGATTTATTCATTCGAAAGAGTAAGCTTTTATGCACATACACACACACACACACGCAGACACATACGCACATGCATTTACATAGGCATTTATTAAACACTTTCTTTCTCAGTTGGAAACTCGTATATAGTTTAGTGCATCGATTGTCAAAACGAAAGGCGACTTTTTGTTTCTCCATAAGTGTAGAAAGCAATGTATCCTCCAATCGATAGCCACATATAAAGAACAGCACCAAAGTACTTAAAATTGAATTTAGACGATATTAAATGGACACACATTTGCATTACAAGCAAAGCAAAGACATTCGGGAATTCGAAGATGCGTGCTGTGCGCTGAGGTAAAGAAAGCATAAAAACTTCGTTCTACACTTGTCTTACATTCCAAGTCCGCATTCAAAAGAATCTTGTCGGTCATTTTGCTCTCCGGGAGTTCACTTACGTTAAGAGAGCAACTTGAAAAAATTTAATCACATTCTTATGGTATATAATTTTTTTCATGGATTCGTTTTTATAAATAAATCGCAACATACTCTTCTCACCTTATAATTCATTAAGTTTTTCAAATCGAGCGGACAATTACGTATCAATATTTGAGAAATTGCCTCTTGTTGTGTTTGCATCGCGAGATCATTAACTTAAACAAGCTTAAAGCCTTCTTAATAACGTCTTGTCTTGTCTTTACGGCAAGGTCTTAGAAGAAATACCTAAAAGTTGAATGAAATCATAACTCGCTCGACACTGTAAAATAAATCCAAGGTCACTATTGGCACCGAAATTGCGACTCGGACAGCGACGCAATACCGCATTGTCTAGGGTATAAGACTCAAGACTGAAAAGTCGAAGATCCTCACTTCGAATCTCAATGCGGTAGACCAATCCTTACAGGTAGCTCTAAGAATGAAGATTTCTTCTGCATTTCATTACTTTAACCCTAAGATATTTCATATTACTTAGTATACTTTTGCTGCTTGCTTTTCTGATCGATATTATGGTTTAAAATACTTTAAGCCGAAAAATATGCTAGGAAATTGTTTACTTTATAAACTAAGTCTTTGGCAAACTCTTGGCTGGAATAAATAAATAAACAACAACGGCAGTCACATTACGCTTTCGATATATTCTCTCACGTCACTCGAGCTATATACGAATGTTTATAATAATGCGTTTATATGTAATTGATAAGTATGTTTGTATGCCTTTTAATGTGATTTATATGGATTGACTTATACTTTGGAGGATTGAGCGGAACATGTCAACTTCAGCATTAATTGCGTAATAAAAGCTGGACAACCGATGCACTGAGAATCAAACGATATCCAATCGTACACCAGCAGTCGAGCTCTAGTTAGTTGTTGCTTTCAAAATCACATAATAAATCTGAGCGTTTTATTTGGACATCAATATTTCAATACCATACGAGAAGACAAATGAAAACCTAATGGCCTCTAAAGAAACTGAACTTAATTTTGCGAAAGAGATGCCAAATTTTATGCGAATAAATGCATTTAATTATTCATCAACCATTGCCGTTGATTATTGACAATAATGTTTTTTTTTTTTTTTGTTTTTTCGAAGAAAAACTTATTACATTTGCTTTGTTAGGATTTTTGACGGAAGTAACAACGAGTAACAAGTAGCGGGAGACGATTGCCGCAAAATCTTTTATTTACCTATTCTATGAGATGCGTAGAGCTTTTTTATGTAAACGAATATATATTTTCTATAGTTTTAAAACTATTGTCTTCATTGCTTTTATATCCTGGAGGCCACACATGCTCTTCATACGTACGACTGCGATTAAATACTTGTAACACAAAAACTATATTCCCGTACATTTTTCATTTCACCTTGTGAAGAAAAATGTATTCACAGCAATAAAAGACATACACATCTAAATATATTCTGAAGATCCGAATGAATGCTAAAAATTTATTATTTTGCTCGCCGAAATCATTTTGGTTCACGCAACCGGTATAGTTACGTTTTTTTTTTTTTTTTTTTTCGTATAATCACTATATGCTGTCGTGCCGACTATATATGCCTAAGTATATAAATTCAGATTTAAAATTACATCTACTTACTTGCGATCACTTCCCCTGGACAAAGCGTTATCTTTAAAGAACATTCAATGAACAACTGTCGAGCTATAGCTATAGGGCATTGAATGTTGTTCTTAATTATTTTAACTAATTTCTGATCGCTCAACTTGAACAGATATGCTATTGTTAAGAGAATTATTTCTATTTACTTAAAATATTTTAAAGCATATGCTGTTTAGATCTTTAATTATTTCATTTCAAAGGCCATTTTTCATTTATTTTGGCAATGTCACGTTTAGCGCAAGATGAAATTAATTTGAAAGTCAAACGCTGTTACTTTGCGCGCTGGAGAAGAACGACAGTCATCATTAAAATAAATGCCAAATAGAGCCAGTTTAGTGGCGCATAAAATATGCCGAGGTAATGGGATCCAAGATGTAATTATAATATTTTTGCGCAAAAATATCTCTCTTATCATATTTTATGTAAATTTTTTTCGTAACTGCATTGCCGAAGTTTGAAGCAACGAATTAAGCTGGTTAAGGACAAAAAGCTACAAAGAACACTTCAGATTAACATCCGCTAAACGTTGTAAGTTATTCAGATGAATTTCTTTGTAAATATTCGAAATTTTAGATTTTTTTTAAAAATCGTTAGCTTTTTTCAATCATCAACTTGCATCATTATGCTTTGAGTGAGAGTCATTGGTGATTATACCAAACGATTTACAGCCACCTTCTACATGTCCAGCCGTCCATAGCATATAAATGCTATGATATATTGAGACGCTTTCGCCTAGTGATTGAAAATGCATTAAATGCGATTTCTTTTGTTCTGTCTGTCCGTATCCTCATGTAACTTTATGTATATATTGACATGCTTTCGCTCAATGATGAATCGTATGGAAAATGCATTGATGGGTGAATGGTAGCAGACCGTTCATCGAACCCTCTTTCATATAAACAAACGCAAGCAGGGATTCCAATAAAAAGTACCCTTCCATGGAGCAAGAAGATCTAATTTTTTTATTGGTAAGAGTTGGAAGTTTGTTAAATTTAAATAATCTTAACTCCTGCTTCAGGTCCAATCTCAACTAAAGTTTCTTATTTAAACTGAGCCTTTAAATGGGAGGGAAACATAATTTGCGGCATATTATGGTGAAAGTAAGTGAACTATTGTTTCCGATGAATTGGTATAGCTAGAGTGATTACAACGTTCCAGCTTGTTTTCATTTAATGTACGCAAGTGCTTGGATCATTTTTACACACATTATTTAAAAAAATATATATATATTTAAAGACATAGCGTAGTATGTATGTGGTTGATAAGTATCAAAGTCTACATCGATCCAAACATGTCCATCTATAGACTGCTTATAATGAACAACTTCCCAGCAAAGTTTACTTTTATATATTTAGTATTTTTATTTCCGCACCGGGTGATCAATGTATATATCTAAATTTTTGTATGATGAGGAAAAGGAAAGGAAAACCTTGATGACGGTCAAGCGACCTTAGATGCATAGGTTGCAAAGGCTATGATTTATTAGTCAATTTGTTAGTCGTCGATGACGCTTGGACTTGCTGCGCATTTGTATAGAACGGAAATAAAACTTCCGAGTGGTAGGTTTCTGGTCGAGCGTAACAAACTAACAATCTCAGAAATTGCCCTTAATGTGTTCTGGAACTAAGTTGGATTGATGGCTATTGATATAGTGGTAGAGACACAATTCACTAATAAAACATTAAACAAGGGGTGCTATTATTAATTCTTATAGAAAGAAAAGAAAAAAGAAAGAGAAAAAATAAAACCGTTTGATCCCCACACATGCATTTATCATTTAATCTTTATATAAAGGCTTCGTTCTCTAATCAATCTTATCCTTTGTATACAATACATTTCGTTAATAATGGTAAATATAATATTAAATATATATATATGTACATCATGTATATATATATATCTATATATATATATATATGTATATGTATAGAGTATTTCCTCAACGATTATTAACATGTACGGTTTCAGTTGCAGGATACATGTCAATAAACACAAAGGCTTATGCTTTTATGCGTACGTAGATAGATGCATTGATTATCTGCTTTAGAATACGTCATATATTCAAAGAATAATAAAAAGTATATATTAGTTTGGGGAAAAAGAAATCCATTATTTTTATATGAACTTCAGGACTTTATTTAACATGCTTCGGATTGTCCGATTTGGGTCAAATATGCACCGTTTTGTTATATGATTTGTTGCCGTTTTAAAGGTAACTTCAAAATGCCTCTCTCATAGAAGTCCTGGTCTCTATTTGCAAAAAACTCTAGTAGTCGATTTTCACAATCCTCCCTAGATTCCAATTTTTTATCATTAAAGAAATTTTGCAATGCAAGAAAAAGATGATAATCGCTTGGTGCCAAGTCCGGACTGTATGGCGGATGCATTAAAACTTCCCAACCAAGCTCCCGAAGTTTCTGGCGAGTCACTGTAGATGTGTGTGGCCTAGCGTTGTCCTGGTGGAACACGACACCTCTCCTGTTGGCCAATTCTGGCCGTTTCTGGTCAATCGCTATCTTCAAACGGTCCAGTTGTTGACAGTAGAGATCAGAATTTAGGGTTTGGCCATATGGAAGCAACTCATAATAAATAATCCCCTTCCAGTCCCACCAAATGCATAGCAAAACCTTCCTGGCCGTTTGAGGTGCTTCACCGCTCTTTGACCACGATCGTTTTCGCACAGGGTTATCGTATGTGATCCATTTCTCATCTCCAGTCACCATCCGTTTAAGAAATGGGTCTATCTCATTCCGTTTGGCCAAGGCTTCGCAGATGGAAATTCGATCCATCATGTTTTTTTCTGTTAATTGGTGTGGCACCCAAACATCGAGCTTCTTTTTGAATTCAGCTTTGTGTAAATGGTTTAAAACTGTTTTATGGTCGATTTTTAGCTCCTGGGCGATGTTACGACTGCTAACATGCCTGTCAACTTCGATCATTTCTCCGATTTTATCGACATTTTCGACGACCGGCCTACCTGTGCGAGGTGCATCTTTAACATCAAAAATTCCTGAACGGAATCTACGAAACCAAAATTGCACATAATTGGCTGTTACAGTATCGGAACCATAAACACCATTCACAATTTTAGCCGCCTGGCTTGCATTTTCGCCTTTGTCAAAGAAAAACTGTAAAATGTACCGAATTTTCTCTTTGTTCACTTCCATTTTTAACACGCTGTAACTCACAAATGAATGCACCAAACAAAAAACAGCAAAAGAATTTTTTTTACTGCAAAATGTCACCTTTCCAACGAGCATAAATCTGAAATTGTTTGATCGATACTTTACGAGAAATCTATCAGTGCAGCCATCTACCGAAAAAATAATGGATTTCTTTTTCCCCAAACTAATATCATGTATATATATATTTATAGAGGTCTTTTGCTCTTTTTAAGCCCTCACTTAACCATTGTCTCTATTGTCAAATATTAAATATCGATTAGACAGCAACAATAACAAAAAACTACAACAATAAACTGATTTAATTTCTAATATATATTAAGTCCATGAGGGATATTTAAATCAAAATGCAAATATTGCGTAAAATGTAAAAATACGTTTTAGAAAATCAATAAAATCTATCTGCAATATATATAAAATATATGTAACTATTCTTCGTCGACTTAATCGTGACCCTCCTTTTTGTCTGTTGTGAGATCGCTATTGCATTTAAAAAACCGTGTTCGATTGACATTTTGATATAGTAAATTCCTTGAGCAAGGGTTAAAAAAAAAAGCTAAAGCAAAGTTTTTTCTCCTTTTACTGTTTAAGTAGAAAATACAGTATACCCTTACCCTCTTTTATTGCTTTGAGACGGACGTTTACTTGCCATCACCTTGCCAGTGCAAAAAGGCAAATCAGTTAAGCAGAGCCGGTTCGGAAAGTCGTTTTCTACTCATCATTTCATTTATGTATTCATTTATGTTTTTCTTCCCAAAATCTGATTTTACTTGTTTAGGACTCTTTGAAATAGTAATACACTCGATAAAACGTCTCTGTTGCAGCCCGAAAGCTATTTTATGGAACTATCTGTCAAGGCTTTTATAGTATCCTTTTGTCTCTGCAATGATCTGATGATTTGATTTAGTAGATAAGCAGACAGGCATTAAGGCTAACACGCGTAGACACCGCTTATCCTATACTAATCACAAATAAACCTATTTATTAAGGGTCGTGAATAATGCAAAGGAAATGAAAAAGTCTATGATATTTTCTTTCGCGTTCTATTAACCTACTTGAAGGAAGCCCATAGTTCTTTAAGGTTTATGGCATTGATAAAGGCAAAAATTTTCGCCTTTGGTAAAATGTATTTTATTGCAAAATAAAGAGCGCTCGCTAAACTGATTATAAAAAAAAAAAAAAAAAAAAATAAGAAAAATTAAATAATAGAGACGCAGAACAAATTTGAAATCTGATGATGATGTTTACAAAACAGATTCTTGCTAACTATCATGCGATGTGTAATATATTTTGAAGCACTGCCGGGCAGAATGGTATCCCATATTATAATATTTTCCATTTCAATTCTTTACAGCGTCCCATCCTATATCGTATGCGTGGAGCAGGTATTACAACAATTCTTGTCACCATGAATACGAGATGAGACATGATACGAGACATGTTTAAATCGATTCAGAATACGATGCTAATTAAGAATAATTTTGTACTTTGTCGGGACTCTCAAACTTTCTTGTAGCCGTTGCAAACATTTTGACAAATATTGAATATATCCGCCAATGATCGGTGATGAGTATAAAAATATTATATACAAGTTGCTTAAATCCAATAATGGACGTTATAGCAAGAGATTGTTGCAAATGAGAATAGGAAGCATCAACAATAGGCTAAGATATGATGAAATGAACTTTTATTAATCGCATATCTCGAAGCTGGTCGGTGCAATAGCGGATCAATTCGTTTGATTAACGTTTGATTAATTCTTTCGGGAGCTTTTCAGATAATTAAAGGGTTTTGCGATAATTGGGTTTGAGAGCATGGCTCTAATTCCGAAATACATAGGGGAAGGCATGGGAAGTGGCATGGGACGCTGCATTTACGTTTAGACAATATTTCGTAAAGCGTCGAACTAAGTAATTGTTTTAAAGTAAATAAGGAAAGGAATGAAAATGACAATAACATAATTCATGCATTCAATGCATAGTCAGTCAACGTAAGTACGTTTAAATTTTGGTGTCATTTACCATTTCGTTCGTACACATATATAGACGAAAAATGGTAGTGGAAAAAACAAAGAAGCAAGCAATTGTTTTTGTTTCATGGACACAATAGTAAACAACAGTAATATGAATGAATTACTTAAGCCGGTAGCAGTAACAAATTCTGGGAAAACAAAAAAAAAAAAAAAAAAAAAAACTGCCGCCTTGAAGCATAAGCGGTTTGCTATGCACACATAACTTATTTGTGAATGAATACAGTCCACACTCATGTCTTTGAAGCAGAAGGCATGTGGTTCACCATTTTACAAAGCATGCTCAGTATGACCGCAATAAACTGACACTTGCTGGCACAATGCACCCCCAAGTAACAACACGACAACTTAGGTTAGTTTGTTACATTTAGGCGCCAAATCTCTTTACATAACATCATATATTAACAAAGCGAATATAACCCTTGTGTCTCATATGGATGCAGCTTGAATTTTGCGAACAATTTCACTCAAAAATTAGTTTCAGTGCAACCATACGTGTGTGACTAGCTAACGCGGCTGTCTATAGATCTAACCAAAAAAAAAAAATAAATAAATAAATAAATAAATAAATAAGAATTTTAATGTGTGTTATCAATGAAATAAACATAACTTTGTGAAAGAATATTTTGACATGTCGGCCGGTAAACATTTAAAATCAGTATGTTTTTGGCGGTAAGTCATTCTGTGCTAACTATTCAGGGCTTCGGTTTTTCGCTTTTTTTTTTGAACATCACTGATGTATTAAAATAAGCAAATTTCGCACACACGCAACCTACACACTCACAAAAGCACAAATATTGTCACATAATTTATTTTAACGAGATTGTGATTAAAGTGCAATCACATCAAAATCAAAGATAATCAATATGTAAAAATTTGAAGTGTATATCATATTTTCGGACAAAGGATAAATTTTAAATGTGAACTTTTGTAGGAAAAAATTGATAATTTGTACATAAACTTCAGTTTAATTATGCTTTTTTTCATTTATATCGGTCTTCGTGGATTAGCTCTTCATCCATGCTATATAAAGTATATTCCAATTTTCAGTGCATGTCTGTAGAGAGAAATATGATTAAGCTGAGTAAGAATTCCTTTTCGATCATATATATGTTCACAGCCCTATAAGTGTGTAAATCTGTTTTACGCAACCTTCGAAGCTTTCAAATTTTGAGGATCAATTAATTAAGAGTGATATGGAGAGCGATTTGAAAATTGACATAAACGCTAAGTGTCTTTAAAAGATTTATACTCATATTAAACGATTATAACGTCAGCTGTGATTCATATATAAATAATGTATAAATTGCAAAAGAATTTAGCGCTGAATCGAAAGTTAGGCAAAGCGTTGCTTGCAACGATGAGCTAATGATTAACAAACATCATCAAAATGAGATCCAGTTTGTGTTTCAAGTGCAATCTTCTTCGATTTTGTTTTAATCCTTAGCAAATTCAATTTTCATTACTTTCTTCGCTCCTAAATTAACAATTTAAAATAGTATAATGTGAACTCTGTATCGACTTAGGAGCGCCGGAAGGTTAAAGCTCTCCCACTGTCGTTGATTTTTAGGCGATAATATTATGTTGCATGATGTTAAGTATGGAGGACGGCAGAAGGTTTCATAGAACCTCTACTGTTCGTTTTTTTCTTTTTTCTTCTTTCATACCACCAGTTTATCCACTATGCATACGTGCGGGTACGATGCTCAACATTAAAAAAGATTGTAGGTAAAGATGGAAGAACTACGGAAGTAGTATTTCATTAGGTTCGACATGAAAGTTTGCACATCGGACACGCTCGGACTACTACTGGTAGGCTGATCGAACGGCGGCCAGTGCGATCATATAGTACGCGGGTACTTCGCACACGAGACGTTGACAATGCAGAGATGATCAAGCCCAGTGTGCACAATATGTGCAGTACCAGGTGCAGATTACATATTTGCCTTCAAATATCTGTTTGCAAGTCTTTTCAGCTGCAGTTCATTCTCTCCGATCCGAATGAACTTCTTTGACAGTCTGTGTGCGTGTGAGTTGTTAAAGTGCGATTGTTCCATTCTCAATAAATTAAATTTTATTTGATGAAGGCAATGTCAAGATTGCATTATAGTTTACAACACTTGTTGTACAAGCGTACATTATGTTTGTGGAGTTGTGTGGAACACCCACTAGTACCGTTGCTGGTCTGTTCACAGGTCCATCTTGTTTTCTTCAACTTGAGTTGTTCTAGACGTAGACCGCAATTTTTATGATGTATCGATAAAATTCCCTATGCTGGCTTGGTTTGGCCCAACGACCAACGCTATTATAAATAGTTCACATCGGACCACCTTTCGACCAATTCCCATTTAGTGCCCTTCTCTCTTTTTTTTTTTTTTTTTTAATTGTTTTTATGACTAATTACGGAGGGGAGTAGAATATTTGCGATAGTGGGTCGTGGCCCACTACAGTGTTTTCACTTGCTTTTCTACAAATTTTATGAGTACTTCGTTATAACTATTTAGTACTCCTTCTTGACTTGTCTAGATAGAGTTAAAGTTCTTGTTATTTCTAGATTATGTCTACGAATATTCTTGATAGCTCTATTCATTTAAGACTTTAAGACTTTAAGTAAAGTTTCATTTTCTGAGAAGTTAATCCGACTAAACTCGTTCTTTTCGAAAGAGAAATCAGAGGAGTGTAAATATTTTTTTTGCCACACCTTGCGCATACTAAAGCCGTTGAAGAATTGCTGGTAAAATCCAGTTCGAGCGATCGATTACTACGCTTCCCATCATACCCACTATTGACGGATAAAAAGTTTTCTCATTTCATTCTGAAAATCCAGATATACCTTTAATTGATATCCGATTCGGGATCGATTTTATTAATTTAGATAAAGTCATTTTATGCGGAAACTTGCAAAAATTTCATAAAACTAGTTGGCATTAGAATGCATGGATGAGTGAATGTTAAGCAAGTAATAGACATTTGTGTGTATGTCTTATGCTTTTCTACGTTTATGACAATATAATGTCATTATTAATTACACGAATCATAACGAAACCATAAGATTGATTATATAATGGCAAGAGTAAGAGTAGTAAGCAGAAGTAAAGTTGCAATGACGGACCAAGTTTGCTTTCACATGCATTAAGCATTAGCTGTAAGGGTTAGTCTCAATAATATTTTCTTGCAAAAATTCTCATTTTCATAAGATATTAAAAGTTACAAAGTAATTCAGTTTACGGCCAGTATAGTTTTCTTTCGATACACACCTCTCTGATATATCAATTTTGATAATAATATATCATTCAATAAGTTCATAGGATGATATATAAATGTCCTCACTATTGACGAACCCATGTATAACAAATATAGATGAATGTAAATAAATGGTCAGAATGTTCAGCCATTGAAGGCTGATATTATGAAAAAATCGTATGGATTCGTCAAAAGTCGCATAAAGAATTCCACTATAGTAGTATGTAGTCATTTCACATTTCATATTTCTTCCTCTTCTTTTATTTAAATTTTAATCAGCTAAAGATGTGTTGCGTGGATTGATGCGTATTGAAGCGTATGGCCTAGTGGTTAAGCCGCCCGGGAAGACCCAGGTTCGATACTTGGTACGCTAAGTCACCAACTGTGCTTTACTAACGCTGTGGCTAACAAAAGTATGCGCTACAAATGGTTATTAGAATAAAATAATTGATGGAACTGAGGCCATTTAGCTTTCATTCTCTAAGCTGCTTATCCAATACTGAACGATTGCTCTCTTTTAAGCCTAATCCATTTTCTATTTTCCAGCATCCTTTTTGACATAACATTTGGAAGCAGGAGCTGTACTAAAATTCTAATACGTATTCTCCTTGATTTTCGCATCGCTTAGTGCAATAATAGTTGGCCTTAGTTATTACTCGAAAAGGATATATAGCAGGCAGAAGGGTCCCTCACGCTTACAGGAACAGAAGATGTGACGAACTATGTGCGCAATATCTTCTACCAATTTTTTGATTAATAGATAATACCTTCACATCTTCTTTGTATCTCGAATTTGAACAAAAAAATCGAATTTTGTTTAGAATTTGTTACTGCTTTTAGGGGATGCATTACACGGCTTTTTTTTTTTAGTTGCAAATAAAAAATTTCTCATACTTGCGCGCGTTTATACGTAAGAGGTGCATGAGTACGTAAGAAGCGCGGCTACCAAGTCATTGTTCTGTAGATTTCATTTTGGTCATAGTTATAGTATTTACTCAGTCGGTGCGGGACCTATTCCAGAAACGACAAGCCCTATTCAGAGAGGTACCAGTGTAGAGATGTCGTCAACATTTGCTTTGGCGATGACATCACGATATCAGGTAAAGTAAAGCTCGCCAAGTTAACTATGGCTTATAAGAGAGAAGCTTGTGCTTGATATTGCGGTTGAGTATCGACAGTTGACTTAGGATGCAAATCATACGTTTTTCATGTCTATCTCGCCAGAGCTACATTAACATTTCTTTACTCAAGTTTGAAGCGGACCTCCTTAACATTTGTATATGGATTGTAAATTAGAGGTTCGCGTCTGTCATGGACATGTTTCATGTTTTCTTCTATACAGTCATAGTTTAAGGAACTATTTAGAGAGTTTCAGGCGATTAAAATTACATACCTCTGATAGGTGCTTCCGAATGTTGTCAACGTTAGATAAAATATGTTCTGTAGCGTTTACAAATTTTTAAAGGAAGTATTTTGCAAATTATTGAATATAATAAAAAAGCAAGAAAAGAAAGAAGAACTAAGACTGACTCTTATCGGGTCACATATTCAGTACAGCTGGAACAAAAGAACAGCACACAAGCGACATTATTTTGCAAATCTAGCAGAATTGCTTAAGTTGTTACACTAAACTGTTTAGGTTAAGTGCAATGGAAACTGAAAGTGCAATTTTCCGATACATCAGCAAACAGTAGCTACAACAACGAAAAAAAAAAAAAAACCCAAACACATGCTCACTCTATTGTGTACGTTATACAGTAAAAGACCTTTGCTTGGGCTTGAAACGACTCTTGCATACATATTACATTTCTTATAAAATGTGTCCATAATACGGAACCGATCGAAATCGCTACAAATTTATGTGGCTCTGATAGGCAATAATCATCTAATTTCGAGTCGAAAATTTTATATAGAATTTAAAAATGACGATGCACACACAAACACACACACACACATACACGCATACATACATACACACAAAAGTCAACTTTCTCTCTTCGTAATCGTTTTACTCGTGCAAGCCTTTTAAGGTCATTTCTAAATGGATTACCTCGACCTGCAAGCTTGATCTGTTGATCAAAAACTACTCATTTGATGTCAATTGGGCGCTTAGTTGTATTTGAAGTATTTCGAATAGGGACGGACGGACAGATGGATTTATGTGATTTAAGAACTTGTAAACTTTACGAGATCGCTTTCTTGAAGTAGAGCAAACGCAACGGCAAGCTCAATGCATCAACATCTGCCGGCGTTTGGTGTAAAAAAGAAACACACGTGTGTGCACTTGCACACACGCGCATATAGATGTGTTTATTCTTTAGAAGATAAAAGTTCAATATACGCACCAAATAAAAATCCTTAAAATATTTTCTGAAATTAAAGAGAATATCAAAAAAAAAAAAAAAAAAAAATAAAAAATAAAAAATAAAAAAAGTTATAGAACGAACCTTTGAGAGCCATTATGGCAAACAACCTATGCGTTACATTTGCAAAATATTTCATTAAATAGAGTCGTGCCCCTGCTCGATTGAGGCGATTGACTATACATTGAAAACCAACTGTAAAGGGTTTCCACTACACGTCTCTTATGCGCTGTAAGTTTCTCTTCTTATTGACCGATTGTGACTTGTGAGTGAATTGCCTCCGCATTCGAATTCACTTAAGTGGCCTTTCGCTTATCATTGTCTTTTTCTCAACCTTCTACCTTCATTTTCGGGACCATAGATGATCGTTAGAAAGAGACGAACAAGAAGAGAACGAACAAATCGAGAGACATGGTTGTGTCCACTACGAATCTTATGCCGATTGAGAAGAGATTTAAAGTTTTGATGTTACAGGGCGAAGGCTGAACTTAGAACACTGCTATTCCGCGAGGGTGGATAAAACAAAACAAGAAATGAAAAGAAAAGGGAAGACGTTAAGATAATATAGAATGCACTCATGTAAGCACATATAATATAAACGAGTTTTTTTTCGAAATTATTTTTCTTGGAATTTTCGAAAATGCACAGAAGTATCAAATTTTTGACAATAGAAATGCTTGCGTGAATGGTCAATAACTCACACAATCCGTAGAAGATAAGAACACGCACACAAACATATTTATACGCACACATATATACCGAAAAGAATAAGCAAACTAGCATTTGTAAAATAGTTATACGCCACTCACTCATTCATTCGCTCATTGATATGATAGAACATGCGGGTCCAGCATAAATAGCTTATTTACTTACTTATGAAATTGATTTATCTACTTGACTAACACGTTCCCCCCTCTGCTTCATCTCCCTGGAATTGTCTTTTTGCCTTGGTGCGTTCTGCTATATTGTAATCTAAATAATTAGTTGGTTGCTCTCTCTACCAGAAAGTCTTTAAGACTTTAATTAAAAATTTATAGCATACGCTGTCTCTCGTATTGATATGTTTGCACACTTCCCAAAACACAAAGCGTTCTTCTTGCAGTTGTGTAAGGTCAGAAAGTGATGTATTGGGCCAACGGCCATATAAGCAACGAAAGACGGAAAATCAAAACTGTGTCTATGCTGGATGATGTATATGTAAATTTATAAATCCATGCACACACTCGCAATTCGCAATGAGATTCATTATTTTTTATAAACGTCAAACGAATAACAACATTTAGCAAATCACATGCGACATTGACTTATGACCGTCGGCAAAATAGTCATATGCATTGCGCTTATGTATACACGCTTGTGCTCTACCCTCTATTTATAGTCAAAAACCAAACATTTTCAATACTTATGCCATAAGTTCTTGCAGAAAATTTCAATTCAATCTCAACGCAAACAGTGGAACTTCACTACAGCGGACACAGATTTTCCTGTTTGAATTACTCAAACTTCTCATCCGCACATGTCTCCTGGAGACTCATGATACATTTGCCAGATTGAACAGATAAGTTCTCAATGGAAGTTTTTCAATGCAAAGAATCGTTTGCTTTAACTGAATAAAATTGCATTCTACGTCAGTGACTATAGGTTTCCCTCATCCTTCTGACAAAATATATAAATACTGTTCCGACAGGATGTTTGGTCTTCGAAAGCTGTTTACACAAACTTCGAATGTCGTTGCAAGAATGGAAGTATTGCGTACCAAGAGCATAAATCATTTGTATCCATCATAAGGTATTAAACCTTGGGGAAAGTTTGAAGACCATTAAGCTCGACATCATATTACATGTCAACTTGCGACGAAGGGACACGAAATTTTTCCAGCGTGCGATCTCTCTAAAGCTTTCCACACTAAAGAGCAACATTAATCCTGCAGGTCCTTAAAGTCCTTAAGGTCTAAGCAGCATTGTTACGGCTTGCCATCTCCCTTTAATTTGAGCCACAATGATGATCCTGACTGGATCATCTCCCCAAATTTTGAACGGACCTCATTATACTGTTACTCGAACCGGACGGGTTTTCAAAAAGGCAACATCGTGGGTTATTTTTACGTTTGAAGCAAGGCAAAGCGGAAAGAAGGACCAATTTTTCATTTTTTACACAATAGCCGATCAAACGGTGCGCCTATCTTCCTTTTTGTAAGCGTTATTCTTCAGCTGTAGCATTACATCGTTGGCAAGATGGCGCCTCTCTCCCGAAATCAAATGTTATGCGTAAAGTTGCCCTTTTACCAGTAGATCGATCGGAATTATCTTCGCTAAAACAATGACATTAACTTCGGAGGTGGTGCGAAAGGCGCTGCATACCCTCATCGCACTTAATGTCCCTACTGCAAGATTGCACATTCGTCACCTGATATCACATAGAACTCGCTTACAGTATTCACGCTTTTACCATTGACGCCAGCAAGCGTTTTCAATTTTCTTTTCAAACTTTCCTTGTTCTAAGAATCACGTTACCCACTTTCGAGTTTCAGTGTTTTTCAGAGAGACTTTGAATCTTAGCCTGTCATCGAGCATTATTCCAAAACATTTAATGCTTTCCTTACTAATAGCGTGACAGGGTCCTATCGTAGCGGTTACGTTCTACTTCTTCTTGCGGCTCTTTATCAAAACTGCTCTCGTTTTCTCGCCTTGCAAGCTTTAGGCCGAATGACGCCAACCCCAAACGGATAATAAAGATCGTACATTCAGCTACACTCTACGTATTCCTCTAAGTGTCCGGTGACGGTTACTACCGCTACGTCATCAGCCATGCCGATTCGAATCAACATTCCATCCGCCATTTTCGACGGCTCTACTTGTGGCAAAAACAATTTTATTGATATTGTTTACGTCGATCTGATGCGGGAAATTTGACTTGTAAGATAGAGTGACGGCCCATTCACTTAGTCAATAATGTGCACATCATGTGTATATCTAGTCATAACTTTACATGATTTTTTTTGTACTCAGGAAATGTGCCTTGTGTGTTTAACCCGGTTACGGGCAGAGGGAAGTGTGCAAAGAAAGGAACTAGGAACTGAAAGGAGATAGGAACTCATCTCAGATTAGTTGATGCATGCCTAGTGGGTAAGTGTGATGCCTTATTGTTACTATTCAAGTAATTAAATAAATTAAAAATTATGGTCGTTCCTCCATCGTGGAGCCCGAGTTTAAAACAATCTCCCTGCAGCCGTTTTTCTCGCCGTTCCTGATTTTCTTACCATCGCGAGGAATATTTACAAAGAGAATTTTCTGTTTGCCACCTTCTCTACGCGTATGGCTTCCCGACCATCACCATGCTTATTATGCACATAGGAGTTCTCGCGATTAGCAGATTGTCTAAAAAAGACAAATTAAGTTTAGATGCTCCTTGATTTTTGCAAATGTTTTTAGACGTTCGCCCAAATGAATTGATTTCCAAAGATCGCGTCATTTTAAAAGCTCTAAACTAAAAGCAAAATTTCTCATATCATCATTTAAAGCGATGAAAAGAACAATGATGAGTCTCTTGCTAATTGTGGACGAATGGCGGCGTTCCCAGCTCAATTCGAAAATAATTGCAACAAAGATATTCAATCCAGTTAGTTGCCTTGGAGAAAAGTTGGAGCTCGGTTCAGTGATAGTCGAACAGATGACATGAATGGATAAGCAATTTGTTCCCCTCTCCTTATGGACACATAAATGTATGTTGTAAGATTTGCATTGGCTACCTCTGTAGGTTACATACATTTGACAAATCTAATGAATACTCTTTGATGGGCATAACGAAGGAATCATTCAATTGAAATAGGATTCATTGGTAATACTAAACAACCTTGGCTCCAGAACTATCATGATACCAAACTTCAACCAAATGGTTTTGAAAACTTTGAAAGGATTTGAGTGGAGATATGATAAATCCTAGATATATAAGCAACCAGAGATTTCTCTGAGGCGTCACATAACTTAATTTACGGATATTTGAGAAACTTTAATTATTCGGTATGAAAGCCTCGCTAAGGTATTTACACACCTACCAAACTAATTAAAGTCGGCCGATTTGTTAATGGATTCAAAATTTTTTTTTTTTAAAACTTGCATAAATATACATGCGTATCTCTCATACGTTCGCCGAAACGGATTTATAGTCCTCGAATGGTATATTATAAGAGCTTTGTGGCGGTTGGTGATAATCGCATGCTACCTTTATGGCGAAGCAAGTAAGTCGGCGAAAGCCTTGATTGCACTTTCTGTACGTCGTAAATATGGTGCAATTAGGGCAAATCTTCGCGCATCCGTGCAGATGACAGGTATTCAAAATCACATATTCTAACAAGATATTTTAACCTATGACGCTAATCTTACGTAAAGCTTATTATCGAAAAACCTTTCACATATAATTACTAGGAATTGAATGCAAAAAGATTGAGAGAGAACTGAAACTAGAATATAAAAAAAAAAAGAAGAAAACTATACTCAACAATATGGTAAAGCCATTATTTAAAGTCTTTGTGTAACGATGTACTCGTGAAAAATGTGTTCCGTAAAGTGATGGCATTTCCATATAGTAACGAAATAATTCTTTATATATGTCAAAAACATCACTATTGACGAATGCATATGATTTTTATATAATACTAACCTAACTCAACGTAACGTGCCAGAATTGCAGGACATTCCGATCAGTAGTTTACATGTCGCAGTAATTTTAGTCACGCTAGAAGAATCTAAATTTTACGGGTAGCGTCATCAATAGTCATCCTATATTTGTATAGCATTCTATATCATGCTATCATTGAGCAATGTGTTATAGGGTCATGTCACTGTCAAATAATTAATCATTAATAAATCGCTACTCCGTGGAGATATATTGCTTTTAAGTTTTACATAACAGTGCAAATTGTCTCGCCACGGAGCATACAATATAATTTTCAGAATCTTTAAATATGTCGAGCTCTACGCCAAGAAGCAAAGAAGAGGAAATAGTAACATTCGAGAGTGTTACTTCTTCGTCTTATTTCGGAGAAAAATGTTGTAAAACTGTGAGATTTGTTCAGAAATGATGACACCGGAAAGTATCGATAGCAATGGGAGAACCATAGCGCAGGTCAGAGAAACAGCAATTGGCGGCAATGCCAAACTCTTACTCTTGGCACCTCCGCTTCAGCAAATTAGCCGAGCCCGGCGTGCTAAGAGCAGTTCATCTCCAATAATGTAATTGAGGAGCTGAGGAACGCTACTAATGAACACTGATGATCCTAGGCGTATAATTAAAAGAAAAAATTTCGACTTTTCGACGACATATTGGAGAGTTAGTCCACGAAAAGCAACCGAAATGAAACTTAACACTGCCACTATTGCTTGCATCACAGTGTCCTACCTTTGATCAACGTTTACTTCCTTCGAATAATTATTATTAAGACGGCACCCAAAAATGGATCCTTTTACGGATACTTTCAAAAATTTAGTTTTGATTGCATGCGAGAACTTTCTCCTATATTTTTAATAAGATGAAAAAGCTAACGTAAAGCTATCGATGGGCAATTCTTTCGGTGAAGTATTCTGTGAAAGTAAGCGTTTTCTTCATTTAAAAAAAAGGCGTCATAACTTATTTTTATATAGCAATTAATTCGATCCGTCTAATAAGACAAAAAAAACTTTTCGCTCTCAGCTGTATTCAGTGAATTCAAGCCATTGTAATAATATGCAACGACTAACAAGATAGCAAAAATAATTGTTTTTTTGTTCAAAATTCGGTTCTAAGTTCATCGCTAATGAGAGCAATTATTATCAGCAGTGTTCACTGTAACAGGTAGGCGTTCTAAATTATTTTACATATAGCGACGAGGGTAGAGGTTTTGCTTTTGTCGTTAAAGTGTTCAAGTGTACATATGCTCTGATTTAAATTAAACTTAAGAGTACATTACACACTCATACGGAATATAATTTATCTTGAACTCGTTTACTATCATTAATAGCATATGTATTTTTTTTTTATTTTTTTTTTATAACAATCAGCAAAAAACTAAAAATGAGAAAACGAAGTAAAAAGAAAAAAATTTTTTTGTAATAGAAGTGAACGCGTACATATATATACACACTACACTATCCGTATTGAATAGTCTCAAGAGATTCGTAAAAATTTGGTAAGAAGTACTTGTTTGCCTTAGTTTGCTTTCACAAAATGTCTACACAAGCTTGTAAACTTATGCAAAATTCACATGGGTTCGTTTGTGCATAGCGAAGCAGGGCAACGGTTATAACGATATATATTAAGAAAAATGAAGAACATTTCAGTTTGTCGGCATAGTTTTGCTGTTTGAGGGATATACACATATATGTAACATAACATTTACGAACCCTCCCAGTAATTGTCAAAAAAAAAGCAAAAAGTCATTTAATAACTTACATCCGCATCATATGTGCATCATGGACACCGGTTTGTTTAAAGAAAAAGAAAAAAAAATCACGCACGCACCATTGTGTTTATTTCTATAAGATTTTTGACGGAAACATCCAGTAGTAGATAATTACCGCGAAATCTCTTATTTACCTATTATATCAAATGTGTACAATTCTTTCAGGTGATATAAGTATATTTTCATTACTCTATGCCAGCTATTGTAACTCATTGCATTTTTGCGCTGGAGGTCACCGAATCTTCATATTTACAATGCTATTAAATACTTGTGTGGCAAAAATTTATTACAACATATTTTTTGCTTGTAAAACTTTCCTTTATTATTATGCACATATTTGTGGCGAGATTAGTTACATAAGTATAAAGTATCTAAAGAATTTATCGTTTATTTCTCGCTTATCGAACGCTACATGATCATGATATATATATATATTTTTTATAAGTGTGCGTAAAATCTCCTAAAAGTGGTAAAATTTAACGTGAAACACACAAGCAACGGTGTTGCGTTGGTTGAATTTGACTTGAATTCAACGCAAAACACATATACAGCTTAGTTTTCTTCTTCACCACATCACGTACTTTGTTAGGTATGAGTATTTTAAAAAGAGATTTACATGAGAAAAATCACGTATACGACCCATTATATCTGTAAATTTTATTTATCATTGAATTGCTGCTTACTTACATTTGATCTCATTTGGTTTTATTATGACTGTCTGTCGTCTTTCCATACATACCGTGCACTAACGTTTCATTTACAAGACAATATTTGATTTTTCACTAAACTTGTACGCGCGATGAAGCCGAATTAATTTAAATTCAATTTCGCTTCCCTGTTTTTCCCTTTTTGTCGATAATAAAATTAAATATCATTTAGTTAGTTTAGTTAGATAAGAGATTTTTTCAAAGAATTTCTTTTGATTTCAAGTTTTACTTAAACTGAATTTATAAAACGTGCACCGATACGTTTCTTAAAGTCACAAAATTGTTGTTTTCTTACGATGAATGATGAGAAATTTTGATTTTGTCATTATGATATTTAATCGAAAGATTGTGTGTGTCTTGACATTTTCGGGCAAGTTTTCCTAATTTCTGTTATGAGAAATTTTTTATTATTTTTTTTCTATCACATGTGGAACTAATTCTTGCCATTTGCGGTAAACAATACTATGAATATTGCCACGTAGCTATAAATACTTAGGTGTTATCGGAAGAAGATGAAAGAGTCCTCCAAAAAAAAAAGAAAAAATTATAATAAAAAAAATTTTTAATCATTAAATTCTCTAACCATTGTTTCACTTAATACAATTCTTCGTTTATTTTTGTGGTAAGAAAACAAAAATTTTATCTTTCTTCCATCTAAAAGCATACTTTTGATCGGAGCCCTTATGTGGGGATGAATCAAAAACATGAACTGACTGAGGGGACTCGTATTCAGCTGGAGAAGTATTTTTCTTCTCGAAGATTTTATAATTCTTAACCCTATCTTCGCCACAAACTAGTCAAATGTAGACTTTACTATGTTTGCAGAATCCTCATTTGGTTTAGGGTGCAGACAACAGAAAGGAAATTAAAATTTTTCCATTATTTCATAATAAACAAAATGTAGCGTGACTAAAATAGTTGTAACTTTCAAACCTTTAGTTGGAATGTCTTCACATTTTAATGCATTTCGCTTGAAAATAGTCAATAGTGAATAGTGGTGATATCTGTAAGTCATCCTATTTACTTATTGAGTCATGTGTTATGTGTTGTCGATAAATTCGCGTCTTTCTTATGTGTAAAGTTTTACCACTTGATTCATTCTTTCATTTGATCTTATCTCAATGCCTTCTAGATCATTAAGCAGAAAATATCATTGAACATTTTCTTGCCTAATACGCTTACTTTCTTCCTTCTTTCCTTCCTTTTTACGCATTTCTTGTAATCACTACTTATTAAAAAAAAGAAAAATTGAAAAAGATAAACAAAATTTGCAAAATTTTTTCAAAATATTTTTTTTTCTTTTAGTTTGATTTTGTTGCTGGGATTTTTATACTCGCTTTGGAATTATTGTAATTGTATTCCCACAAGTAGTTGGCAATTGTTTGAGAATACTACCAATCAATTTTATGAAGAAGACTTTAATGCCACCGTAGACTTAACGAGGTAAATGCTTGCTTGTATTATTAACGCGATTAATTGTTTACAAAAAAAAGTTAATTAACTTGTTTTTTTCTTTTTTGATGCTCAACTTCTATTTAGTACGGAAACGGAAACTAACGAACGCTTGACAGATAGTAGAGAACCAAAAATTAGCAAAGAATTTAAAGCTTCGCGTATTTATCAATCGTTTACTACTACCAGTGCTGGCAAAGAGAGTTTAATAGAGAACTCAACGTCATATTCAGTGCAACGTCAGCAACGGCGGCGAGCTAAGAATGAAACCATTAAAGCTGGTGTTATGCATAAACGTACCGCTTCATCTGAGATGTTAAGTCGTAATATTTCAATAATTTTGGAAAATCTTCTAAAGAGTTACGAGCAATCGCAATTACCGACACATGGTCAAGGTTGGTGTGTATGTAAAGAAATTCATGAAATTATATTAATAATATTATCATCTATTTTTAGGCGTTCCTACCATAGTACGCACCAATATATTAATAAGAAGTATGGGTCCGGTATCTGAGCTAGATATGGAATATTCGATGGATTGTTATTTCCGTCAATATTGGCGAGACAAACGTTTAAGCTTTCAGGGACCAATTAAGAGTCTGTCATTAAGTATTAAGGTTTCCATAGCAAGAATTTGAAAAATTGTTAAGCATATTTTAAAAAAAAAATGTCTTCCCTTTCTATTTTCAGATGTTGGATAAGATATGGCGTCCAGATACGTATTTCTTTAATGGTAAACATTCCCATATCCATACACTTACTGTTCCCAATAAATTGTTGCGTTTAGATCAAGATGGTGGCATATTATATTCGATGAGGTGACTTTTCTTTAAAACAATATCAAGAAGTACGTTTTAAAGTTGAAATTTTTTTTTCTCGAAGATTAACAATTAAAGCCACTTGTCCCATGGAATTGAAAAACTTCCCTATGGATCATCAGTCTTGCCCTTTAATTATAGGCAGTTGTAATGTATTTTTAGTTCTCATTTTAGGCTAGCAATGCTAATAAAGTTTCTCGAAAATTTTAGATGGTTACACTCGAGGTCAATTGGTTTATGAGTGGAAAGGAGCGGACGATGCTGTTTCTTTTGTGCCGGGCATGACTTTAAATCAATTCGATTTGATTAGTATGCGCTCACGCAACTTAACGTATACGAGGAGAGAAGGGGAATTTTCGGTACTTCATGTAGCCTTCAATCTCAAACGACATACTGGATATTTTCTCATACAAGTAAGTTTAAGTTACTTGCACATTCCCCCGTTCCAAACTAACAGTTAATCTTTCGTTTATGTACAGGTATATGTTCCTTGTATACTTATAGTGGTGCTATCTTGGGTCTCGTTTTGGATACATCGCGAGGCGACCAGCGATCGTGTAGGACTTTGCGTAACAGCTGTACTCACCTTATCAACCATTAGTTTGGATTCTCGAACCGATTTGCCGAAAGTAAAATATGCGACCGCTTTGGATTGGTTTCTGCTTATGAGTTTCTTATATTGCATAGCAACACTTTTAGAATTCGCCGGCGTACATTATTTCACTAAAGTGGGCAGTGGTGAGATACCGGCAATGAGCGAAGACGAGTGGGAAGATATAGATGATGAAGCCATAGCTGATATAGAAATTGATCGCATTACGCACGATCACGACTTACCCACTTCGATACATGAAAGTAATGAATCGTTGGCGTCTGAGTATCCTCAATCATTGACGGGCGGTTTCCGCAAACGGAATGTTATGATATGCCCGATATATAATGATCCAACTCATGTGTTTCAAGCGCCTTCTTCACATGCCTCAACCATGGAAAGGACAACCCAAACTGAACCACCAATTATATCGAAAACCAAACAAATGTGGTTGTGTTTCATAGGTGACGATAAATTCCGCAAGCAAAGAGAACGAGATGCCTCTTCACAGAAAGGTACTCATCTCAAATGAATGAATGAAAGCATATAAATATGTCTTTATAAATATATTCAGTTCAATATGTATATATGAATAATTGAATATTTTTATGCAGGAGCCCGTTACATTAACAGTGTGTCGTTAATTGATCGCATAGCTCGTGTTGCATTTCCTATGTCGTTCGCTCTTTTCAACTTGTTATACTGGCTGGCCTATACTATGTTCAAAACGGATTTCTCATGGACTTCGGTGAAAGGCTAAGCGTGCCGCATTAAGCGTAAGCCTGGTTCTACGCAGGGTACATATCAAAACACATAAATTCATTTAAAAAAAAATAATATAATGTTAAGGCGCTTTAATCACACACACAAAAAGTACTTTCATTCGGCCAATTCATTATTTGTTAATTAATTTTAAGAAAAATGACAAAATAAAAAATAACAAAAACAAATATAATTGTAATCTGTTTAATTAGTTAATTTTATGCAAATTCTACTTTTAGAATTATACGTAAGGTAAAAAACGTTGTACCGCTCTGTTTACAAAGCACCCTTCACAGAGTTCGCTAATATATATATATATATATATATATATTTGTAAGGTTGTGTTCATTTTAATTACATTAAACTATTCGCTATTGCCTTGAAATAGCAGGAGAGCGAAAAAATGCAAATAAAAATTGATAATAATAGACAAGTTAATCAGTTAACTGCGTCGACTTATTTAGCGATGTACTCGTACACTCGTATGTGTAATATTTTTTGTAATTACATTGTTACAGTATATACATATTCATAATCATCAGATTTTATGAGAGAATTCGACAAGGACGGATGGACATACCATGACGTATATATACGTCGTACGACGTTAACACATTAAAATCGAAATTGAATGAAATATTAAAGATTTAATTGGAGATTCTTTCATTAACTCTTTAATGGAAAGCCTAGTTACACGTTCAACACCACCCAACCACGATAAGCCGATTTGACGCTTCGCCGCATTGTTTCCTTTGATGCTCAATATCTTCGGTACTGTGCACTCGTAAATAGTAGACCTTACTCGTTTCTTTGTTATCATACTGTTTACCATCGAGTCATTTTTTCAACTGCTAGACGCTCCTCTTTAGAAAACACTCAAATGGTTAAGTGAGAAACGTTCGTCTTTTGTTTACGACTCGGCCTAAACCCTTTTATCCGTAAAGCAAAAACTTGGTCTCACAACTACATAGAATTACTCCAATTACCTTTCTACTGTGGACTCTATAGAAAGGATGGCCACCAATATTCCTTAGAGCTTCTCCTTGACTTAACGAAGATTTATCGCAAATAGCAAACAAGATCGCAAGCCAATAGTATGCATTCATACGTCCACCTCATGGGTACGTATACTTCAGCATATGGTTGGCAGTTCTACTCCTCATGTTTCCTAAAATCTTATTGACATAGAAAGTTTAAAGAAATTACAAAAAATCCAAACATAGTGTAGTCTGCTAAATATATCTCATTTTATCTCATTTTCATCATTATATGCAGTGGAAAATTACGGTCTACATAATGTAGAATTTTAAGATCATTGGGAATGAGGATTCGAAACCCAGTCGTATTCTACACTATTTTTAAATTACATAAACCACACACCATCATAACTCTTTACAATCGTACATAGTTGTTTTAAATAACTCGCGTGCCATGACGATACACAACAAACGACTTGGTAGCTCTCACGTGTCCATTCCAAATATTATTATTATAATTTTTCACAAAAAGCTTAGCTTTGAACTTGGCTACAGTGAAACCTGTCATATAATGATGACCAATTTTTCGCACCTTTACACAATCATTGAGAACATTCGCTATTTACGATTGTCAAAGTAATGCGAAGCATCTCAACGTTATCGAATTTGAAACCGAAGTCATTTGGTATCTTGGTTTCGAGCATCAAACGCCATCTATCCATTAAGGCTGATACTTGTCCAGGAATACTATTGTATAATATGCAAAAAATCATAGCTTGGAGCAGATCCATCTGAGTAGCCGAGAAGTTAAGATTAATGACAACCAAAATAGTTCGCTGGTTGGAATCTCAGTGCGATAGAGTTCACTTTGGTCGCAGCTACGGCGGACGTAACACTAATCGATTGGGCACACACCCATTAGACTGCGGCCACCACCTCTCTATTTCTTGCTCTTTTTTCACTTCCTTTCTACCATCACCGTGTTGCGCGAATAGAAAACATTCAATGCGTGATTGATCCCACAAAAAAAAAAAAAAAGTTTCACATATCATTCCACTACTTTTTGTATAGTGAACTAGGGTTGCACTTGTTGCACTTTTTATGTGTATGTATATATGCAGAATAGGGAGTGCTCTAAGTTTTGCCTTCGGACGATAATACCAAAAATTTTTAATAAAAGTTCATATAAATATACGTATAAATTGGCCATGCCCTCACAAAGCTAATTAAAAGGTAATTAAATTTTCTTTTTTTTATTCTTTTGAGGTTTTGTGTTTATTATTCGTAAGGTAACGAGGCCAGAATGTTTAAAATTATTCAGTACATTTCGCAAATGAAGATATACTCTCTGCTTAAAAGTGAGTTAATTCTGAAATCAATATGGTGGACGCGAGGACGGTGTACATTAACATTTCCTTAATCATATAATTTGTACATTGACGCGTTTTGAAGCAAGAATGAAGCCTATTGAAAATGGTTCGGTTCGGTTCATATGCTCGACCATGCCCTGTATAGCGTCTTATTTTGAAAAAAAACGATATTTTCAAAGTTTTCCGACAAGAATCGCTGAACAATAGTATTTCGATATTCTCAATTGGTATGGAAAATTTGGTTCGGCTAGAGCAATTTTTTAAACATCCCCTCACATAACCTTACGCTACGGAAAATAACTCTTTATACAGCAAAGACGTATAACTTTTAATGCTTTATAATGATAAATGCTTAATAATAATAAGTTGACAAAGAGATCAACTTATCGAATTTTGCCTTTTGGAGGAATTTGATTTTTTGTATACCATCGCATATAAAGATTCTCAGGGAATGCCAAAATATATTCTAATTGTTAATGTATTTGTGGTGAAAATTGGCTCATGATAGTATCATTAACAAGACGTAAACAAATGCGTCAAAATGCGTCAAATTTGACGCATATTGATTTATTTCTAGAACCACACTTCAAAAAGGATTTCTCATGACTAGTAAACCCTTCAGAAAAAGGTTTAATTATTAATAGTCTTCTATGAAGGAAAAGAAATTGTAGTGTAATAAGATTTTTGGGAAGTAAATTAAGCTTGTTATGATGTTTTAGATATCTTACAATTTGTGGGCTTTTGAGAAAAACTACTATAATGTGCAAAAATGTATTATAACCAAAACGAGCGAATTGACGATTATTTAGTGGTCAGCCTTGCCCGGCTCTAATGTTTTTACTTGTTTATAACGATAAATATAAGCATGAAGAGTTAAAGATTGAAATTTCTTACTTGTTGAAATTAAGGCTAAAAAGGGAAGAGCCAGTTAGCGATAGAAATATCCACCAAATCAAGTCTCATCATCGACATTAACGGCATCATGTCGACGACATTATATCGCGTAAATACATAATAGTAATTGTTCTCGACATACAAATGCGTTTCAGCGTGTACCGAAAATGGTACACGTAATAGGACAACGTGTTAAGAAATACTGCTAAGGAAGCAAAGCTTTTTTCACATTTATTTCTTAACTGACGCTATTCGCTTCTAGGTGTCCTTGCTGACATACAAAAACCAAGTCTCTCCCTCTCTCTCAATCTCTTTGCCTCATTCCAATTGCATTCTCTCCTTGGTCCTTTCGCTTTTAAGTAAATAATCAACATCGATACATTTCATGTAGCATTTCAAAAATAATCGGACAACGTTGATGTTGAGGGAATCTATTTACTTAGGTAATCATTTAATTTACGACATTTATCAATGTTTAGGCGAATGATAGCTTTATTTAGTTTATAAGCGAATTAAAAAAGTTTAACCATATATTGTCGAATTTGTAACGTGTGACAATTTACGAAAGACTGAGTTTTTCACGATTTATTAAAGCAAAAGCCGAATTGAACTGATGATGTTCATCGGTAAATGATCAAATTGATCGCATTTATCGGTCTATCATCATTCTTTTAAAGTTAAAGCGCGTAAAATAGAATTCATGATTTTTTTTTTTTTTCTAAGCCTAACGTAGAACGTTCCTCAGCGTCACGTCAATTTGAGGAAGAATCTAAAGCTTTCAAATTTCGGTCTCTTCGTTTAAAGTAAAGAGGTATTATTTAGGACTGATGATGTCTGAAGTGTACGTACATTCGAATTGATCAAGTTTATCAAGAGTTTTTCTTTTAATTTTTTTTTTTTTTTTTTTTTGGTATATACTTGATCCTAGCCAGCCACTCTGTGAACAGGATGATACAAGAGAAGGGATAAAAGCGGTGATATTTTTGTATTCTCGATACGACAGTACAAGCTATCTTGAGAGAGCGGGAATATCAAGTAGTTGACTTTTTGGATTTCATTAACGCATATTTGAACTGACGAACCGTATCAGTGTGCATGGTCAAGGGTTAAGTCAAATCGATGACGTTGCCCAATATATGGTTGAATAAAAAGCATAATTGATAAGGTTTATCAATGTCTCGTCATAGACACGTACGTTCGACGACTATACCAGGTATGCTTTCAAAGTCGAAACAAAACGTATAAAAGGTTTAGTTTCTGCGCAGTAGCGTCTGCAAAAAACATCTCTAATGTGCCGTGAAAAGTTCAAAATAGCTTTCATTTCATTTTTTTTTTTTTTTTTTTTTTTTTTTTTCAAAATATTTATAATAAAATTTCAATTAGAAATATTCGTTTAACAATTTTTTTGCATACACTTATTAATTAAATAAATTGCCTAAATATATTATTTTGCTTAATAAATGAAAACATCATAAGTCACATAATGTCACAAAGTGCGAAAAAAGCGGTAGAAATTTTGTGTTTTATTTTACTTTGATAGGACAGAGTTTGTTTATTATTCGCATATAATGTGTGCTCTGCGGCGTATAGTGAATGTATATAGACAGTGTATGCATACATAGATGTAAGTTATTATTATATGAAAAAAGAAATACTTTAAGATGAAATGGAAATTTTTAAGCTCTCTGTTGGTTAGAAACGGTTGATTGTTGTTGAGCATGCTGGACCATTAGATACGATATATAGTCGGTTACGGAAGAAACAAAAACGCATTAGAAAATATGAACGGAATGCAGTACATCAAGGGAAAGGCATAGAGAGGATAATGATAACAATAATAATAATAATAATAATAATAGAGAAAAAATAAAATAAATAAATATACATAAGTAAATAAATAAATAATAAATCAAAGTGAAAGTGATAACAAGTAATAAAACAGAGAGCATTTCAATAAATAAAATATGATTAAATAGCAATAAATTAGAAATTAATTTAAATTAAATTTAATTAAATTAAATTATATTAAATTAATTTAACGACAACATGTGAGAGAAGAAGATTTACATAATCCAATGAAATGAAAACGAGAAATTTTTTTTAATAGAAGACGAGACTTGAAACGATTTACTCAACACATACGTGATTATTATTTTATGTTTCTGTGGGTGATTGTGCTCTTCTATACATTTTCATTAGAAAGAGTGTACGGCGTTGTGGTGTTGTCGCAACCGTGACGGTGATGGTGGTGGATAGTAAGGATGGCTACGACTATGGTGATGTGGTATGTAATCCCTTAATCCTGTGCAAATTCGCCGTAGCAAGAAGATTGAACTAGAAAGCAGAGCGATAATCCTGCATATTCAAATATATATTACGAGGTTATCTCCGTTAAGCCAAATTGCATGAAATTTGCATTTGAAGTGTTATATCAAACACCTTACTCACATGCACATGCACATGCACATGTACATGCACATGCCCATGTACATGTATATGTGCACACAACACAAAAATAAGTAAACACAATAACACACACATACACGGTACATAAATATTAAAAAATTTGTTGCTATCTTTTTTGCCAATACTCATGAAAAGTGCACACGGTTATGAAGACAGACGCAGCACGAGTCACGATTAAAAGGCACAAAAATGTAAAGAATATTAAAAAAAAATTATTTTTTTTTTTTTATCTTATACTTCTTAGGATGCCTTGAAATTAAAGGCAATGCAAAGAAGAACAAGGAATTTAGCAATATATACATATATATAGAGAGAGAGAGAGAGAGAGAATGGCAGAAAGAGAGGGAAAGACAGACAGAGCAGAACGTAATGGCAATACCAAAACAAAAAAACTTATTGAATTTTATCATTTTTATCCTTCAAGTGCAATACGAAGAGTCAAACGTCATAATGTCTTTAAAGAGCATGAATGTGTTAGTTAGTAAAAGAATGATTTTGTTGCTCTTCTTATGTTCGTATTTGTACACGTTACACATATGCGTTCGCACTCTTATATATATGTAATATATGTTCATTTCTATATATTCAAGTGTAATATTGTCTCGTGTGTTGAACGAAAAAAAAAAAATAAATAAATAAAAAATAAAATAAAGAGAAATAATAAAAGAAAGAAAAATAGGTCAAACCTATAATGATCGGTGTCGTTGCTAGTGTTACTGCCATTACTTGTAAAAAAGGCACTTGCACGTCTATATGTGTGCGTATATGCGAGTGCATATGAAATGCATCTTGGCGCTGCCGTTGTCGTTTTTGTTATTTTTATTGTTACGTTAATGATGAAGATGATTATAATGATGATGTGTGTTATTGAAGCTTAAGTTTGTTTGTGAGAGTGTTGCTGATACAGCAGCTTCTCATATGACATTTACCGCGAACAATTTTGTGCACTTTTATTTTCATTATATATAGACATATGTAGATTTTGTAAAGCGATTTTTTTTCTCCTTTTTTTTTTTTTTTATCAATCACTTAAAGTTAGTCAGTGGTGTAAGCAAAACTGATGAACTAATTTTTGAAGAGTCCGCAACTTCTTCTCTTATTATTACGCGCACATTTCGGCAGATGCGTATGTGATGCGTATCGTCAAACGTGAAATTGTTCGTTCGATTACCTTGGCTGGAATTTGGTTTACTATCAATAATACTGTTTTCCTTATTCACTCTTTATTTACACTATTAGTGCTTATCTCATTTTTGTCCAAGAATTTATTGCTTTGGGTTAAATAAATGAGATGATAATGGGCGAGGAGGGTGTGCATCTATAGCCCTCGATACCCTTGACAGATGTACTTAGGCCAAGTGTTCCACATAGATCAAAGACATTGGCCTACCAATCAAATCTTTAAATAGAATTAGTCGCTTACCTTCGCTGGAGGCGTCCACGTGCAACGTGAGACACTAATCATTCTTTAATGGCACTGCCCGCCTTTCGAGCACCTTACCGTCCCCTCTTGTAAGTCCATAATAGTCCAAAAAAAAAAAATATATATATATATATATATAACTTTGTAATCATATGAGAGATTGTTTGTACACTTTATGTAAAATATTCAGAATGATCGTCTACAAGTTCATTGAAGAGCTGAACGTAACCAGCGCCTACAAATAAACCGACAAAACGAAACGCATAAGAAACAAAAATATAAATCAAAATTACAATCTAGAGGAGAAATAAACCTAATACAAATATCTCGTGGAGCCAGATGAAGAAGCAAATTTAAAAATGGTACCACTAGTGCGACGAACTCACCTCCCGATTGCGTAAAATTATAACGCAATTATAATGCCTTCACTGATTTGTGATGATAGGCATGCAAGATTCATTTAAAAATGAAATCAATTTTCTTACTTGTTACTTCTTCTTGATCATTTTGCACAGAGATGGATGTAAAACTAAAAGATTTTAGTTCTTTAGCCGCGACATATACTTGTAAATTAATCATTAATTTGTTAAACGTTCAAATATCAAATTGTTACCGTTAACAGCTGCGTTGCGAAGGTGCCGACGAGTGGACGCCATCTCCAAGCCGCGCGTACAGCTTCAATAACTTTGAAGCAATAGCTTTCTTGTATTGTTATGTGATAATATAGTATTATAAATGCTTTCAATGTCTAGTGCCGTTAACGGTACCCATCTCAAAGAGAAATATATATAAATATCGTTATATAGCATAACGTAGCGATAACCAATAACTTAATAACTTATCTGAAAAATTTAAACCTTACGTATAAATGCAAGGGCACGTGACAGAAACTGTGCTCGATTTCTAACTAGCTATGTGTGTTTAACTCTATATTATGTAAAGCTATTTGTTTGAGTTTTCAAACTTATAGAAAGTTCATATTCAAAGTGTTAGAGGGAGAGAATAGAATCCTGTGCACATGTTGTTAACTCAATTCTATGGAGAGAACGCGAATCCATCCTCTTAAGAATAGCTAAGCATATCAAAACTACCTAATATTGATTGAGAAGTGATCTTGATTGACCGATATTTAATATATCTATCAAGGCGACAATTTTGTACATCATATTAGTAACGGCTAACAGAGTTCATCGGTCATCCATCAAATACATCCACATGGTCCATATTAAGCACAGCAAATTTATATACCAAATCGCTATTACGGGCCCACTTTTATCATAAAACACATATTGCAAATTACACGTTGATCCATCCCATGCGAGAATTTATTCTTTGTGGAAACGCTTATAGGCGAAGGGGTTCTAAAAATGACTGCAATCATGAAAAATGGGCAAAATATTATTTCTCATCGACTCTTTTCGAGATGTATTAGAAATGGTAAGCTTTTGTGCCTCGCATCACCTGAGATGCACTTTACAATTACTTTCGGCGAAGATATGCCCAGAATCATTTAATTTAAAGGCAGCTTTTGTTACATGACTTGATTCAGAATTGATTTAATGCGCTTTGCTATTCAACATATAGACCGTAAGTCTGCCCGCGTCTTCTTAAAACTTTATACACTGACCTGTTTCGACTCAACGGAGATTCTCGTAAAGATCTTGCCAAATGTGAATCTCCGTTTCGGCAACAAAGCGCATTGTTTAGCGTTTTCTACCAAAAACTGATTCAGCAACTGATTCGGATATAGAAAGCTTACAAGTAAATTTGCTTTGCCAAATTTGGATCAGATTGTCTGTCAGTCTGTCCTCTCTGGACTACCTTCTGGTGTACACGAGTTGGCATCGAAAGTTGAATAAAATTTAATTTTTAACATGATAGCAATGGTCTCTACGGGTTTCATTTTGCTCGTCTATTACATATGAGTTTTTTTTTTTTTTTTGTGCACAAAATATGATTAAAAAAAATTTATGTAATTTATTATAACCAGGATCACGTTTTGTTGCGGAATTAAAAGTTGCTTCGTTTGATTTATTATCCAAACTTGGTAGTAAGCATATCGTTGTAATTAAGTGAAATGAAGGTTAAATTAAATCGCATGCCATACATACGACAGGTATATGAAACCAAAAACACATAAGCAAAAAATTGAATAAAATCATATAACTCTTAGACCGAATTTTTGAATATACTATAAGATGATGGGAGAGAGACCAGTTTCCCGCAAATGGATAAGCAATGTGTACAAGGTGTGTCCTTAGATATTAAAACAAAGATCGTAAGGCAAATAAAATATAATTAATGTGCGATTAATGTATGGTATAATACTTTTACATAATTTCTTCATAAGTGTTGAAGCCTTGTTGGTATTAGCTTGCGACTAACTGTACGAAAGGAAGGATGGTGGATATAAAAGCCTCGTATTATTTGTTGCGCCGCTAACTATTTTTTTTTTTTTTTTTTTTTTAAGCCTAATCGTGCCACATGTGACCCCCCCTCACTTGTCAGAATCATGCAAATAATGAAAATGTTATTACGTTATCACAACAAGCTATCTATTAGGTGTGCAAATAAGTTCTGGCACTTCAAATTGGTTGCTTGATAAAGCTTCTGCGATTTTGAGTATACGTAATTTGGACATTGGTTTTTTTACCAGGATTAAAGGTTATAATGATGCAGGCATTTTGGCGTCTGCATGTTTCTTTTTGTCCTTCTCTCTTCCAATTTTCTTCTTCTTAATTCCCATTCACATATTTTTCTCAAACCGTATGCAAGACCAAGAGATCGCATTAAGTATACACACACACACTCTTGACCTGCAGAAAATTCTGAACTCGTGTAAACATGTCAATCTGTTCATCTGTCTGTCTGTCTGTCTGTGTATGTAATATTTGTGGGGATAGTTAGCATTCTCTTCGTTGCAAAAATGAAGCAAACGTCTTAAAATGTGGCGTACAGATAGGAAGTTCTTGATCATACAAAGACACAGTACACATCAGTATCAAGCGGTAATGGATAGCATAGGATATTTCTATTTCACTTCATAGATTACTTTACACTCGACTGATAGCAATTGTAGCTGACAGATATTTTAATAAATATGGATAAATAATCCTCACTGTGCAAAAATTACGTACAAAAATTAGCAAAAACCTAATCGTTTATTGAGACATCACGAATCCCTCATCACCAAAACCACTCGCGTATCTCATCTTCCGTATAGGCTTAAGGCAAAAAAAAAAAGAAAAAAACTAAAAAAAGCATCTCGAGCGTAGTTCATCTGCACGGATAATATAGGTAAACTACTGCAAGCTTCGTTGATTCAAAATCTAATTCCTTTCATCAGCAGGAGAGGAACTTTAGATATAGACCCAACTTTTTCAAAAAAAAAACAAAAAGACGTCACAACAGATGACCGATCCCGCCAGGAGTCGAACCTGGAATCTTCTGATCCGTAGTCAGACGCGTTATCCATTGCGCCACGGGACCTTCATATAAACTTCAGAATGATTACTTTATTTATACATTTTTCAAAAATGACTGCATAAATAAATACACAATAACTGTACCGTCCTATATCAATCGCAACAGATGAGTGGCTTCCGATTTTTGCACATATTATGCTTAATGCTTATGGACTAGGCCACCCTAAAACAAGAATGCATTATAGACGGATTCGTATAATACGAAGAAAAAATCGTGAATGTGTTCAGGCTCCTATAGCACGGCAAAAGAATGCAACAAAGGTTATTGCGTTTAATTTCCAACAATTAATGCAACGATTAAGTCGATAAAAGAAAATATTCATTTCTTGGGATAAAAAAAAAAAAAAAAATATCTATTGTTCAATGGCCATAAACATTTTGTTTTTATCACCGAAACGACTCGTACAAGCCGGATCCATATAACACAAAAGGGGTCTATCGTGCTATGGCAGTTTGCTATATGCCTACATTTATAGAAAAATCGCTTTGTGGAGGTGAAAGGCAATAAACATAATTTGGTGACATACGCTAACGCACCTTAGGTCGCATGTAGTTCTGTTCCGCGCATAAGGATCTTATTTTTCTCTAAAGCCGCTCGTAGGAGTTGAGATCCAAATAATAGATCTACTTGGTCCAAATTCGTTAAGAATAATGTATATGTCTAATTATTGTTATGAACTCAATCTCATCAGGTATTGAAAGTTAGGCCTTTTTACACCCATCACCGAACGATGAGCGATGTATTCAGAAGGAAGGAAGCATCAGAGACCCCACAAGGTACATATATATATATATATATATATATATGTATATATATAAATTTTTGATCAACGTCAAATCCTAAATCTATTTAAGAATGTCCGTCTGTCCGTCTGCTCTTCTATCTGTGTAAAGTCGACAACGGGCCAAAACACGCCAGCGTACCAAATGTTATCCAAATATCTAAAAAATTTGCGATCGATACGACAGATGGATGGACAAGCTTGAAATCATTTTCTGAATAAAAGACAGGTTCATTTCAAATGCCTGTAGGGTTGCAACCATGATGTAGGGTAAAAAATTTTCAAAATGTTGGAAATAATTGAACCAGCCCTCCTTTTTTTTATATATATACTAATTTCATCAATTACTCAGAAGGTAACCCCTATTATGAGTCACTCGGGAATAGTCAAAAAGAGATGGGGAAAGGGTCCATTTTGTACCGCTGTCAATATAACTTTGAAAGAAGTAAATAACCCTCGCTCTTGAACTGCACTTACTGGCAAAGCTAGTAGCAAGAAACTATTTATCTTATGCGGGCCCGCAATTATAAATACATTGACACTGTGGGAGGATGCTGTCTTCCGGCCCAAAGAAAGATTCTTCACACTCCAAAAATTGCGAGCTACAGGTTAAACGCAAGAAAACAATTCATACATGCCTACAAACAATCTGAGATCGATTCCGAAAGTGATGCAGAATCGAACTGTGGGTCTATTGCAAGTTCTTCCAACTGGTTTACGCATCTGCGTAAACTTAATGTACCCGCGTAGAACAAATGACGGAGGATATGATAAATGATTTAGGTTTTCTTTTTTTTGTTTTTTCTTTTCTACTATAAATTTTGATATATCCGCAGTATAAACTTCTCTGCGCTCATCATAAAAGGCTTTTCAACAAATCGCACGTAACTTATATTACGAATTTATTGTGTGCAGGCTTTCTTCTTTTTAACGTTTTGAAATTGAAAGAAATACAATTTACATATTTCTTACCATTTTATGGGCGAGCAAAAGCACAGCACGCAAGCTTGTATTTGTGTTGATTTAAAAGAAAAAAAAAAAGAAAAAATGGCGCCTAAAATTATTTTGTCGTTTCCGTTTACGATATATGTGCATATGTGTGCCGATACAATGTATGCTTAGCTGAGATAATTGTCACAACTAAGTGCATACTTATGCACTCACATTTACATAGATTACGTACATTGTGTTATTTTTGTGGTTGCTAACAATAAAACGATTAAATACTCGAATGAAGGTTTAAAAATATTTTAAATTAAATTCTCAAGTGCATTTAGACACACACACACACACAATTAAAAACCCAAACACAATGATAAGAAATACTTTTTGAATGAACATGTAAAATAAAAATATTTCACAATAATTATCGTATTTAATTGTTATAATTATGTGAATGTAATTTTATTTTTTATATTTCTTCCGAAAAAAAAAAAAAAAAAAAAAAAAAACATGAAAACTCTATCCCGGCCGTTAATACCGAAGATGATACGGATGAATGAGAATGTTTCGTCTGTGGCTTAAGTTGAGGTTAACTTGCAGATTTTAAAGCCGTTATACCTTGTAACTATAAAGCATATCGAACAACATGATTAAAATTATTGGTTATTTAACCATAGCCTACAGTTTAATATTTACATTAATATTCCATCATATACCACCAGTAAGGTAAACTTTTCAATGTTTATTTATTAATAGAAAAAAAAGAGTTTTTTAAACTTTTTCTTCTTTTTCTTCGTTCTTATTTTCACTTTTTCTCTTTCCTTATAACAGATGTAAACGAAAAGAAATGAAAGCAGGTCGCTTGGAAAATGTTACACAAACAATTTCAAAGATATTACAAGGATACGATATACGATTAAGACCAAATTTCGGAGGCAAGTTTTTCTTAATTGCGAAGAGTTTTCAAAAACCTTAAGAGGATTTCATATCTTTGTTTTTACTTATTTTAAGGAGACCCTTTGCATGTTGGTATGGATTTAACCATAGCCAGCTTTGATGCTATATCTGAAGTAAATATGGTAAGCGCAGCATTTGTACAAAAAGAAAAAAAAAAAAACATAAATTTATATTCGGTTGCGATCGAGTCTTTTATACCCACCCATCACCGTTATCCTATAAAAGATTGAAAAAAAGGAAAAATTTGCATAACATTGGGTGGGCGTGGCTGATTTTTGCTATCTTTGTAGAATAGTTTCACAGAAATTTAGATCGTGTATTTATTACAATTTATGAGCAACGAGCAAAAAACACGGGAAATGAATATGTTCACGTGCGCCAGTTGAACGCGCTTCCTTTGACCGACTTGAGTAGAAAATTCAAATTCTTTTGCAAATCTGTAGGCGATGTTTTCATTTTTGCGCCACATACTACCCAACCGCGTAGATGAGCAGACCAACGGGCAAACATGCTTAACTGCATTCCGAATCTGCGACTGGCCAAAAATTTAAAAACTTTGGGAGGTTTTACAGCTTGGTTCTGCGTGTTACAAGGGCACTGTAAAAATATTAAATTTTGGTACAAAATAATATTGGGCGAGCGTGGCTAATTTTTTCCATTTTTATACAGATACTATAGGATCTGCCATATAACAAACATCCAAATTTTTATAGATTTATCCGCTTTAGTTTATGAGTGATGAGACAAAAAATCAATTTATCGTTCCCTATCGAAAGCAAAAGTGTTCGCAGCTTATGTGGTAGTGCAGGCGAGTCCTTTAGTTGATATGGCCCATTTTCAATACCGATGTACATGCGTGAATGTTTTTGCCGACAGCTTCATTTTTCAAATGGAGAGACGGACATGGTTAAATCGATTCGGTTTTGACGAAATGAATACACCACTATTACCCTTCGGTATTGGGTATAATCAATAAAAAAACGTTTACTAGTCATTATTGCAATTATTTCTTACAAGGCAATCAAAGACGTTTTCAAATTTGACAGCAAAACGTTAATGAGTCTTAACGAGTTCTTTTAAAAAGGTTATAGAAAATTTTTTTCAGAAGCACAGTTGAACTGAAAGAGCTTTTCTCGAATCCATCCCTTATTTGACGAAAGGACATTTCTTAAATCAAATATATCGGAAAATTATACTCGGCCGATCCGACCAAATCTTTTATACCCACCACTGTTATCTTACCTATATCTACTCGACAGGTCCTTTTATTTGATGTCCATATCGACGGAATTATGAAGAAACACTTAATCTACCGCGTCGTGATGTCCGCCATATATAGTTTAGAATTCACCCGCTAAGATTATCGCATTCTGCGCTCCAAGTCCTTTTATTTAATAAACAGTTGTTTACACCGATTATAAGGAGAACGCGGAATCCTCCACTTCGTGAAGTCCATCATATTGATTTCAGAATGAACTTATTTTTAGATGGATAATTCATGCCCATTTGTCTGGTTGCGCAAGCTAATCTTATAATGCAATTATTGGAGTCATGTGTCACGATTTCAGCTTTAGTTTTTATAAATTTTTATAAATCTTATGTATTATGAGCAATGTGGGGCATCGAGAATTCGCTTATAACGTTCGTTTATATTTTCATGTATGTGTTATTGTGTGCCTTCTAGGATTATACCATTACTATGTATTTAAATCAGTATTGGCGTGACGAACGTTTGGCTTTTAATGCTTTCGGTCCGTATTACGATGACGACGCGGATGATGATGGCGTTAATGATGTCCTAACATTGTCGGGAGATTTTGCTGAAAAGATATGGGTACCGGATACATTTTTTGCCAACGATAAAAACAGGTAAGAAAATAGTAAAAGAGAAATTCATAGCATATATTATTAGATTTATTCGCTAATTCGGATAGTTTCCTGCATGATGTTACCGAACGTAATAAATTGGTGCGATTAGGTGGTGATGGCTCGGTTACGTATGGTATGCGTTTCACTACTACTTTAGCCTGCATGATGGATTTGCATTACTATCCATTGGATTCACAAAATTGCACAGTGGAAATTGAAAGTTGTAAGTAATTTTGCTCAAGTTAAACGCATCGCTTATCCAATCAAAAAAAATTCAAATATCTCTCAAGATGGCTACACAGTAAGCGATGTGGTAATGTATTGGAAGCCCACACCTGTGCGCGGTGTAGAAGATGCCAAATTGCCGCAATTCACTATTATCGGCTATGAGACTAACGATCGTAAAGAACGTTTAGCTACGGGTGTCTATCAACGTTTATCGTTATCATTCAAATTGCAACGAAACATTGGCTATTTTGTGTTTCAAACATATCTGCCCAGTATTTTGATTGTAATGCTATCTTGGGTATCCTTCTGGATTAATCATGAGGCCACTAGTGCACGGGTAGCATTGGGTATGTTCTCTAACCATTTTTTTTTTTTTTTTGCCCACTTTCATAATAAATGGAATTCTAACTAAAGGATACGTGTTTATTGTAAAGGTATCACAACTGTTCTCACAATGACCACCATAAGCACTGGAGTCCGTAGTTCCTTGCCAAGGATATCGTATGTGAAAGCTATCGATATATATTTGGTAATGTGTTTTGTGTTCGTTTTTGCCGCACTTTTGGAGTACGCGGCCGTCAATTATACATATTGGGGAAAACGAGCTAAAAAGAAAGTGAAAAAAGGTAAAGACAATGAACCAAAAAAAACGGGTAAGACTTCGCATAACATTTTAATTGTTCTTATGCTCTTATTAATGGCCGATTTTAGGGAAAGCCGATAAATCCGAAACGTGTTCAGCAACCGAAGATATAATAGAATTGCAGGATGTACGCATGAGTCCTATACCATCACTGCGTAAGGGCAATTACAATAGTACACTAGGTTCGCTGGGAGCCGATTCTTTGGATTTAGCCAAATTCCCACCCAGCTTTCGAATTGCGCGCAACTACGGCACCACCAGCAATCGTTCAAATCTACGTTACCGGGGACAAAGAGGTAATTGGTGTTTCTCTCTCGCTCTCTCTCTCTCTCTCTCTCTCTCTCTCTCTCTCTCTCTCTCTCTC
>NW_023998414.1:6866600-6914100 GCF_014805625.2 Glossina fuscipes
TCTCTCTCTCTCTCTCTCTCTCTCTCTCTCTCTCTCTCTCTCTCTCTTTCTCTCTCTCTCTCTATTATCACATTCAACTCCACTTCCTCTCCGCAGAGTAATGCTATATATTTTATGAATATTAACATAATTAGGAGAGAGAAACATACAACGATCACTGAATTTTCATTCTTGTCAACTCGTTGTTTCTACTATTTTCAAACTCTTTTAAACATTTCTCCTTCCAGGTCAAAAGCCTCGCGTACTGCATGCCCTTAAGAAAGGAGCTACAGCTATCAAGGCAACGATACCAAAAATTAAAGATGTCAATATAATTGATAAATACTCACGCATGGTGTTCCCCGTTAGCTTTTTAGCCTTTAACTTAGGCTATTGGCTCTTCTATATTCTAGAATGATAGCAAACGCTAACACTTCACACTTCCAAATAGGCTTAACCCTCAATAGTGTGTAGTGTAAAACATAACCTAAAATAAATTGAGAAAAATTTCAGATACCATACCATACCAATCCTACGACGTACAATCCAAACGGAAAATCAAAATATTCGACTCTCAAGCCCAACAAGCGGATAAAGTTAATAAAAAAAATTCACGTAACCTCTGAAACGGATAATAACAATAACAAGAAAAAGGAAATTACTTTAAATTGAATGGTAAAAGAAAAAAAAAATAAAAAAATTCGGATAATTGAAGAACGAAAGAAATTATTGAACCATTTAATAGGAAAATATTAAAAATATTAAATAAATAACTTCCAGCAGAATTCGTATAATCACACTTACGTACATTCTTCACTTCTTCTACATCGGGAAATTTTTTTTCAAGTCTAGATTACAAAACATAAAATTGGCCTATTTTGTTTGATCATTTTGCATTCATCAAAAAGTATTATTTGTAAATACTTCGGAGTTGTTGTTGCAATAATAGATCATCGCAAAGCCTATAATAAGATTCTGATTACGTTTCGAGCATTCGCAAGTAAGCATCAGTGAAGCACAAGGGTAGAATGTGAGATTGTTAATCAAGTTAATTGAAATCATTTGCTCATGAGTCTATCTTAAGTCCGTGTTAGTGTTGGATACATCAACAAGCTTAAAAATACGGTTAGCACAGATGGTGTAGGGTATAAATTTTTTCGCGCATAACATTCAGTTTTACATACTTTTTTCACGAAACGAAATTATAAATGTAAATGTAGTCTAAGTAGTGTTTTGCAATTTGCCAACTTTTCAAGCTGGAAAATGGATAGAGAAAACTAAATTAGTTTGGAGACTTTGCTGACATACTTCTGTTACAGCTTAATGATGGATTGAAAGAGTATTTAATCTGGCATTAATGATAGGAAACAAATGATAACTAAATCATATTGAGTTGAAATTTTGAAGAAACATTTATGAAATTCATATAAACTCTCCTGTAAAAACGATCTTTACTTTAGAGCACGTGAGCGACTGATAAGTTTTTATCCTAGCGGGTAAGAGCCTCAGATAATTCGTATTATTATTTGACTTTAAAATTTACAGAGAAATCTATCATGTTTTATTTATAGCCTATACTAGTAGTGTTACAGTCAATGTATTCTTATAATTATTGACTAATTTACCAAGTCGATGTATATGAAAAGTTGACAAAAATTAAGATGAATATACAAATTTTGCTTGGAAGCGAACAGAAAACTAATAATAATCGGAGAAACACTATGACATTGACTAATATTGACGTCGAAATGCGACATTTTTAGCACCAATTTGATATAACTAAATTTTGACTTAACCGCAATTAAACGCTGTACAAGTACAATTGAAAAAGGAAAAGAAAATACAACTAAAACATCAGAGACCAGTTTTTTCAAAAATATCCTTCCCAGAAAAAATTCAAAAAAAAAAAAAAAAAAACTTTTTAAAGGTAATTAAAAATAATTTTTTTTTTATTCAAAAAAAAAAAAAAAAAAAAAAAAAAGCTAAAACAAAACATTGTCACAAAAAGAAGAAAAAATTTAGTAGATAATCTGTTCATTGAGACAAAAAAACCTGAGCTAAAGTAATTCCATTAAATAAAAAAAAAAAAAAAAAAACTAAATAAATAATAATAAAAAAAAAGATTTTTTTTTTTTTAAGTTTTATTTTTATTTGCCGCATAAGACGTCTTTATATAAATATGGACAATGTAAGGGCCCATATATTGATAGGTACCTATGCTCCTGTCTATGCATACGTGCGTGCGTGCGTCTGTCTCGGCCCCTAAGGCTATGTATGTATACGTGTATTGTTAATTAATGTAGGAAATCTATCACAACACTTTTACTTTCCTTGCGATACAACGTTTTGCCTTTTTTGTTCCATCATCTCTCCATCTTTGTCTCTACTCTTCCGTTTATTTAAGCGAGCAACACGTTAATGTCAAATACATATAGCAAAAGTAACTCTCTAACTACTGGCTTTCTACTTCAATTCATTTCTCTTTTTATCTCTTTGTCCGTCTCTCTCTCTCTCTCTCTCTCTCTCTCTCTCTCTATCTATCTATCTATCTATCTCTTTCATTACCTCGTTCTCTCTTTCTTTATCTCATGCTTTTCCTCTCTCCCACCAGAAGTTTTTATTTAGTTTTTTGAAGAAAAAAACAAGTAAGAACGAAAAAGGTTCCCCTCTCAATCTATTCTCATTTAATGTTATTCAAAAGTGTGGGAGTTTAACGATAATAAATGCGCAGATGTATGTATGGTCCATCCAGATGTGTTTATGCTTTCAAATCATTGCGACATTTATTTCAATATTCTCTACAAGATTATCTCTATTCATCGTCCGATACATCGGCCGAAGTGTAATTGGAAAGCTCAACTCCTCTCTTCACAAACGTTACGATAGGCATTTTAGATAATGAATGATATTTGAAATAATATTTCATTTCTTAGCTCCAGCTTAGGTTTGTTTATACACTATGAATTACCTAGAAGTCCATTTATTCCGATTCTCGCTAAAGTTGTAGATTTATGCATCAGTATTGTCGTATCACGTTACCTATCTAAGACTCTCTCAGTTAACCAATCAGTTTAGTTGTTTTTGAATTCTTTTAAGGTTGCCAGGTGCATTGCATATGCCCAAAAAAAAAAGTTTTTAATAAGAAAATCGCGATTACTGATTTGATAATCCTTTCTGACCATCCCCGTGTCACACTTTGCTGATTGGTCAAATATAAGTAGAAAAAACAACAAAAAAAAAAAACAAAATATTATTTGTGACCGAAAGTTAAGTAAGTCAAGTAAGTTAAAAAAAAAAATTGACGTTCAGAGAGTTCCTAAGAAAGTGTCGTCGAAAAGCTAAACTCGTTTTTGAAAAACGATTTTTAGTTCCTCTAAATATAAAATGCACTGCAATGATCAATTCAAACGGTGGGAACGTCGGGCGGGGCGTACATGGAGCAGGGATGATCTCAATGAAAAGAAAGAACACACCATCACCATTTCCATAAATACATTCAAACTCCTTACGTTTTACATTAGTCGCAGAAGAGGGTCCATCAAAGATTCAAGACAATTATCTTCAAAGCATCTATGACATCTATTATCGAACTTAAGCAAACAAATCACTCGAAAAAGTAAAAAGGGCCATGCGTCGCCACCTATAGACGCGAAAGAAAATCTTTCTAAGGATTGTTGAAATAAATCCTAAGAAATCTTAAAAGTATTCAGAGATAATCGAAAAAAAGAGTTCAAGTTTTTTTAAATCGAAATCTTGAATTGTCTGACCTTGATGGATGGCAGTCTGTCATCTTCTAATATTTAATAACAGAAAACAAGTGCCTTTTCTTCCCATTTTCAATAGCAAGTTTATTATCCGAATTGTGAGAATTTCTAGCGAGCGTTAAGTTAACCAAGGAGTCAAGTAAGCTCGAGAGTTACTTTGCACGATTAATTTTGTGGATTTGATTGGAGCGAATCTAGCTCGTTGTAAAGATGAATCTGAAACTCATAAGGATAAGGACTTCGGAATCCACATAGCTTGATGAATTGCGTCAAGTTGATGTCCTTAGAAACCGCCTGCAGCCTTTTCATGCAGCCGATAGACTTTAGGACGTAAAGCAAACTGAACAAAAGTTAGTCGCTTTCGAAATACCTTCTTTGAAATATCTGGATATGTTACAGTTCGGTAGCTTTACAGGACCGGCATACTTATGAGCGGTAATGTTAAACACTATTAAATACGTTTTACCATCTTACGGTCGTTCATAGAAAAATAAGCTGAATCCGAAAAGTAGTTCGATTCGAAATATTTTCAACAGCGCCCGCCGTTGTCCCACAACACATCAGCGTACGAAATTTCGAGAAGGTATCACAAAAATTGTTGCCTGTCCGTTGGACGCAAGCCCACAAACAAGACGGACAGACAAGCTTATATCGATGTAAAAAAAGATTCTGAATCGATCGGTATAATAAAGAGTGGGTCTAACTCAGGACCTTCTGAGTGTTGCACAAACTTAATATCCCGATCGTACCACACGTGTAAGGTATAATTATCTATCAACTAAACATTGACTTTTTTTGCTCGAAAAAGAAGAAATAAAAGTTAATTTTAATCCCATTTTTTTTTTTTACTTCACCCGCTTTCTCTCCCTTATCTTTACTTAACTTTAAACTTTGAACACTTGCATTGCACGCCACAGTGCTTGTTAAATTGAACTTGTCTCTCAAGAATGGCAATTTTCCTCAATATTCAAACATATGCATAAGAGCCTCCTCACCTAAAAAAAGGGTAACAAAATACCCCTTTTAGGCTGTAACAGTCACTTCCCGCTGCGGGAATCGCACTAATTCTTGATCTCCCCTAAAACCAAGGAAACATTGATTTTCCATACTCTTGATTACCATAAGTACTTATTGGATGAAGCAATATCTTCAAGGCATGGCGCTTGCGGTAAGATATTCCATCGAAAAGTTTGCAATATTTTCGTAAGCAATTTAGTAAAATGTATTCGAACACAGTTGGCCTGAAGAATCATGTCATCAGGTTTATTTGCCTTTGGTACGTTCTATCATGTAATACAAATCCAATTTCCATTATTGCCACTTAGGAAGTCAACTAAAAAGTTCGAGGAACGAGCGCATCACTTGATCGCACCATTTTACCCAAACTCTTAAAAACATGAATGTTCGGCTTTCATCGAGCTATCGACATGAATTCTAATATATGTTCGCCGATACAATTAGCATTCGAAGCGAACAAGCGCAATTTTAACGGCTCCACCATCTTAAGTTAAAGCGGTTCGGACGAAACGATCAGTAACATCACAAGCATAGCTTGCAAATACTATACGTTAGCTAGAGACGGCATGTAGTAAAGTAATAAAGTAGCAGCACTTGCAGAAAATGCCGTTTCGGACGGTCGAACTTTTAAAAATTTAAATACCCTAAAGTATTATAATAATATTATTATTAATTTAGCCTGAGAAACAAATGCTAAGACTAAAGTCTTAAAGCAGTAGTGCATCTAAGGCTATCGGCTTTATTGAAACTTCTACTATACTTGAGATTTCAAGACCCGAGACCCCATTGAGCTGTTAGCCGAGACCCTTTGCCCAGTCGGCCACTCAAGCTGACATATCCTAAAGCAATATATATCGAGTGTATGGCAATCGCTTGTGCACATACTTTAAAGCTAGAATTCGTAGAAATTGTTTTTTTTCCTCCTTTATAGAAATAAAATATGTACCAGCACGAAATTAAATCCAATTCAATTCAATTTAATATCTAAGAATAGTTTTGCAAGATTTCTTTTTCAAAGTTTCAATTGAAAATTTGTTTTTTTATAAAGATTTTATGTGCGAGTGGCATGAAAGCGGCAATCATGTAATGGCGCTCCGAAACGCGCTTACCATTCAAATGTACGGAAAATTCTTCTTAATGAATGCACTAAATTATTATTATTCATGCATGCATATATATATATATATATATATATATATCATCTATATATACATATATGTATATATTTATATGTATATATACACATCAGCATTATGGACCAGCGAAAGAAAAGCTTTAGGAAAGCTTTATTCATCTACGAAATTTTCTCATTTTTTGTGACATTTGGCGAACGATATGCTTGTGCATGCAGTGATAAATGAACAAATGAAAGTTACAGCATCTGTACCTAAAAAAGTTCCGTATAAAAGCAAATAATTGTTATCTGCTCGTTACCAAAGACAGTAGCAAAAATCATATACGCATTAAAACGGAATTGTGTAAGAAAAAAAAAAAAAAAAAAAAAAAAAAAAAAAAAAGAACTCACTCCTCTGGAAAGGAGTAAAAAAATATTCAAATTTTAATATTTCCTTTTTACTTAGTAATAATTAATATTCATCATCAATTAATATTAATAATATTATTAAGATTTTTATATAAAGTAAAATAAAAAAAAAAACAAATTTTCAGTTAAACGAAGATTTATTGCAAAACGCAAAAAAAAAAAAACAAAAAACGAATACATTGTGAAGGGAAAAAGTTGTGCATATTGAAAAAAGAAAAAAAAAAAAAAAAACAACAGCTGCTCCTTACACGGCAACAGACTTAAAGCAAATTTTTTTTTTTTTTTGTTTATCATCCTAAGCTATAACTAATAGTACGTAAATATTTAATATTATCACAAGGAAAACATGTTTTTTTTTTTTTAAATTTGTTAATGTAAAAAAGAATTTTTCCACTAAAAAAAAAACCATAACAATATAAGTTGTGTGAATATATTGTGGGTTGTGTAAAAAAAAAAAAAAAAAAAAAAAATTGAACCTACACAGTGATGGGTTCGTATGAAAAAAGCACACGCCCTTAGATGTGCAGGAAGACATTTACAGCAGCGACAAATACAATATCGAGAACAACAATAACAACGACGGCGACAACGAAAATATTGTGCACACTCATAAACATAACATAAGGGCACAAACAAACGCGCGCACACGAACACACATACAAATATAAACACACGCGCGCATCAAATGTTCGCAGCTCTCACCTATACAAACAAATTGATATAGAACGAGATGAAAAAGGACTCAAGCTCTATGTAATGATGACGACCACGATGATAATGATGATGAGGATTAAAATGATGATGATAACAATAGTGATGATGATGATGATGATGATGATGATGATGATGATGATGATGATGGTATTCAACACAACCCTGAACGGTTCAAGTGAAATTTTGTTTCAATTATAAACAAAAGAACAAGCAAAATAAAATAAAAAAAAAAATTCAAATTTATTAAAACTAAATTTTAAGCAAAAAGCACAAAATAAATTTGATTTATTAAGAGAGAAGAAATTAATCCCAAATAAAATGTAGAGATTGAAGAAAATGCTGAAATGTGCATCGAAAGGAAAACGCAAAGCTCTCCAGCCAATCAAGCGTTAAAGAAAATGCAACAAATTGATGATAACATGGCCAAATAATTCTTCTTCATCTTAAATGCTGGAAATAAATTAACATAAATATATTTTGGATTTTGGAATTTTAAAGCTGCTGTTGTTGCCATTGCCGTTGCCGTTGCCGTGGCTCTTGCTTATGCTTTTCTGCTCCTCTTAGGCATCAATAATAGAGAATTTGTTGTTAGACTATAAATACATTACATTTAATTTCTACAACGCCCACGTAATCGTCTACGCAATCGTGTTTCGTGTGAAACAATTACCTTAACAAAAAAAAATTAAAAAAAAAAAATAAATAAAATAAAAAAACAATAAAACACAGAAAATACAATAAACACAAAAAAAAAAAAAAAATTCAAAAGGAAAAAAGGCAACAAAAAGAGAAAAGAAAGGCGAGGAATACATAAAAGCGTTAATACGCCAACGTTCAATTGCCAGTCCTACGCTTAATATCCCGATTAAATCCTTATATGACGCGTGCCGTAAAGCCCAGAAATCCAGAGCATCGCCGTTAACCATTCAATCAACTAATGCAACGTAACTGAGTCCCAAGTCCTGTAGCTCCCACAACAGGAAAGATATTTCATCTTAATTGAAGCAGAACATGTATAACTTGTTTGTTTTAGTGCTTTTCGTCCGTTTGGGTGAGTAAATAAAATACATTTTTTATTCGATTCGCTCGCATACACGAGTCTCAATAATTATTAAATATAAAAAACAATTTGTTTTATTTCGATTTTGACATTTGGGTATTTACTCTCAGTTCAACATCGTTAAGCATGTGATTATGAAAATTCTGCAAATACTAAAACCTTGTGTACTTGCTTAAAAGCATTTTATACCAGTCAAGCAACTGCATAAGCTTCATTTCTTGATAGAGAAATCAATTTCTAAAGGTCTCAAGTAACCATATATGGCAACGATTTTTTGAAATCTGCTATAGGTATAGATGTCTTTTGGCTTTTCAAGAATAAAACAAAATAATAATAAGAATATTTTCTCTAATACCGTTTTTTTTGTTTTCTGATTACATTAAACGTGAATGAGCATTAAACCGTGTAAAAAAAAACAAAACATTTAAAAAATATTTCTTAAAAATGTCATTAAAAAGTTCATGCATTTAGAATGAAGTTTTCGGCTACCCTTTAGAAGAAAGAGTGCATAAGCTTTATCTAAATAAAAAAAAAAAAACAAATATTTTCTATTACCAGATGAGTAGGATCCTTGCTGAATGACCGAATGAAAATAATGAATTCTGAAATTTAAATTCGCAGTAGTATCTGCACCGTGTATTGTCTTGTAATGTAGGTCGCGTAAGTGATCAACGCAAAAAAAAAAAATGCCATGTCCAAGTTCTAGTTATTCCTACTTGGAAACTTTAATGAAATCGTTGCGCTTGTTGTTGTTATGCGAAATTGTGTCTAATGATTTAAAAAAAAAACGAAAGGCTCCTCATTCCTTAAAGTTTAATTTCAGTTTCGATTAATTTAAAAACTTGGAGAAAGTATTTCGAAAACGTCGTTCTGTTATATATATATATATAACTGTTCTGTTATATAATATATATATATATATATAAACTACGTCGGTCCGTTTGAACATATTAAAAAATCCATTTATTTCTGACCAAAATGAATGAACAGATTAATCAAAGTCGTGTCCATTGCTGGGTACTACTTTTTCCCATCTCTCAGGCAATTTTCAAAATTCAGCTTGAAAAAATGTCTCGTCTTTTGACTTTGCCCCCTAAAAGAATCCATATTTGGCTATTGTCATAGGAATTGAATTATTATTCGAGCAGACAATAAATCATCTATTTAAGCTCGTGTTAATTGGCAAGAGTAATATCTGCTAATAACAGCAAGTAGGGAGGGTACATGCCGCTCTCGTTAGAAGTACAAACAATTCTTCGTGGAGTTTTCCTATCTAAAGCTAATTTACTTTATACTCAAACCTGGCGATATCATGACTTTTGGCATATCACGTCTATTTTTCATATCACTTTCTATTGATGGTTGTTATTATTTCTTAGTGATGGTTTCACTTGTGTGGAACACATCATAATACACCGGGCCCAACTGACTCCTCCATATGCGGTCGCCGTGGATATTCAACTTTACCATCAATGTTAATAGTTCACCTACTCTGTATTATGCTTCGGATGGCATAAAGCATCCACTCTTCATCACTGGCGAAAGACTTAAAAGCATTACTCTTCCAATTAAGCAGGGAAAGTAAAGTTTCCTATAAATGGATGCTTTTTTTGGCACAGAACTACACATCTATTTAGAGCTGAAAGAAACTATGTTGTATACACTCTGATGTGATAATTTATACAGTTTGGTTTAGCTTACAGACAGGACTTTCAAATAAAAAACTCACAGTTCTATTCCATGCCCAATAGTGCTGTTTACACTTCGTCCTAGAAAGCAGGCGGAATTTCTTTGTACACACAAGAGATCTTTTATGTTTAAAAATCGAGTCAAGCTCTATCAGATCATTATTCTTATGCAGGAAAGATATTCAAAAGACTTTTCGTGCTATACAAATACTTTCTAGCAAAAGTTTGATAGAGCCGGCTGGTAGATGCTATCAGTGTTAAGAAAGGAAGTATCCATCACGAAACAATGTCAAGTACAAGCTCAGAGCCTATCTACACTAATACGAAGTGTTCTCCCCCGCAGTCGGTATTAATGCTAAAACGTACTCACGAAAATGTGTGTCTTAAACAAAGAAACGTAGAGGAATGGAAGTGAAGAAGAGTAGCCTTAAATGTTTAACATTTTCTTCCATTTTCGTGAACTTAAATTCGAAAATCGTTTCGATCATTTCTTACGTGCACTCACATTAACGAAACCTTATGCTTTTCAATTATTTCCTTTAATTACATTAATGCCCTTCGAGAACGCTATGCTACGTGAAAATGGACCGTTGATACGTTGAATTTTAGCGTAATTAGGACTATTTCTGTAAATACATTATTTTCTACTTGCAATACAAACAAAATACAAGTTGTAAAATTATGCTGTTAAGGTTACACATGTACCGTTATAGGTGCACGTCTCATTGTTACATCGCAATAAAATGGTAACAGCCGATATTAATCGTTAGTCCTTAATATCCGAATCTAAAAAGTTAAGCTTCGCGTATAAATTTTGGCATTTTAGCGTGTACTGAAAACGGTACACATGGAAAAATACTTGTTAAAATAGTGTACGACCAAGCCAGGAGTGGCTATTTTAAAAAATTTTGCGAACGAAAAGCGTTCGAATCAATTTCGACAATAGTATTGTAAATAAACCGTCAGTTTCATGCTTTGTAAACTACCCGGTACTACCTTTTGGAAGCAATAGGTACCTTTGTTTTCTTTTCTTTTTTCTTTTTTTTTTTTGGTATTTCTCCGTTCTCTCAATTTTATGGGCGTGCAATAATTATAATATAGATAATACTCGAGATGGGAGAGCGTTTATAATTATAATTATTGAAATGAAAAATCTTAAAAGTCAGATAACATACAATGCGAAGAATTCGAAGAATTTTCACTGACTTTTTTTGTATTGTTTTGTTTTTGCTTAATCATACAAGAGCAAAGAACGAAAACAGGTCACTTTACCAATGCCAAATGAAAACTCAATAATATCATAATGTTCGTTCAAAGCATCCATAACTAAAGAAGCAAGAATACAAATAAGAAGTGAGAGCAAATATTTGAAAAAGGAAAAAAAGAAAAGAAAAAGAAGAAACCATTTAATAGTGTATGATGGCGGTACATTTATTTGTGAATCAAATAAAGTAGGTTTACGTATGTGTTTGTATGCGCATAAGCTTTTAGGTACGATAAATACAATTTACGAACGGCGGCCTTGTCCTTGGCATCCTCTCATCGCAACGAATTGTGCAAAAAGCAACTTATTTCAAGCCGATGACAAGCGAACAGTGTTACGATAAACAGACGATGCATTCATTCACAAATGCAGAGAAAAATCCCTTAAGATAAATAGAGAATGAGAGAGTGAGCCGAAAAGTGTGAGAGAGAGTAAGAGAGAGAGAGAGAGAGAGGGAGAGAGAGAGAGAGAGAAAATGGGAATGGAAAATATTTTGGCACAAAATTTTCTTATATTTTATCTTCGACCGCAAATACTTGGAAGAGATTGCCTCGTTTCAATTTCATTATTGTAAAATGTCAGATTAAAAAAAACTTCATAATATGTTAAGGATTTAAAAGAACTCCCAGTTAATTTTTAAATCTCTTACAGAGATTCACTCCGCATTATCGTTTAGTTTCTCAAGCCGAAAAGCTTCTCAAATCAATTTATGAATTAAAAAGCTTTACACTCACTCATCATCAAACATCGCCGTCAAAACTACGACAATAATTTTAATTTATGTAAGAATTTTTATTATACAAATATAGTCGGTAAAATCTGTTTAAACTATTATTGTAGAAAAAAAAAATTGTCGAAAAATTTTTTCAAAAAATCTTTTAAAATCAAGAAAGCAAAAGCTCTATTGAATTTGACGCAAGCGCATCGCATTCAGCAACATTATGAATGAGATTTCAATGAATAAGAGTCTGCAGGTCTATGTATGAATTGTATGAAGCTTTCGATTTCATCTCTCAGCCTAAGAACTATTGATAGTTTTTGAAGTTGTGCTCTTTATAACCGACGAATAAGCAAACTACTTACTTTTTACGAAAACGTAACCTTTACTTACCGCGAATTCATTCATACAAAACTTCGACATACTCCCTTCTATGTTCCTTCAATAGGAGTTTGAGCTTTTCTTTCATCTTTTCATTTTTTTCGTGTTTTTTTTTTTGGTTTCTTTTTTTTTACAGTTCATGGTGATTATGGCTATCCCACAACTACTTGGCACGGTTTAACGGATTTGGAGTCAAAGGCAGAGTATGGCAGTGCCTCCAAACAATTGTTGATTCCGAATCATGTACGTGATTATGTAGGATTTTATCATCAACGACAAGAACATTTGAAGCCTCAGTTACGTTCGGCGGGAGGTCTTACGAAAGGATTTCACACTTCATCACCGAAATCCGGTGACTCTGATAAATATCATGAAAGTGAAGATCATGCCAACTATGATGACTACGTTATACATCCATCCGATAGTCCTTCTCATGACATATCTGACGATGATTACTTTGTTCCGGAGCTTTCGCATTATCCTCATGAAATCTTTACTACAGAACCCTTGCAGCAGCAAACGTCACATGAAGTAGGGCAAGGATTTAATGCGGGTGAATCGGCACGACATCGTGATGTTGGGGCTCGAAGTGGTAGCCGTACTGATTTGTATGGGGTGAGAGAATCGGGTGATCGCCGCGAAATGACTCGTGGTCGCGAGGGTTACATGAATATGTTGCACACGAAACAAAAAGTATTTCGTCCCCACGTTTCTCTTGTTCACGACGAAACTCGTCTAGCCAGTCCTAATGATGGTTATCGTCGCGATTGTCCTAATATTTGCGGTGAAATGCAATGGCAATGTGCTACTAAATGCAATTGCATACACGCGAACGAGCGTTGTGATAAAGAACCCCAATGCGAAGATGGTTCCGATGAATACGATTGTGATGTTGTGGGTGACATGATGTCAAAATTGCAAAGAGAATGTGAACAGACCGGCATGCATGTAATGTGCCCTAAAACATATCGTTGCATTAACAAAGAATGGTTGTGCGATGGTGATGATGATTGCGGTGATTATTCAGACGAAACGCATTGTGGCGAACGCATTAATTGCACGGAGGACCAATTTGAATGTGCCAATGGTTTCTGCATACCCAAACAATGGTTGTGTGATGGTGAAAATGATTGTAAAGATTTCTCGGATGAAGGGCATTGTAATCGAACAAGGTAAGTGTTCCTCTCATTTTCTCGCTTTGATCTTTGACCATGTGCTCGAGGTAAAGAAAATTTTATATTTATATTTTCAAGCTGCTCGAATGAACATTTCACGTGTAACGATGGGTATTGTGTTTCTATTGCATTTCGTTGCGACGGCGAACGGGATTGCAATGACAATTCTGATGAATATAAATGTCCTGCAGTAATTAATAGCTGTCCCGAAGGAGAATTTAAATGTCGCGGAGGATTAGGCGGTGCTGGCGGGCCTAGCGGGCAATGCGTGCTAAATCGTTTTCTTTGTGATGGTGATAACGATTGCGGAGATTGGAGTGACGAAGAAAATTGTCCCCAAAAACCATCCCAGTGCACGTCTGGCGAATTAAAATGTGCCGATGGCACTTGTATTCCCAAGCGTTGGAAATGTGATAAAGAACAAGATTGTGATGGCGGTGAAGACGAACACGACTGCGGCAACATGAATTCTAGTTTACATTCTAGTTGTGGTACCGATGAATTCACCTGTAACAACGGCCGCTGCATATTAGTAAGAGACATTTACAGCATTCTCTGTTACGAATTTATGGAATTTAAACTTTTTTCAGCGAACTTGGCTTTGCGATGGTTATCCTGACTGCTCGTCAGCAGAAGATGAAGTTGAGTGCCATCTGCAATGTGAATCAGGACAATTTTTATGCCCCGCTAAAAAGAACATAACAAATTTGAAGTAAGCTTAAAATCTTATAAGCAGATCTGAAGAACGAAATTTTTATGTCTTTTGTATACGTAGAATATGCGTGCATCAGAAACATGTATGCGACGGCCAAAATGATTGCCCTTTCGGTGAAGACGAGGTTAATTGCCCACATTATCGCGATTGCGAATCAGATGCCAAATGTGAGCAGTTGTGTATAACTACGGCTAAAGGTCGAAAAGAGTGTGCGTGTCGCCTGGGATTTCTCATGCACCAAAATAAGCAAAAGTAGGCCAATTATTTAAGATGTCTTACGTGGGATTGTAAAACTCTCTATTATTTTCCAGTTGCACTGACATTGACGAATGTCAATACCTTAGCAGCCCTGTGTGCTCCCAAAAATGTGAAAACACTTATGGTTCATTTGTATGCTCATGCGAAAGAGGCTATGTTCTACGTCCTGACCTTAGAACCTGTAAAGCTTTAGGAGGAGCCATGACTCTAATTGTGGCTAACCGATGGGATATTAGGCGAGTCACTCTCAGCAACAATCGATATGCGGCATTGGTTAAAGGTCTACATAATGCCATCGCTTTGGATTATCACTTCAAGAAAGGCATACTCTTCTGGTCTGATGTGTCCACCGATGTTATTAAAACCGTTTATATGAATGGTACTCGAGTAAGGGATGTAATCAAATGGGGTCTGGAGGCACCGGGAGGTGTTGCCGTCGATTGGATTCATGATTTGCTATTTTGGACAGACTCAGGTACAAGACGCGTTGAAGTCTCGAACTTTCAGGGCAATTTAAGATCCGTGATAGTTTCGAATGATTTGGATAAGCCCAGGGCCATTGTGGTCCATCCCGGAGAAGCCATGGTATTTTGGACAGATTGGGGTTAGTATACATATTAAGTTTTTTTTTCGCTCAAACTGTATTAAAAACTTCTTTCTCTCAGGTCCCAATCCAAAAATTGAACGAGCTTACATGGATGGTTCACAACGGCAAATCATTATTAATAAAGGCGTTACTTGGCCGAACGGATTAGCTATTGATTATCCTAGCAATAAACTGTATTGGGCCGATGCAAAACAGCATGCCATTGAATGCTCAAATTTTGATGGATCGGAAAGAATAAAAATTTTAAGCACCCACCTACCACATCCTTTCGCTATAACAATTTTTGAGGATACCATGTATTGGACAGATTGGAATACGAAGACTGTGTCGGCGGCTAATAAAATTACTGGTAAGGGATTTCGCTCAGTTCATGAGAATTTCCATTTTCCCATGGATATCCATGCTTACCACCCCGCTCGACAACCTGAATATCCTGACCGGTGTCAAAAGGATCGACGCGGCTTGAGAGGCGGTTGCTCACATTTTTGTTTACCGAATAAAAATTCCCGACGCTGTGGTTGTCCTATTGGTTTGAGTTTAAAAGACGACGGCAAAACATGTAAAAGCGTTCCTGAAAAACTGGTATTGGTCGCCCGGCGTAAAGATATACGCCTTAGGCAGATCCATGCTAAATCTTCCACTTATAACGATGTTGATATGATTATTCCTTTGGATAATCTTAAACATGCGGTAGCCTTAGATTGGACCAGTGATAGTGACACTATTTATTGGACGGATGTCGAGAAAAGCTCAATTAATAAAGCGTATTTGAATGGCAGCCACCAACAAAAAGTTATACATTCAAACCTGGTATCACCTGCTGGCTTAGCTTTAGATTGGTTGACTGATAAGTTATATTGGACAGATCCTTCAACCAATCGTATAGAAGTGGCCACTAGTAACGGGAAAATTCGTACATTGTTGATTTGGGATCTTCTCGATAAACCGCGAGATATTGTTGTTAATCCCATTGAAGGCCTTATGTTCTGGTCCGATTGGGGTGATCGGCCAATGATAGAATGCGCTCATATGGATGGAAAAAAACGTCGCGTAGTCACGTCTGAAAATCTAAAATGGCCAAATGGTTTAGCGATAGACTACGAACAACAGAGATTATACTTTGTAGACGGAGGCACCAAATCTCTCGAATACATGAATTTTGACGGCAGTGAACGAAAAACTTTGCTGGGTAAGTAATGTATATTGCTATTAATGTCGTATAACGAAAAACAATAGATTTTTCTTTGAAGGCGGCCTAGGCCACCCATTTGGCTTGGACGTTAGCGAAAGTCGCGTGTATTGGACGGACTGGGATATAAAGGCTGCTTTAAGTGCCGACAAACAAACCGGCAAAAATATGACAACCGTAATAGCGAATTCCAGTGACTTAATGGACATAAGTGTTTTCCATAGATACCGTAAAAGAATATCTCATGCATGTTCAAACGATAACGGCGGCTGTTCCCATTTGTGTCTTTTAAATCCTATCAGTTATTCGTGCGCTTGTCCGGTAGGTATAACAATACAACCAGATAATAGAACATGCTCTTCGGGTCCCAGCAAGTACATAATATTCGCCCACCGCGTTGATATACGTCAGATTTCCATGGATTTTGATCATTTGATTGATGTAGTATTACCATTACCACCAATTTCAAATGCGGTGGCCTTAGATGTTGATCGGAAGACGGGACAGATCTATTGGAGTGACATTGTTGACAGTCTCATTATGAGTTCTAGTCCAGATGGTTTAAATGTTAATCGCATTATTTATGAAAGTTTGGATAGTCCCGATGGTTTGGTGATAGACTCTGTCGGACGTACGGTAAATTAAGAATCAATGGTTGTTTGAAAGAAAACTCTCTTATTAAATATATTTGTCTATGCAGTTATATTGGGCTGACGCTGGCCGTCATACCGTAGAAGTAGCTACGTTAGATGGAAAATATCGCCATCTTATAGCCTGGAAGGACTTAGAATCCCCACGTGGCTTGGCCTTGGATTACGAAGCCGGTTTTCTCTTTTGGACAGATTGGGGTCATTATCGTAAAATTGAACGCGCCCATATGGACGGTGAGAACCGGCAACGTATTGTGACTTCAAATTTGCTTTGGCCAAACGGTCTCTCGTTAGATTTGAAGGCGAAACGCATCTACTGGGTGGATGCTAAACTAAAGGTTATCGATTCATGCGACTATGAAGGCAATCAACGTAAATTAATTATGTCCGCTCTACATCATCCTTACGCTTTGGCTTTAACTGATGAGTTCATTTACTGGACTGATTGGAAATCCAAAGCACTGCATATGGCTGATCGCAATAATGTCTCAGACAAACGAGACGTTATGACAAATATCGATGGCTTAATGGACATTAAGGTAATCAGTACCAATGAAAAATTACCCAGCAACGTTTGCGGTGAAAATAATGGCGGCTGTTCCCAACTTTGCCTCCGTAATCCGTCGGGTTACACATGCAAATGCGGTATTGGTCTTAAACTAATCAACGGTAATTCAACCGAATGTGAATATTTACCTGAGGTAAGATTTCAAGCTAAAAATGTAAAAGCGATCTGGAAGTCCAGGTTTAAACCATAAAAGTTTTCCTTTCTTTAGAAATTATTTTACTTTTAACAAAAATGTTAACAGCAGACTTGATTTACTCTATATATATAGGATTACTTGTTGATTGCATTGCGCTCTGGCATCGGATTGATTTCGTTAACTACCCCAGATTTAATGGATGTTGTTTTACCAATTCCCGGCGTTCATGGTGTAGTAGTTCTCGATTACCATTATCGAAGAAATTGGCTTTATATAGCCGATGTCAATTTAGATATAATACGGCGTGTTAACTTGAAAAATTTAACTGAAAGTAAAGTTATCGTTAACACTCAACTTGCCACTCCGAATGGCATATCGGTGGATTGGATAGCCGATAATATTTATTGGTCGGATAGTGATCATCGTATTATTGAGGTGTCGCGTTTAGATGGATGCTGCCGCAAAAGCATCCTTTCAGACGATATGGGTGATCCGCGCTCTTTAATCGTACACCCTAAACGGGGGTAAGCTCCAACATATCAAAATATATGAAACTGAATTCATTATTGCTATGAATGTTGTCGTTACTATAGTTACTTATTCTGGTCGGATTGGGATACACCGTCGAGAATAGAACGCTGCTTATTGGATGGTTCGAATCGTACTATCTTGGTGGGAAATAATTTAGGATTCCCTACTGGATTAACAATTGATTTTGAGTAAATTTCGATTCACTATTCACGTATATGATAGTTTAAAGACATAAACTTAGTAAAATTCATCTGGAATTTCAGAAATCGTCGCCTACTCTGGGCTGATGCGTTAGAAGACAACATTGGCCAAGTGGATTTCAATGGTAAACGCCGAACTGTTATTATACCCTATGCAAGCCATCCATTCGGCTTAACTATGGTGAGGCAAATATTTAATGTTCATTTTTAATAAATATATTATTATACCCTTTGAGCCCTTTACTATGTATGTCATCAGAGAATGAAAAGGTGTTCCTTTTATCTAAGATCTAAGTATAAGTCTTACATTTCTCAAAACATATGCACTTTTTATATACCCATCTATTTTAAAGAAGCCTAGTAGGAAATTAATTGAACATGTCGTAAGACGGGCCCGCGAATAGCTACAACATCTGTCACATGTCCATTAATATAAAGATTTTTTATATCCAGGATTCATTTGATATATGAACGCACTTAAAAAGAACCTATGAACGAAATTTGCATATGTTCTGTTCAAAGGGTCCATATCATGTATTAAAAATGAGAATACAACTTTTCTATTTATTTTATTTATTTATTTGATCTGTACTGATACTGTGCTTAAAAACACGAATTACGAAAAAAATGTATTTGTTTTTTTTTTTAAATCTTAATTTTCTCTCCGCTCAGTTCGAAAATAGTATATTCTGGACGGACTGGTACAATAAATCGGTATATCGCGCATACCGTAAAGGACGTTCGTTTAGTCAGCCGGTCGAAATTCGAGATTCTTTAAGCGGTGCTCTTGATATACGTGCCGTTTCGTTGAAACGGCAACTACAAGAGTGGAATCAATGTAGTCAGGATAATGGAGGTTGCTCACATTTATGTTTATTTAGAGGCTTAGACTATGTATGCGCTTGTCCCGATCAAATCGATCTTTCGCGCGAATGTTCAACGACTCCTAAGTTTTATGTGCCGCCACAGCAACGATTAGACGAAAACTTGGCCGATTATACCGATGAAGTTACTGAAAGTGATAACACTATGCTAACAGAAGATGACTTCGGCGATGATTATCGCGTTAAGAAGTCCAGCCGACGCGAAACCCTTATATTGATAGCAATCGGTATCGTCATCATTTTACTCGTAATAAGTGTAACGGCTATAATATGTAAGTTACGAAATCGTGAAATCGTTATGATATATATAAATATGAAATAAAACTTTTTATCACAGATTTAGTTCACAATTCCAAGCGTACTAAAAGCAAACGTCACAAGCGAGGAGGCTCTAGTCGATCAGTCCTAACTTTCTCAAATCCCAATTACAATGTAGACGGCACGCCTATAGAACCCAAAACCACAATATGGAAACGTTTTAAAAGTGATCGAATCCATGTAAGTGTGTGTGTGTGTGTGTGGGTGAGTGTAGTAAATATTTGGTTTCTAAAAATGTCATGCCATGTTTGGTCTGAAAAATTGCGAATGTTGGTTAAATCTCTTCCCGATATGAAAACATTAATTTGAATCCTCTCGAAGATCTAAGAAATCACGTAAAAAGTACATTAACTTGGCACGAATCTGAAATTCAAAAATGAATAAAATTATTCATATAACACTGTGGTCAATCATTCCCGGGACACAAATATAGATGTCGCTTTAAACAGGATAGTGTCATATAATTCCTGTGAATGGCACATAGCTTTTGTTTTTAACAAAAATCGATATTATTTCAAGAGTGTGTAATATACTATCTCGGGCAATAATTCCCAGGACTCACACCTAGATATTATTTCAAACAAAAATCGATATTATTTTACGAAAGAAAGTGTCAACCCTCAAGCGATTTTATGTTGTTTCTATTATTCGCAAATTACAACAGGTTGAGTGTATTATTCTCCGAACTTTATTTTCGAATTGTTGTATTGATTACATATTGCTTTTGGATGCGAGAAAATAGCGTTAAAATTTAGCATTGGCTTAATAAGTCTTATGAGAACTCTTCCCCGCTTGTTGATTTTACACTACATCTTAACCGGATACCATCGATAATGCTGAATGCGAAAGACGCCAAAAAGAGGTCATTACTATACAATATATCGAGAAAAAAAAACCTCTTGAAAAATTTCTGTACTTATAAAAGAGTAACGGATTTAGTTGACCATACCATCAATTCACAAGTCAAGGGCGAAAATTGCACAACAGCATGAATTAAAGTTTGATTTGCTGCCAACTTGCGGCATTACCTCCTAGCTGTTATTGGATGTTTGTAAATCTAAAAAGGATGTATTCTAGGAAATAGGGAAAAAGTGCCTAAAACTGATTTTGAGACTCCTGACAAATCGACCTTTGAAAAAGGCATTAAAATGCAGAATTTGCATTTTGCACAAACTATATCTTCTTTCGTACTTAATCGCATTCGCCGAAGTATTATTTTGGTCCTACGTGTCAGATGCTAGAAAGTCTAAGCATAGCAGAGAGCTAGCTATATATTCTCACCAGGATTGTTCTGTTCATTACAAAAAATACAAGTATTTCCGTTTGTTTTTTTGAGGTTACGTCATGCGATTTATTTGAAATTATTTTACGAATTCAAGTTGTGCCAGTCGACTATAAATAAATTTTAACTTTTTATGGAAATTCTTACCCATAGTCCACCCTCTACTTCTGCTAGAGAAAATTTACGCTTACAACGAACGTCCCGCTTAGCAGGCAATTGCAATAGTTTAAGGACTCCTTGAAGAAAGAGACGATTTTTTAGTTAAGGTAACACACAACGAAGATGGAATTACACTAGGACTGTTCATTAGTAGTCAAGCTTCCTCACGACTATTTTTTTAGTGGCAACAGCTTATAGTATATAATATTAACCGGGAACGTTTGTCAACTTTTTTAGTTGTCATTTTAAAAAACACGAGTTTTATTTTTAATAAGATATACTTTATTAGCCACAATTTCGATAAGCAGAGACTTTATATATCTACGTCGTCCAAAAGTAACCGTTTTCAAAAATAAAGCACGCAAAGTTTATTATGAGTACATATAATAAACACAAAGCCACATTTCCGGGTGTTTGCTAAGGTCATCAAACAAAAAAAAAAAAAAACTTTCATAGAAACACATTTTTTGAACAGCACTTCCTTGGGCGTACCATTAACTCAAATCAATTTTGAACCAATCGACGTCAAATTTAGACAGTTTCTTCATTAACTCATCCTCCAGCGTACCACAAAACACAAACAAAAACATTCTAGTGGGGCACGTCCTACCATTGAATATTCTACGCCGTCCGACACCCTGCTCATACATCAACTCTTCAAAATACGATGTTATATGGTAAGTGGTCAATGTAGTAAATTTCATCAAAATACCTCAAAAATTGTGACCTGCAACTTGAATATAATAATACATGAACCGATCTTGAATATAATAGTACATGAACCGATATCAGACGTATCGACTGACAGACAAGCTTAGATCGATTCAAAAAATGATTCTGAATCGATCGGTATAATGAAAGATGAGCGAATCTCAAGCCCATCTGATTAGTACTTACGTCTATACAAGCCTAATATACGCTGTAGCACACACGTTATGAGGGATATAAAAAAGAAAGAATTTTTAGACCGCTTTTGAAAGAATTGCTTTCTAGCTAATGCTTATCCAAGCAAAAAAATCTTCTCTAAATAAAACCACATGGTTATTTTTTTTTTTAATTTTACTTTTTTTTAGGAACGTGTCTATGAAGAACGTAGTCTAACTACAGAAACAGCCTCATCCAGTTTATTTGTACCGACACCTTCGCCCGCAACTTCACCATCCGTCAAGAAAATACAACTTTCAACACTCTCTACAATTGCATAAAAGAATTTTATTAATTAACATAATTTTTTCAAGAACGATAACAACAACAACAACAAGAATTCCTATAAACTAAAATTAAAAACAAAAAAAATATTTAAAAAAATACAATAACAAGTAAATAAAAATCATAATGAAAAACGTATCTCTCGGTGTAAAGATCAAATAATTGTAATTTCATAAACTTAAAGTTACTGTAATCTATGACAACAAAAATAACAACAACTTAATTTTTATATATATAAATATACATATATAAATATATTTATATGTATATATGTATATATAAAACTAAATCTTCCTAATACCAGATATACATAAATAATCGATAGTAGCCGACCTAACAACGGCGGCCCCAGTGTATATAAACGTCAGCTGAGACGAATCACTAACAATGAGTTAAACGGTTGTTTTAACAAAATAATTTGCTAATTATTTTATATAATATATATATATATATATATATATATATATATATGAAATAATATATATTTTACTTTTAAACATTTTTTTTATTCAAAAACTTTTATTTTTCTTATGTAAATAAGTTAAAAAAAAAAATTATTTGCCTTTGCAAATAAAAAAAAACTCGTGAATTCTTTGTGAGTGCCAAATAATAATATATATAAATATATGAATTCATTAGCAATTAAAAAAAAAAAAAAATCCCAAAAATAATTAAACAAGCAATTGGATTAAAGAAAAAAACAATTTTTTTAATAATAAAATTTGTAAAAAAAAAATGGAAAAAAGAAGAGTAAAGAAAAAAAAAAAAAAATTAGTTTCTAAAATATTAAAACTTCTTATGTAAATATGTTTATTTCTATTAGTGTACATTTTTATATATATACATATACATATATATATATATATATATATATATATGTAAGAATATTTTTTTATAAAATCCTCAAATCCAAACGTCCCTATCCATTTATCAAAAAGCATTATATAACTAGAAAAAGTTGTTGATATATAAACAAAAACCAAAAATCATATATTTGAGCAAGACATACCCAACTAAACAAATATGTAATGCGTTGCTTAATAAAAAGAAGCACATATAAGCACGCGCACATACATATACATACACGAACTAATCGTTACGTGAACAAACAGATCCAACTGTATACACACACATGCACACACCATAAAAATGCAAAGAAAATCCGTGAAACACGGGAATATAACTGCGTGTATGCATATGTGTGACAACAACAGGTAACAAATAACGAAAAATCAAAACTTTATTAATGAAAACAACAAAATATTTATTTAAACAAATACACACACAAAAGCATTATGTAAAAACAAGAAAAGAAAAAGTTTTTACTCACAAGTTTCCATAAATCCATATATATATAAATAAAGTATATAATCGATGGTTGTACGCATATTAAGAGAATTTATATAAAACGTGACAATATTTAGGGCTCAGATATTGTTACGTTTTGTTATATGTAAAGGTAAAAAAAAAAAAAAGCACAGCCATACTCAGACTTTCTCTTACGCCATCCAACTGAACTAAATAGGAACTTAAATACGAATAACTTTGGATTTGAAATAACTGATCGAACATCAATTAGTTATACGGCCTTATTGAAATCTGAATAGAATTTTTACCGGATTAACAATAAGAGCAGTTAAGATCAAACCAGTAATGTTTTGTAAAGAAAGTAAGTTTGCAATATAGCTCTGTATCTCGCCTCTTCTCTCTTTCTCTCTCTCTCTCTCTCTCTCTCTCTCTCTCTCTCTCTCTGTCTCTTGCATTCAATGTTCATGTCTGTCTTTCTTCCTCCCTCCCTCTCTCTCTCTCTCTCTCTCTCGCGCTCTGCCCCTTTCAGTCGTCGTGATCAGAATAAGTCTTTTTACATTACAAACATTAAAATATGTCGCCCGATCGTTTGTGATGTTTTTAAGGAAATCGCCAGGCTGAAGAATTTGTGAAATTGTACGAATTTTAGTTTCAAAAAACTTAAGATTCGTTTATAGACATGCCTTAAAGGAGCTAAGATTGAAAAACAATAAATTTTTTTTTTTTTTAGATAACGTAAGACTTATGATATATGTCTATCTAATTGTAAACGTATATTACGTGCATTATAGCCATCAAAAATGTTGATACTAAAATATTATCGATTGGTCGACATTTTTTTTGTCCCAAAATAATTTACATTTCCCCATTGATAACTTGACATTTGAAAACATGCAAAGTCGAAAAATGAGCTATAGAAAGAGTTGCGAATAATATACCTTAGATCCGATGTCGAAAACTGGATTTCAAATATTCACTGCACTTGCGCAAAAGTATTGGATGAAACTTGTTGACAAGAGTTAACGCCAATCAATCTAAAAACGTCATAAATAATTAAGATTCCTTTGTAAGCGAAAGATAATCTCTAACCATAATGGTTACAAAAGTTTCGCATCTCTGTTACGCCAATTTTCTACCGGCCATGGTACAATAGGATTAAGATTTGTCCAGCCGTTACTGTTACTTACGTACTCATCAAAGAGAGACGTGTAAGGTGTAGTGTGTGAAAACCTCGCCAGATTATGAACTAGGAAAACCTGTTAATTATATACTTTACTTATGGTATGCGGTGTACAAAGTTTACGCCGATGTATATGAATAATACCCGCTCGATAATAAATATCATTTTTAATTGATATAAGCTTGTCTGTTTGTGTATCCGTCTGTCTTTCCAATGTCTACCCATGTACTTATGTGTTTAACGTAAGTGGATAACATATCATAGGCTAACAGGTTTTGGTCTGATTTGAGAATGCATTGCACCTTCTTGCAAAGCCATATTTTGAAAAAATCTTTACATGGCATAAAGTTTGCAAAGGACCTAATAAGCCAAAGGTTTGAACCACGAAGATTTACTCTTTGCATCCCATTCCTTACAAATATCTTCATGAAAAGCAAGTCTTTGTATTGAATTGTTAGCAGCTTTTATACCAAGGTCTTTGATAAAAAAAAGTATCAAACGTTTGTTAAATTTGCACCACGTAGTTCGCATTTGGTGGGGCCCATGAAAAGCACACTTTTACATTGGAAAAAAAAGGATAATTATTGGCGTTTTATCACGAAAACGAACGAATAACAACTGAATTACTTAAAGTTGTGTAGGACGTTGAAAGATCGGTCTTGTGCGACTATAATGTTCTTACTTGTTGTTCTAGTGGAAGTAAACTTTGTAAATTTTCTCTACTTCAATTCAAAATTCACTTCACCCATTTCAAAGGTTCACTTCAGCATATGTTTAATGAATTTGACGAATTTCTATATAGTTTATGCAATTGCTTTCTGCAACAATTTGCCAGGCAATCTTGACATAATTATATAGCTATATTCTATGCCCCCTATATGATATTCTACCACAATTTTTGCGACTGTAAACATTCCAAGCATAAGACCAGCTAGACGAATGGATGGATCGATGGGTGGATGGACGGGAGGATGAACGGAGGGGAGGACGGACGGACAATGTTAAATTGACTTCGATTCTTAAGATTCTTAATCACACACAAATATATTACTTTATGCGACTGATATATTAGCAATGCTTGGCGTTTGTGTATGACTGTTCAGTAGCCATTAACCTATATATGTATATATATATATATATATATATATATATATGATATATGCATATGCATATATACATATATATTTGTGTATATGTATTTATGTACAGATGTTTATTCACATAAGCATGGAGGAAAAATAAACTTGTAATTTTAAAACTTTTTTTTTAGAAACTTTTCTCTATTATTATTTATTTTTATTTATAAAACTACAAATGTATGCGTTAAAAAATGTTGCCCTTTTTTTAAACATATATACATACTTATACAGAAAAATGGTTATCATTACAAAGGTCCAGTAATCTTCTATACATTTGCATAATTCCTTATATGATTTCGATATCTTTTATAAGCGTTTTATACTTAACCTAAAGTAAGAGCAGAAGAAAATATAAGGCAACAATATTTCTTGCTTTACGTTAAGGATAACTACAGCATGCCCAGATATAAAAACGTGAGCGGTCAATTTTAATAGAAAGACAAAAAAAAAAAAAAAGACAAGAAAAAAAACAAAGCATTCGAAAATATTAATAACATATACATAAGCATTTCATTTTTCCTTTTGCTTTTTTTTAATTTTTCCATTACTACACTTACAATATGTTGCAGTGTAAGATTTCTGTTTTTTTTTTTTATTTCTTTTATTTATATAAAAATCATCCAAAAAAAAAGAAAATGTCATAATAAATCTTTGGTTTCTTTTAAATCATATTTATTTTTATTAAATATATTTTTATAGAATAATTTGCTTTCTCTCTAACACACAAAACACTATAAGGAAATAATGAAGACTGATTCTATTATGAACAAAAAGCATAAAGTAATATTTTAAACTATTGCTTCTTTTTCTTTTTTTTTTTTTTCTCTCTTCCTTTTTTTATCGCATAAATTTTCCGAAAAGTATTTTGAAAAAAAAAAAAAGCAATTATAAAATTATAATTTTTTTCTAAGCGACAATATCAACACGTGCTTTTCATCCTAAAAGCCGATAGGAAAAAGAATATGAGTTAATGCATTTGAATATATCTTAACGATAAATTGAAAATATACGTAAGAATATTGTCATCAGTGCGAACTGACTGAAAATAGGAAAATAATCAAGAATTGAATTAATTCTCAACCTTTCTAATCTCTTCGATACTGTCTTTTTAACCACGTTCTCTCCCAATTTGCTTATGATTAGATTCCATTTTCACGTCATGTGCACCGTTTTCGGTACACGTGAGTAAATTAACCAATTCTGAATTATTATATTTTTTATTGGTTTATGATACTAAATATATATGTTTTACCATGCTGTGTGTACCCTTCTCGGTACACGCTTCAAAGAGTGCTAGCATAATAATTAATTTGTAGATTCTATTGTCTTAATCTAAGATAATTGAACTTGGAATACAAGTGCATATTATCACATACTGAAGACGGTATACGTGGCGGAGAATATGTTAAGGCAAGTAAAAAAACTTTAATCGCCTTGAAGTGAGGCATCCATAATACGAGATATGTGTAAAAATGGCAAACTAATTTTCCTTTGTACGCCTTTTTGTTTTGAAAAACCACCTCGACAACAGTATCTTAACATTTTTGGCATTTCAAATTTCTTAAGTTCTTTTGCTTGAAAAGAGAGTTCGCATTCCTTACAAGTGGCTTCACATTTCTATTTCAATTCTCTCAAATGTAAAAATCTTTACAGTCAACGAAAAGGAATGCACGAATGCCGTCCATTACTTAACATGATAAACACCATCCCTTGGTTGATGAGTCATAAGAGAGATATTAGGTGTGCAACCAAGCTTGCGGGTATCTGTAATTAATGGAAATTGAAAAAATTCAAGAAAAACAAACAAATCATTATTTATACAAAATATTTTCCGCCACTACTTAGTCATCAGAATATGTATTCCGTGTGGAAAACTCAACTAGCATTTATAAAGCTTTCCACAAACAGACCCGTTTCTTGGAAATCATCAATAAGTCATCGATTATAGCGAATGGTGACCCGAAAGGAGCGTAGCACAATTCTAGTTGGGAGCAGCTAACGTTTTCCACCCAAATCGTTCTGCATGGACTCGAACGTCATATTGTTGAAAATTGACAATATCGTAACTTACTTGCATTAGATGTTGATCACAGTATCTCTTAGGCAAGAATTCATTCGATTCGTAATACACCATACCCAATTGATCTTACTAGATAGGATCAGCATGGGCAGTCAAATTTTTCATCGAACTGAGTGATTTGCCAAATGGTTATTCATTTGGCATTTGGAAAAAAATAAACATCGACCACTTTAGACATGTATGTCCACGGCAAATGTCGTTAGCGTAACGTGCCACGTGTCACATCCACAAACTTAAACGAACACCTAATATGTTTATCGTGAGATAACTCCATCATATGCTACACTTAAAATTCGGTACTTTCACGGCCGTGTCAATGGACCACTAATTGAGACCGCACTTGATATAGTCTCGACAAATGTTTGCGTTGAAGTTATATAGGTCGCAGACTTTTTAAATTTTTGAGAATTTTTCGAATTTCCATAAAATTCACATAGAAGTATGAATAGACGTTTCTATTCAAATTTTGCTTTAAGTACGAAGGGATATTGGTCGAGTTGTTGCTGATATGGCAAACAAAATTATTACATCTCTAGTCCATGGATATAAAATGTTCGAATAAATTAACCGTTTCATTAAAGGCAACGCTTATTGAATTAGTTTTTTCTAAGCCCCCGTTCAAATGTAAAGGTATATCCGATTAGTCTTTCCGTTGGTGATATCCCGTAAAAGGCTATAAATAATATACGTAACAGAGTGACCTATGAGTAAAGATTTAATAAAGAGGTCGTAATATTCTTTGGGAAAAGATATCCTCGGCCAGTGTAAAATTTCAAGAAAAAATAAATTTAGAAAAATTAATAGAAAATTTATTTATCTATTTATGCAAAAGTTCACCACTCTATAATTATTCATAGAACCACTTTTCACAATAAGCCGTTATCTTTCCGTCATCGTCCGTGTAGCGGACGGATTTCATCAAAATATCTCAAAAATTGCGACCTGAGCAGAATCACTTTCTGAATCGATCTAAGCTTGTCTGTCCCTCCGATTATTAGAAAACTGTTCAAAAAGTGATTCCGAATCGATCGCTATAATAATAGGTGGATCCATCTCCTGGTCCTTTCGAGCGTTACATACATCCTCATGAACTTGTGGTCCAAGTGGTATAGGATATAATAAGGAAAGATTTATTGCTTTAGATATAAAACAATTGTAAAAGCAGATAGATAATCAGCCGTATCGATAAAATGAATCTGATATTTTTAAGTAAAGTTGAGGCCAATTTTTTCATTTGGAAATTTTCTAGCATAAACTAGAAACCGCTACAAATACATAAATAAAATAAAATGAAATAATACTTTGTCAAAATTTTCATTGTAGGTCTGCTACCAATGTAAGATGCTTTAAATGCGGCCCGGCCGATACTAGTATACGTAAAATAGGGCATAAAAAGGTTTATTGGAAATTTCAATGATAATGATATTCTTATTTATTTTCAATTCAAATAATCTTGTGCATGACTCTATCTATCATCATTATTGCAACCGTAGATGATCAAAACGAGTAAACTCTGCACTGGTATTATAAATTTAAAAAGAAAAAAAGTAAAACAAATTTTTTTTGAAAAAAAGGACAAACAAGAAATTGAACTTAAAATACCTCATACAATAGAATTTGTAATGCAATACAAACACACAGTGAAAGACTATAAATGGAATCAATAAAGAACGTGTAATGAAAAACACTTAATATTTACTCACTCTCACGATCTCACTCTTGAACTGCTTTCAATTATTTTATAATTAAAATTCTTCTTCTTTTTTTTCTTGCTTTAATAAAACATAACATTATTACTTTTTTTTATTCTTGTTTTTTTTTTTTTGTTTTTTAATTATACAATAAATTATATGAAAACAAAAAAAAAAAAGAAAAGAATTCTTTCAAAACCAAAATCCCAGCAACTGCGATCATTTGCCGTGAATTGAGAATGCTTCCATATTCATGAATTTGATCCGGTTGCTGAAAGAGTTTCAAAGCAGACGCTTAAAAATAAAAACAAAATGAATAAATGAGAAATTAAAAATTTTGTGTATATTTAAAAATTTTTAAATTAAGAGCAATAATGAAAACAAAAATAAAAAAAAAAATAAAAAAACAAAAAGAAAACAGAAAGAAAAACTAAATTGTATAAATCCGTGAAAAAAACACTTAAGAAAACAACTCCAAAAGCAAAACAAAAAAACAAATATAAACATAAAAATAAAAAACAATAAATTGAACTTATTGTAATATGATGATAGCATAACTACCTTAGTGTTTACATACATGTTAGTGTAACTGCTTTGGGTTCGCATATATGCTAAACTAATTGAAATATGGTTGAAGACGTTACTAGGCGAGAAGGAAAAGAAAAACAAATTGTTTTTATTTATATAAGCAGAGCAAACCAAAAAAAAAAGAAAAAAAAAAGAAACATCACTAAAGAATTGTAAAACACGCGCGCATATAACAAACATAACAATTTAACTAATTTCTTGAAATTTAATTTAAAAAAGTTTAAAAAAAAAAAAGAAGAAAATAAATATAATTTGAATAAAAAGAGAATTAAAAAAAGTAAATAAAAACAAAAAAAAAAAAAACTATAAAAGAACTATAAAAACCACACTGAAATCGAAATAGTACTGAAAGTTGGAGTTGACAAAAAAACAATTTGTTAAATGAATGAATAATGAAAACAAAATAAATGTATTTTAAATGTTAAACAACAAAAACAAAAATAATTTGTTTCATTGGATGGGGGATTGAAGCCGTGGTCGGGTGGTTAAACGTAAAGAATCCGTTCCCATAAACGCACAAAGCTTCATAAAACATAATAGAAGCATAAGATGGCTTTTACTGCCAAACTATGGAACTGCGTGCCTCGTTAGCCTACCTCAAAGGCCAGCTCTCTGCAAAACCAAATCAAATAATTTTTATAAGAAAATTCGCAAAATTGAAACATGTGAAAACATTTTGGTCGAGCTATGCCGACTATTAAATACCCTACACCACATTACTTATTCTTGCCATTGAGCACAAAATTATATCCTGTTTTAACATGAACTTACTTACTATTACGGAAAAGTATATTAAAAAGTACACTCGTTGGCAAATAAACATGCGTGTTCCGTAGGAGGGGTTGTGTCCAAGATTTTTAAAATTTAAGTCATGCGTTCAGCATAATTAATTTCTATATTAAGTACGGGTCAATATGGGTCAATTTTCATCACGATATAATAAAACTTGGGCTTGTCCGGACATCTCAACTGCAAGACCATTGCGTTAGCCATGCAAATTTAAGCAATTTCTTTTTAAATGATTAGAGTTAAAGAGAAGAAGAAGAAGATATATTATCTAAAATTATTAGCCACTACTACTGTGTTATGTGATTTGTTGAAGACAATTGCACATAACCAGTGCGAATTGCTGTCTTTTATTAATAATAATGAATAAAAAAGGGATTATGTTGGTTTTATATAATTAAAAAAAAAAAAAAAAAAAAAAAAAAATGTACGGCAAAAGTAGGTTTCGAACCCGTGCTTCCAATAAATAATATTGAACTTTTCATTTTTTATTGGATGTAAGGATTATGTTATTTTATGATAAACAAATTGACAAGCAAAAATAAGGATTTTTTCTCTAGAAGAATGAAAGAACTGGTGTTTGATTTAAAGTATGCTCCACCGTTATTTACACATTTTGCCCATCCGTTGGAGTATTTATAGATATCACGCGTATAAGCTAAAACACCATTCAACGACAGACAGATCGAATTGAATCAAGGCTATAGGGTAGTTGTGGAATGATATTTATTTACTGGGCAAAAAGTTAGGAAGAAGAAAAACAGGGTGCGATGTAAGGTTCTCGTGAAACTCAATATTCTTTCAAAATCGAGCGACAGCAACGTTTCAACGATTATCAACTGGCACTGTTCGAGTAACAAACACTTGACTTTCTTGACATGGTGTTCAGCAGCAGATGTCATATCGAAGCGCAGAAAAATTCTTCAGCGTCTTCAACGCGTTCTATACCTTCTTTGCACAATTTGTAACAAACAGAAACACTCGCTCTAGAGAGCACATTATTGCCAAAAAGAAAATTTTCAGTATTTCGAAGGTCTTAAATGCTAAAGCCTTCTGCTTATTTTATGAATAGAAAAATTCCCTTATTTATAAGAGCATGAGCAAGCTTATCTCATTGACTGCTGAAGCTATTGACTAGAAACTTGGCACAGATATCTGTTTGGATAAATCTCGGTAAGAGCGACTTCCATGAAAAAGTCTTACTACCTCTTAATCATAGAAATACTTTGGTGTTGTTTTCGTTGAAATTATATTTTTGAGTTTTGCTTTGTGTTTATTTTATGTAAGAATTTTGATGCTTACTTTTAGGCTGTTCCTTTGCTTCCTTTTCTGCTTGCAGTAATCATTAAATGCTTGCTTATGCCAAGTACTGGACGTAAATCACCAACAGATCGTACAATAATATGTTGTTTATGTGATAGTCTGTCTTGTGTGGCTTATACAGGATTTATTGCCGTGCACGGAGGCGGCATACTAATCGAAAAGCCTCCAGTCCCACGTCCCTTACGATCATCTAGGACAGTTTCAAAAAATTGAATAATCAGAGTTCCATGTTCTCTCAAAGCGTTCATTGATCCCAGCATTAAAATCTATGATTTTCTTGTTTATTGTGCCATATGTGATCACAAAGCAATATAATTGCATTGAATGAAACCTTAACTATGAAAAGTGATTTAAAATAATATTCGCATAATGGTCAGTTTGTCAAATTGATCTCACTGCTTAGGACATACTCTGTTGTATTGTTATCCTGTACAATAATAAATGTCTCCCTTCTGCAACTAAGTCGATCTATTTCCTAATATACTCTGACGATATTAAACTGTTCTCATCTTCTGAGTATGAGTCCTATTTGCATCTTCCATTCCGATTTAGAACATTTGGTTACATAGCACTTAAATAATTCTATGACGTCAAACATAAAAATTAAAAGAACTTTACATTCTTAAAAAGCAATATATCCAAGAGACATTTACGAGTAATGTACAATTTAGGACGCAGTCCGAACAGGCTAGAATCTGGCAAAGACACTTTGAAATGAGTAGCGAAATACACTAGATCCTCTTCCATATCAGGAATGGCACCTGAGTGCTGCGACTGAATGCCGGACGACCGGCAATCCCACTACTACCCCAACGATCATAGTTGTTTGAATTGAAGCAATTCCATTTTAAGTGTTCAACGTTAAAGAAAAGAAGAAGAAGATTATGATTTATTATTTATTATTTAATAAAAATGCTTTCAAATCGATCTACCCTCAATGGAAAAAGGAATTCTTTTCATCTTATGTTATTTAAACACAATCTACGATTTGTAACTGGATTTCGATCCGCCCGCCCTTATAATATTTTCTATCTAAGTAGGTATATGCATACGCATATACATGTGCATTTATACATATGTATATATATATAAAAATTATAACTGCCTGCATTGTTTCCATTAGGCAAATCCATGTTTAAGAGTATGCTCTTTCTCCGAAGCACATTTGCAAGCAAGATTGGATGAAGACAATGTACAAACTCAACGAACGATGGCACAATAATTAAGTTTAACCTAATAGAGTGTCAGCGCAGGTTTACATGTCATGAAAAACATGAAGAGAAGCTACGAAAACACATGCGCCGTACACGGAAGTTTACGAGTAAATGCCAAATCAAAAAATAAAAGGAAAATTGATTCTTGCATCGTGTCGTCAGAGTTGGTGGTGGATACCGTTGTGAAAGGTCAAAGCATGAATTTATCGTGGTCATCTAGGAGCATGGAAAGCGAAGCTAAACTGCTCCGAGAAAACAATCCGAAAGATATATTGCATTATTAAAACCGTTAACAATATTCAGGCCAACCGACGACAAACTATTACTTTAACCGGTTTCTCCAACCAATTTGGCAAATTCTATAATGTAATTAGGTATCGCGTCCGAAAGCAATGGTTTATGTACACCGGTCCCATCGTCGATAGCGAATAGTGTGCCAGCCCCATTAATGTCGAGTTAATCGTTTTCATTGTTCGCCTTTTTCGTATCATATTTAATATCATCCAACGCTTTGAATTTTCCAATACCGTCGCGCTATCGGCCGCCGCCTGTAACGTTGACGTTAAAGAAAGCACATTGACTGATAACTGATCCGAGGTAATAACCCAAATCGATTTTCTGTTTTCTACGACTTTGGCTTTCCAATATCCGTGTTCTTGTCTCAAGCGCTTGGCTCAACACGCAAACCCTAATGAGTTACGTGTTAGTTACGGGCACTAATCGTCGTATTTAGTAGAGTTGCTGACACCAGAACCAGTGACGCACTCACTTGCTGAGCAAGACTTCAACAATTACCAAGAACTTGAAAAATAACTTGACGAATGGTTTCCGTCAGAAGACGAGCAGTTTGGGTGCCAGAAGACTTATATCGGAACAAATATCGAAACAAGCTACAGCGGTGGACTTTAAATAAAAAAAATTAAAATTTATTTTTTTTCCTTTTCACATGAAAGACTGATCGAAAAAAAAATAAGCATTCCATGTAAAAGATGGATTTATTCGTAAACTTTCAGTGCAATCTAGGTATCATAGCTCACTTATGCTAAATCTGTCAGATCGTTTACGAATTCAAAAGTAAAGTTTATACGTTTTTCTTGCCAGCTTCGTATAATTAAAATACGTTACGAAGAGAAAAGCTGGGTGCGTATTCCAACTGCGTATGCTAACGGGGTTTTTACGGTCTCGATAGAATATAACACATCATTCAATAAATTCGTAGGGTGACATATTTCTCGGATTCAACTGAGACAAAACCCACATGATTTTTAGGTAGCATCAAATGTGCCAAAATTGCATAATATTCCGATCATTAGTCTACAAGCTGCAATTGTTTTACCGACTTTTGGGTTCGTGTTCTCTTAACTCTACTTTATCGAGATAAATGGTAGAGAAGTGGTTGACTGATTTTAAACGCGGTCGTACAAACAGCGATGACTCTGAACACAGCTCTGGCAAACCGAGTTTAACAGTTATTCCAAAAACACATCAAAAAAGTATATAAAATCGGTTTGAAAGATCGATATCTGAAGTTGCGTGAGATAGTTTACAGCGTAATAATATCAAAAGACAATGTATTTACGTTTTTCCATCAGAAAGCCCTGTTCATAATGAGGACCAGGTCAATCATTTAGAGCGTAGTTGGAGCTTTTTAGGTAAAAGAAGAAGTATTTCTTCCTGCGATATAAGCAGCAACCAGCGAAAGCCGTCCAACGCGGCCAAGAACGTAGTGTCGGACGGATTACATGAAATTTTCACACATGGCCTTTGAAAGCTGGTACTACCTAAAAATCATATGGATTCGTCTACATATCTTTATATGAACTAATTGAGTAATGTGTTATATGATGTGTAAGAGATCTCCACGTGTTGTGAACACTCGCAAAAAAAAATATATATATAAACAAAAAATAAAAACAAAAATCGGTACGTAAGCTTGGTACTGAGAAGATGTAAAGTTTTCTTTTCAATTAAATAATAAAATAAATAAAAAACAGACCAATGCTTAATTGCAATGAAAACGTTCCCATGTCATTAGCCAAAGGAAATCAAGTAATACTGTTTACAATTAGCGAAGGAAGTATTGCCGCTGTTCGGCAAAATCTAAACGGAAGCCTTTCTGAAGAAGTGAAATCACAGCTAAGCAAATATGTCAGTAAAACAAATAAGAAATTTATAATCGGGCAACGCTCGCCATATTAACTACCCTACGCCAGTTTCCCTAATATACATAATTCGCTTGTTTTGGCAAAAATTTCGCATTATTATCGCGCGAAGGCATACTTACCGTGATATCCCACATATTGGAAGATTTCCCAAACATCAAATGACGTAATCAAAATTTAAAATAATCACTTTACTTTCTAACAATTTTATTTTATTTTTTTTTTTTCAGTTTTTGTCATAAAAACCAGAAAATAGATTTTCTCACCGCCATATAACAGATTGTTTTTCACGATAACCCCCCTACATATTCTAGGGTCTAATATGTAGACCTATGTGAACCAAATTCCTTGTCGTTAATTGTTTTATTAACTTGCCATCATAAAATGTAAAAAATTAAATCTTTTTCCGAACGTTTTACTATTCATAAAAAATCTTATATGGAGTGGGGTCCAAGAAATAGATCAATATGGTTCAAATTTAGTCCACTTCAAATTTTTCGTCAAATTGCTCTTATGAACCAATTTTCATTATGAATCATTAACAATTAGACTTTTTTGGAATATAAGAGTTCATACATCCTGAGAATCATTTTATGCCATTGGTATCCAAAAAACAGACCTACGCAGTCCAAATTCGACAAGGTTGAATTTTTGGTCAATTCACTCTTATCAACCAATTTTCAGTAAGAAATATTAAAAATTAAGCCTTTCTACCATATAAAAATTGAGTTTTCGTAGAGACAGTTATACGCTGAAGGGCTTCAAAAACTTGACCCAGCCGAAAGAAATGTCGAAATACTATTGCGCAGCGAGTTTTATCGAATATTTTCGAAAATCCCATTCTTCTTTGCACAATAAGCCGTTATATGGGGAATGATCGAGGAAAATCGACCGATCCGAACGATTTCCAACGCGTTAGGTCAACGCAAGTCGAACTATCTCGAAAATTGTGATCTGTAGATTGAACGCAAACTTAGATGGACGGACATGGTACGGACACACGGCTAGACAGGCAGACAGAGTTGGATCGATTCAGGCATAACAAAAGGTGAATCAATCTTAAGCCCTTCTGAGTGTTACATACGTCCATAAAAGGCGTCTGCGGTATAAAAATCGACACAGCACAAAATGATTGATATGCTGGTTAAAAGAAGTGTGAGGTGATTTTCAGCACGTGTTTGCGATAACGATGATCCTAAATATTGAATTGCTTGCTTTTAGTGAAGAGAAACTAGATGCTTAGATTCTTCTATGATTTTTATATTATTTCTTTTTTTGTATTATTTCTTAAAAATTACTCTCAGCCTGTCATGAGCCTTAGGTGATGTATTTGCTAAGCACAACTAAAGATCGGATCTTTCCGTTCGTTGTTGCTGATCGTCAAAGCCAGATAGCTAGCTAGGTCGTCACAGTGGCTAGCTGTTTGCGGGACAAATTGAAAGTCTTCGCTACCTCTTAGAAGAATATCGATATGCCAATGCAAACCTGGAAGCACTTTTAATAAAGAGTTTACATGGTTATCTTACTTATTAATTATAATGAACTGCCTTCCAAAAAAAGTGAAAAAAAGTGAAAAAAAAGTTACTACTTACAATCCATCAATTGGCCAATAAAATTTTCTTAAAAAAACTATAAATATTGTAAGTGTTGTTAGTAAAACAATTTATATAAAATTTAGGCAACTCTGCTGTCAAAAATTACGATAAAGAAAACAGCAGCAAGTACAACGTATGCATTTATTATGCTGAAGTATGCACTACCTACCATCACCGAGCGAGCCAGAGTCAAGCAACTAACCAACTAACCGCCTCCTCCTCAATTTTTGTAAATACTACAAGTACTCGACATTCTTTTCTTATAATTCTATTAATGTTATTGCTGCTAACGCTGTTGTTGTTGTTGTTGTTGTTATTGTTATTGTTGTTGTCTTTTTTCATTTCAACTCTTCTTCTTTCACTTAATTCTCTGTTTTAGACACTTTTATTTTCATGTTTGCACACATGCGCGCATACAATGTAAAACTATCTGTGTGTCTGTACGTGTTTACGTGTGAATGCTCGTGCGGACTGACAAACATTCCACTGTTGAGATTCAAGCGAAGAGGAGACCGTAGGACCAAAACGACCAGTTCATGTTGTGCAATTTAGATTTCATTTTATTTGCTGATGTTGCTGTTGTTATTGTTGTTGTTGTTGTTGTTGTTGTTGTTGTTGTTGTTGTTGTATTTGTTTGAGAAGATGACAAGGGCAGAGAGAAGGCAAAAGAGAAAACATTACACCGAGAAAGACAAGTCCCAGTTAGGCCAGACAGCGCAGGACTTCAAAGAAGTTTGTGTGGCGCATAAAATTGCATTTGAATGTACGTGCGGTCGTTTATCTATATACACACATTCATGACAATATAACTGAAAACACAAACACACGCAGCACACACACAGGGACTCTCATATACAGAGACATAACGATATGTACATTTTCGTTAATTTTATTTTTCCTTTTTTCTTTTTTATTTTTTTATTTTTTTTTTTTTTTTGGTAGCTTCTCTTATAGGAGTCCACAACAGTTTTTGTTTGTGTGGCACGATGATGAGGCTCCATTCAAATCTACGGACAGACAAACAGACAGACGGACAGACAGACAAAGTATTAAACAAGCTGGTTGTTTGGTCGGTTGCCTGGTTTATTAGTGGTTTGTTAAGTAACAACATACGTATCACACAGACACACACATATATATATATAATACATATATGTATACAGGCACACATACTTACGCACAAGCACACAAGAGATGCCCACAAACAAAAAAACAGCTTTTATTTCAAATTGTTAAAGAATTTTGTAAAATTCTTGGAATTATTCAACGGTTATGAATGAAGAGTTAACAGACAGAGCAAGATACATATGTACGTACGTTGGTATATATATATATATATATATATACATTATATATATATATATATAATATTCGCCCTGATTATGTGTTCGAAAGTATGCAGTCGTAGCTATGGCATATGCAAGCATGTACTTATGGATGTTTGTATGCATGCATGCATCTTTGTATGTATGTATGTATGTATGTATAGATGTATAGATGTATAGATGTATGCATGAACGTATATATATATATATATATATATATATATATATGCGCATATATGTGCGTATGAATGTGATGTGATGTGATGCTTATTCTACCGGTTGATCTGATTTTATTTAAAGATATTTTTGTGTCTGTGGTAATTTTTTCGGTTTTAGGTTTACTGCTCTTGCTATTTATGTGTATTTATTATTATTATCGTTGTTGTTGTTATTGTTTTTTCAAAAATTTTACCTTTTTTTTTTCAAACACACAAAATTTGTGGTTGTTGTTGTCGTATTTTCATTCTTCCAACGAATTAAATCTTCATTCTTGTTTTTTTCTTTCATTTTTTTTTTTTTATTCATTTCTTTTTTTTTTTTTTGATTTTTCCTCCTTTTGGTATTTGCCGGCGTTTCATCAATCCTCAGTTCAATCGCTATACGTGTGTATACATATACACGCATATACATATTTATTGATCGTTACTTATTTGTTGCATTCGATGATGTTAATCACAGTGGCTGGTCGATTGTTTTCGCTTCATCAAGCTTTAGCATAAAATAAGCATTAAAGAAGGAAAATGAGAAAATAAAAAATAAAATAAAAAAAATATATATATATATAAAAAAACGAAAAAACAACGACCCAAAAGTAAAGTTTTCGTTGCCCAATAAATGAGTGTTGGGCTGGCTGGTTAACTGGCCATGCTTAAAATTGAAATTGGATCCTTGAATAGATCACGCGTGATTCCCTTGAAATTCGTGCTTTCAGCGAATTCAATTCCATTGTTTAAAATGTAAAAATAGAATTCCTTTATAAGTACATCGGACACAAACACACAAACGCACATAAACACACACACACATACATACACACACACGCGCGCGCGCGCGTAAAGAGAGAGAAAGAGAGAGAGAAAAATATGCAAGCACACACACACACACACACACACACACATAAACACACATAAGCTCGCGCACCCGTGCTGATATACAAACCGCGTTATGTTGTAATGTCCAAACAACGTTGTCTGGTCTTTACACCCATTTAATGGAAATTGTTTTTATTTCAATTTCAACCAGCTTTATCATTACTGTAGTTACGTTGTAATATAACAAAATTTAAACATGTTCCGTCGCTCATTTTTGTTTTTCAAAATTAACAAACAAATTCAACTCTTTTTCAATATCCACGGACATCGATTTCTAATATTTCTTACAATCGCATACTTAACAAAACGGAAACTGGCATTTAGTTCATCAGCTGCTTGCAATTCAACCAAATAGTAAATAGGTTAATATATTTACTTTGTACTCGTGGCCGACAAATAAGCAAACTATAATCACCTTGACGCGAAATATTAATGCCTACCGTGACAGGTAAATAATAAACAGTTTAAAATATACTAAAGTCCAATAAGAGAAATAACTGTTAATATTAAATGTCATTGTATCTAAATATGGATTGAATGAATGAATGATATGAAGTAACGAAATGAAATGAAGGCTTCATATTTTCTACACCATCTCAAACAAGACAAATAACAATATTATAATGGGGCAAGTATCAATCCATGCATTCCAAGTTCAACCATCAGCAATGCTTGAACATCAAAACAAAGAAAGGTCAACAAGAGAGAAGCAACAGTTACAAGCGCTTCGAGTTCAGCCCCACAATACAGTGATCGTTTTGCTAGTCTCGATAATGAGAATAATGAAGCGGAGTCTGAGCATCAACAGCCTAATAATGGCAATAAGAATGTACCGAAACTTCCTCCAATATTTATTTCAAATATTGCTGATATTAACGGTGCAAACAAATCGCTTTCGAAAATAATTCCTCGCTGAATTTAGTTAGAAATCACTACAAGATGGACAAACTAGATTAACGATAGAAAATCTTCAATCATACAGAGTAATTGCTACCTAATTAAGTGGCAAAAAAAAAAAACTAATCAAGAATGGACGAATAGAGTCGTTATCAAAAATCTCCATCACTCAAAATGCCATTAAAGGTGACAGACACAAAAGTAGAGATATCAGTGCCTAGCGCCTGATACAAACGACAAAAGTATATATCAAATTCCAAAAGTCTGCTTAATGCCTTGGTATGTGTTGAACGTCCGAGAAAAACAAATAATTTTGGGCAATACCGTTGATATCAAGAGCTTCATCATACCGAAACAGAATGCTTTAAATGTGTATTAGCAACTGACTGCATCAAAAACTATGCATTGTATATAAGCGAATGATAAAGAGAAGAATTCGCGAATAATAATTTATATAAAAGAGAGATCGAAATAACCAAGTCACTTTTAATAACGAACCCGATCCCTATTTGGATTAAAACGTTAGATCAAATATGAGTCAAATTCAAAATAATACTATTCCACGTTCGAATGTTGCATGAAAGACACCGTAAAACGTAATAAACAATCATCATTAGAAATGATTGAGAACTCGATACGGGATCAAAGAGAACTGACCAATAAACTTATAATTATGATGTCCTTGCTAATAACGAAATTTGTTAAAGTCTCGGGTCACCAGGATTGTATTATAAACTTTTAAACTAAACTGCTTCCAACCGATTTTTACCTAATTCTAAAATCATATCTTAGTGATAGACAATACGACGCAAAACCTACGCAGATGACACTGCGATACCAGCGGCTGGGACGGAAATTTTCAGATATTTATAAAATTCAAGCTGGTATGCCTCGAGGCAGTATTTCAGTCTGACATGCCTGTCGCAAACCTATGCATATGACACTGCGATCCTAGCTGCTAGCACAGATCTCAGCAATGTCTTAATTTAGCTCAAACAAAAGTTTCACGAAGCGGAACGCTAGTTAGAAAAATGAAAAATTTAAGCTTAGACGAAAAAAACTACGCATGTAACGCTTACCTTGTAACGTATCCCTTAACAATTGCGACGTTCTATCAAATGATGACTTTAAGTACTTGGGACCCCACATAGATTGTAGACTTACATAGAAAACTCACGTAAAGGCTACAAGAAAATAGTTAAACATAAAAAACTAGCCAAAGTCAACCTTAGTCTTGGAAATAAGGCAATCGTGTGCACAACAATGCAATTTGGACCTACAGCATGCAACTATGGGGAACAGCTAGTAATTCTAATGGAATGGTCAAAGATGAAATTCGAAGATTCAGTAAAAATCACTCTAAGCTAAATATAATTTGTTGGCTATAACACGCCTAGACGATACCAAGGAAATTAGAGCACTTAAAAGCAATCATATATTAGACTTATCATTTCGAAAATAGTTGAAGAAGAAGAATATATTTAATACATATATATATATATATATAAATGTAAATATCTGAGAATAATTGCATAAATTATTTTATTAATAACTAACCTAAATTTAGGATAAAAATTAATTTAAAATATATTTTTTATGTCTTACTTGGTATGCATAATGTTGTTGTTAGAGGACTTCAGCAATTAATGTAATTACTTTATAAAATGTACTCATTATCAGTCGTGGACAGAATAAATTAAAAAAAAATATGCAGACGAGATCTTCATTTTTGCGAATGAGACAATCTTTACTACAGACACTATAAAGTTGGTTAGACGGATAGATGGACAGCTCAGCAGGGGGGCAGGCTCAAGTGCTTTCCGCATTTGCAATTGATCAAGGCTTTATATACCTTAGCGCATTGGAACAACAAGTAAGAAAATCTTAGTCGCTCGTGAACGAATCCATTCATACCCATCACTTTTATCGCACGAACGACAAGAAAAAGCGAAAGAACTCAATCTTTATGTTCTATAATATCAAATGGACGATTTTTCCAATTTTCAAAGTGAAAGTGTTAGTTTAGGTCACTTCCAAGCTCTTTTGCAAATTTGTATGTGACAGCTGCATTTTTGCGAAGGGGAGAATATTTACCACAAATACTACATAGTTGGGCAGACGGACATGCTTAAGTGCATTTCAAATTCGAAACTGTCCAAGAGTTTCTATATTCTATTCGCGGTTGTTGAAGCCCTGTTAAATTTTTATATGAATATTGGATAGGCTTGGCTCAATTTTTTTGATAAATTTGTACCGATACTACAGCATCGCTCATAGAGTATATGTTTAAACTTTTGCAGATTTATCTGCTACGATTTATGAGTAATCAGAAAATAATCAATATTTTTATTACTTTTGAAGAACGGAGGTGTTCTCAGTTTACGCTGTATTGTGGGCGCGTGCTTCAACCGATTTAGTCCGTTTTCCATATCAATTTGCGTGGAAGAGTTTCCAATCTTTCTGTCAATTATGAAGTCGAGAGATTAATTTTTACGGCCAGGAAACACCACACGCCACAGACGGACAGATGGACAGACTGACATGTGTAAAACGATTCACCTTTTGACACTTTAGGGTATCAGAAACTTCGTTCTGGGCGTTGCAAAACTTTTGAATATACCCTCCATCGTTCGGTGACGGGTACAAAAAAACGATAGCATCGCATTTTGGATTAGTGGTTTGATGGACGCTTATTTTCGTATCGAATCGGGCTTCTAATTCATTGTATATGTGATATCATATGTGATGTGTTCGAAAATGCAAATTCGATATAGAGTTTGGCGGTGCATCGACCCCAGTTTGAATTGAAACGAAGAATATCATCCAAATAAAGATCAATTTTTTCAAACTTTTCAGTTAAGATCTAAAATGACACGGACAGATGAACAGACGCGCATACATAAAACGATTCAGAGTTCGATGCTGATGCAGAGAGTATGCAGTTTATCGGATCTCAGAGGCTTCCTTCTGGGCATTGCAAACGTTTTAAGAAAATTAACATAACCCGCATCCGTTCGTGATGGGTGTGAAAATTATAGTATATATCAATAAAAGTTGACAGTTATATTTGTAAATTCTATGTTGATTTTCTTCGTGGGAAATATATTGAAAAGTTGTTGTTTTGTGTTACAATTGAAAACATTTTGGTTTTATCAAAAAGGCAGTGACACGACGGGGTTAAATGTGATACAACGCATCTAATAAATAAATGCTTCGTAATTGATTAAAATGTTCACATTTTTTATTAAAAAATTTCAAAAATATGTTCAAATAATTTCTAAGAAATGAAGTCCATAGTTTATGTTGCATTTCTTTGCCATTGCCACACACTTAAAAACTTCTAATTTATTGATCAACACTGTTTTTTCTTAAGGGATATTTAAAGCAGAAAGGTCAACAGGCATCAGGTTGCACAAAAGTATCTGAGCAAGTTACATAAAAAAAAAAAAAACATATTTTCTTCATCAAAATGAATTTTTGTCGGCTTGAAAGTGAAGCCCATTGCTTGCAATACAATTACACTGACGGAGTTAAAGTTACGACTTCGAAGCCTGCATTAGTAAGAAATTGAAGGCACATAAGAACATTCACTAAAAGGAAGACTTTTTCTTTATTCATCAATTCATTCATCTATTTACTCCCCTTCAAAATAATCGCCCTCAAAACTGATGCACTGGTGCCAACTCTTTTTCAAATCCTCGAAACACTTCTGGTGTACACTTTTTGGTGCGGCCATAAGCGCTTCCGCAGCGATGCGGTCTTTATCTCCTTAATCGTGGCAAAATGTTGTCTTTTCAGTTTTGGACAGGGGCAAAGGTCACAATGGACTAAGTACGGTCGGTACGGTGGCTGAAGCGTGATGACGATTTTGTTTTTGGTCAGAAATTTACCGACAAGCAATAGCATCATGAGCTTACGCTTTGTTGTTGTGCAATATCCAGGACTGATTGTTGACCGAACTCGGTGTACTTGCTACGGTCTTAGCTCTTTTAACCGCTTGGATGGGAATGACGGCAATTTGGTTGCGACGCCATAACCGTACATTCATATTTGAAGTGTTGAAGTGTTGAAAGACGCAGTCAAGAGCGTAAAGCGGCCGACAACTGTACCATTTAGTCTCCAAACTTTGCTTCGAGACGTTCGAGCGTCCAAAATTTTCGATGCTCTTGAGCATCGCCGCAATGTGGGTTGTGTTGCGTTTATGTGTAGGTGCATGTAGAACAAACGATCTACAAGGATTTAAATGATCTATCCACCAATTAAGCTCTTTAGCAGGGCTACACGGCTTTCTCAGCTTTCTTACCCACTCATGCTGAAGTTACCTGCATACCACACAACATACTGCCGTGACTCGTCGTTTTTTAAGCGCACTGCCCACAAACATTGATTTTTCATACCCTACCTGATGGAGACATTGTCCAATCGGACGTTTACAAACATAATTACTTTTCTTCACCTTTTTTTCTTCCTGACCATCAACATGCCCATCCAAGTATAAAGGACATGGCCTGCGTGGCTGGTCTTAGAAAAAAAAAATCATTGTCAAAATAAATATTTTAACATTTCATTAACCACAAAATTTTCCTCATTCAAAATCTTAGTTATTATATCCTACACCAGTTGTCGTGCAGAGCTCGTACGAAGTACGAAAGTATTGCAAATTAGCAATGCTAATGGAAAAAGTTTTTCAACGCAAGCTAACCAAGCTCATAGGATTTTGGAAGCCTTGAAATCAATTGTATTGGAAGGAAATTAAAAATTCTCTTCAAATTCAATTGTTGAAGCTATAGGGCTATGGGTTGAACACAAAAAATAAGCAAAACGGACAGATGGACAGACAATCTGAATCACTTTCTCGCTCTCTCTTATATCGATACAGAACGTGATTCTGTCCATCGGTCCGCGAGAAGACGATCTAATTTCAGAAATTACTAAGTGATACGAATTTCGTCATGTGGCTATTAGTTGTTCTTGTCATTAACATTAACAAATGTCTCATCATATGTGAAAAAAAAAATAAAAGAATACACACCGAGACTAGGTTATGAAACCGCATCTCCTGCATAACCTGCATTTTGAACACGAGGAACGCAGATAACCGCAACACCTACAAATGGCGTAGGGTATAAAAATTTCAAAATGTGGTTTTTGTGCTTTTGCTGTTTGGTTCTATCAAACTGAATGAAAATATTTAAAATATTCGCGAAAGGTGGATTTAAAATAAAAAAACTACAACAGTAGAAATTTCATGGTCAGTTCATGGTACACGCAATAGCTTCCGGGAAGACCCCGAATTTAATTGATATTTTTGTATTCGATTGAATTATTTATATATTGAACTTGAATACTCTGAATACGAAATGATTTACGCATTAGTTTCGAAGCCCTAAAAAGTTAAACCAAATGAAATAAAATGATCAAGTATTTGTTTTTTAAATATTAAATTTGCATTTTGTTTTTTGTATTTTTTTTTTTTTGTTATTTTTTTTTTTTTGTTCTTTTATAATTTTTATTACTATTTTTATTATTTTTATTTTAAAATACTTTTGCGCTTCACGTAAAATGTTCTTAAGCATTGAAAGCGAAAAGTGAAGAAAAAAGAAAATTAATTTTGTATTCTAAAGCGCTTGTGGCTTACATTTTTTTTTTTTTTTTTTTTTTTTTTTTTTGCTTAAAGTGTCTCTTCTGTTGCTTACTTTCCGCAACAAGTTTTCTTTATTTATAAATTTAAGTAAATTTGCTTATCATATAATGTAATATAATATATAATTTAGGATAAAATGCAAAAAAAAAAAAAAATAAAAATAAAATATATATATATATATATATATATATCTGTATATATATACGTCCATGCATATATATATATATATATATATATATATATATATATTATGTTTGTAAAGTGAATATGTAAAAGGGTTTCTTTTTTTATTTCTAAAGATATATATTTATATATATAAATTTTTTATTTAAACCTAAGGCTTGCTTTCAGGTTTAAGTTTATCTTTTTCCTTTTTCTTTTTGTTAAATTCTTGTCTTATATCTATAAATGTATTTTCAGTTTTTTAACGTTAAGTGAATAGAAAAAATTTTTAAATCAAATGCTTTATATTTTTTACTTTTAATTAATTAGGGATTGGATAGTGTAAGAGAGTCCTTTGACTTTGTGTGACCAGACCCGAAATTCACATTCAATGTCAGTATTGTTGTTATGTTATTATTGTGGCTGTTTATTTTTCATTCATTTTTTTATTTATTTCTTTTTAAATAAATTATAAAATATAATTAAATATATATATATATATTTATATATAAATGCCTTAGGTTTTATGTGGTCCACAAAAAATTCAAATATAACTCTTTTTTTTTTTCTATTTATTTTTCATGGTTAAGCGTATTTAATGATTGAATTCAATTTTCTACGGAGATTATATAGCGTTTTTTCGGATATTGTTCTTTTGTTTTTGTTTTCCTTTTTCTTTTTGTGAATATAAAATGTAATCATTTAGCTTAGTTTGTCAAAACATTAGTTTCTTTTCTTTATATATGTTTATAATTGAAAATTCAACGATTGTTTTATACGGATCGAACGGATCAATCTCCGGACAAAATTAATAATAATAATAATAATAATAATAATAAAAAAAAAATAAAAAAAACCAATAAGTCTAGGTGCACCTTAAATGGAATTTTGTATACCCATCACTCAAATGTATATGTTAATGGGCATGTCGGAGTTTTAATAGAAGCCAGTTTCACAATTAATAGTGACACGGACTAAAATGCATCAGAAAGAGTATCCTCTTTGACTAAATCGTTTATATACGTACAAACTGGGAAAATCAATCTTTAGGAAGCGATTTCTCATCGATCGACATTGCTTTGTGTGTAAAACAAAATTGGATGAATTAAATATGCCAACAGATTAAGGGCAATGTATATACGTATGTACATTTGTGAAAGAAAAATAAATATAAAAAAAAAAAAAAAATAGTAAAGCCGAAGAGCTGAATGCTACATCTGCCCTACAGGATCTCAGTTTGAATATTTCTAGAATAAAAGAACAAATCAGGTAATGATATATATAAAAATGCCAAGCGTTTGAGTTT
>NW_023998414.1:6916600-6924038 GCF_014805625.2 Glossina fuscipes
AACGTAAAAGGATTAGTCACTTACTAACAGGCTTAGCAGTAACATCATCCCATTTTATAGAAATTTTGTTTTTTTTTTTTTTTTTACTTATGAATGAATTCACATGCGATTTATAACTAGAAAGATAATATATGTAATATTGTCTTTGCTTATATTAAAAAGGAAAAAAAAGCGAAGAAATTCTGTTTTTAAAAATGTACAAACTAAAGAAGTGAAAAGACATTGAAAAGCACCAGATGTGTAAAAAGTAAGCGAAAATAATTTTTTTTTGTTTTTTTGTTTTCACAAATTATAGGTAGTTTTTTTTTTTTTTTTTTTTTTTTTTTTAATTATAACTTCATTTTCGTTTTTCGTGTTTCTTACGTTCCAAATGGAAATAATTTACATACGAAATGTATATATATCATATATAAAATAAGAACTTAATCAATTACGACTTAGAATTTTACATCCTGCACCTCTTTTTGTGCGTTCGCTTGCATTTTACATGTCTGCGTTAAATCGGGCAAAAGAACATTGCCGCCGACAACACCGCCACCGCCGTTTATACTGTGACCCTGGCTAGAAGGTATATGATGATGATGGTTATTATTTTGATGAAAATGATGATGATGATGATGGTGATGATGATGATGATGCTGCTGATTATGTTGTTGTTGTTGTTGTTGTTGATGATGATGATGTTGATGATGCGCAGCATGATTTTGATTATAGTGATTGTAATGTTGTTGAGACTGTTGCTGTTGTTGCTGTTGGGAAGGAATCGTCGTAGTGGATGAAGGCGATGTTGACGCTTGCTGAGATATATTGTTATTCTGGTATGTTTGTTGTTTCTGATAATGATACTTTTGCGACTGTGCGCTCGTTGCTCTTATTGTGACTGTTTTTGGTGTGGTAGTAATAGTTGCGGTCGATCTTGTCGCCATATGCTGTGCTGTAAGATTTAAATTCTGGCCTTGGGTATCAACACTCACTAAATACGGCTGCAAGTTACGACTGTGTTCCTCAAAAGTCGATTCCATTTTTATCATGCAATCATGTAGATAATCCTGAAATTTTAAATTCCAAATTATGAAATTTAGATATATATATATATATATATACATCATATATATATACATCATATATATATATATATATATATATATATATATATATATATATATACATGTGGGAAAAGGGAATGGTGGACCTTGTTTTTAGTTACAAAAGAAAAAAGAAAATATCATCGTTTTTAATAAAAAATTCTTGATACGACTGTAAAACCATCACACGCTTCGCCCATAACGTTACGATTTTAATTTTTTGTTTATTCATTCGTTTCTTTATCAAGTGATTACATAAAAGCTCTTCTTTGCTTTTTACAGACAGTTGAAGTATGTTCATGTATCACTGGGCAGATGCCGCTTTTATTATTCGTTGCCAGTTTTATATAAATGCCTCGTGAGTAAATATAAACAAAAATTCTCAAAAATTTCTTCTATTGAGAAATTGCACTTAACCAACTAGAAGCCCAACTCGAAACGATGTACCCGTCACCGAAGGACAGGAGATGTATTCAGTTTGTCAAAGCGTTTGCAACGCCCAGAAGGAAGTTTCAGGTATCCGTCATAGCGTCAAATTTTAAATCTATTTGAGCATGTCCGTCTGTCCATCTAACTAATGTAATGTCTGCTTGAAACATTCCTTTGGCCGCAAAAAATGAAACTATCAACATCAATTTTGACAGAATTTGATATTGGAAGTTCTTACACGCATATTGGTATTGAAAAAAGGTCAAACCGTTCGAAGGACTTGTCTACTGTACCACTTAAACTGGCAACACCTTTGTTTTTCAAAAGGAATAAAAAATTGGTTTTCTGCTCATAAACTACATCCCAGATAAATACACCAAAATTTAAATGTATATTTTATGTGCAATGCTCTAGCTCCTGTACAAAATTGAGGAGCATTGAATACCCGATATTATCGTATATCAAAATTTAATTTTTTTTCTTTCCAATATCTTTATAACGCTGAGAAGCGAACTTTAAAAGTCAGATAAAGTATACAAATTCCTGCCCAATTTCAAATTCGGAATCCACGTAAGCTTGTCCATGTCTCCGCCTGCCGAAATCCGAGATAAACTATTCTAATATATCTTTTCGTAAAAATGAAGATGTCGCCCACAAATTTGCAAAAGAACTTGAAAATAATCAAAACCTAATAAAGAACACGCCCACGTGACTATTAAATAATAATTGAGAACATCTTTGCTTTCCGCTTTTTTTTTTTACTCGTTACTGATAAACTACAATACACGATATATACAGTAAAAGTTCCTTATTCGCGGGGGATACGTGCCGCAAATAGAAAAACCGCGAATACGGAATTTGGGTTGGATACCTATTAGTATCGTTTCATTCTTATGTATGTACTTATTAGAATCCTCGAATAAACAAATTTATAGCCGCGAATAGAGGAATTGTATCGAATTTTTTTAACCCGCGAATAAGGAAACCGCGAATGAAGAAAGCGCGAATAAGGAAGGAATTGATTATGAAGTTAGGCAAATGGAAATTGTAAGGAAATTCGGTTCTTCGAAAGAGTGGATATCGTTGCCAATGGGCGGCGCATTACCCATTCTTGCTATCTTAATGGAAATATTTATGAAGTATAAAACCAAAAATATATCAAGTATTCAATACAGGCACGTATGATCGACATTGTGAGAACCGGGAATTAAACCTTCTCTGCTATTGGCTAACGAAATTGTTGCATTATTTATTGAATATTGAAAATACAAATAAAAATAAAAAATAAAAAAATGACATATAAAGATATTTTCATGAAATTTAAATTTTTTTTAAATAAAAGGTAAATCAAATTTACGGACAAAGTAAGTGCTAGTAGTAATAAGTCAAGTGAACTTCGATATAGTCATTAAAAGCTAAGCGTGTTACAAATTGTAAATCAAATTTCGAACGCAGGATATTGCAAATAATAGCGATTTCTATATACAATTACATGATAGTTTGTAAAAAGTTATATTTCTCGCATTTCGATCGAAATTTAAATTTCATATTTTGAGCGGGTCCGCGTTAAGCTTATATCCTGAAATGGAATGCAACTCATAAACAAAATGTTTACTTATAATTTCCACGAATTATATATATATATATATTTATATTTATATATTTATATATTTATATTTATATAAATATATATATATACATATATATATAATAATGAAGTTCTTCTTTTATTAGCTTTCTGTCAACAAATTTGAATGACTGAGCATTTTTGCTTTCTTTATTAGATCGGAATTATATTTCTGCACACATCAATAATATGAACTAAAATCCGGCACAAAATTCTAGGAAAAAAATAAATGTATATATATATATATATCGTCCAAGTTAAGATTGCGGGGGCGAACCAAGAATTCGTTGCTTTGCCAATAAAAGTTTCCACATAAGAATGCTTTGATCAGCCATAAAAATGAGTGAGATGACACTTCTAGTAGTTTCTAGCAGTATCACTAGTATATATAAAACCGCACCAATGTATATATATACGTATATGTGTATGTGTGTCGACAATGAAATATTTAATTGTGGGAAATATATTTCTAGGAATTAATGTAGTAAAATAACAAAAAAGGAAACACCAAACTGTGTTTCTCACATTCTCACACAATCGATAATAGAAACGAATTCCATGTGTTATGTAAATAAAAGTCTTTCGTAGAAATAAAAAAAAAAAAAAAAATAAAAAAAAAATAATAATATTAAAAGAATTCATTAAAATAAAAATAAAAACAAGAAGACATTGAGTTGAGAATTTACTTTCTCTCCTTGGCCTGGAGTGAACTTGAAAAATTTTAAAACGCCTATATATGGTGTGTCGCACTGTGACGACAATGACACTCACTATACATAAAATGATTTGTGTTAATAAATGCGACCTCGACATTTAATTAATTTGCAAATTGCTATAGACTCATTAAAACTAATTTATTTTGAAACACAACCGATAAAATTGCATAATATGATCCTGGGAAATGGAGTTTAGCATGTCTGCAGCATATAAATAACTTGACAGTCTGCGACAGTTTTTATACCCGAACAACGAACAACGGAATAGTGTATTCATTTTGTCAAAACGTTTGGAATGCCCAGAAGGTAGCGTCCGAGACTCCATTCTTAATTAGCATGAAATTTGTTTGTCCCCGTCTGTCAGTCTGTATAATATCTGTTGTAAGCATTCTCCTCGCAGAAATGAAGCAATCGACTTCAAAATTTGGCAGCAACATTGCAAGTTATTGCACGCAGGTTGGGCCAAATCGATCGAAGGACACGCCCACAACGCAACGTAAACTTAGAATACATCTGTTTTTCAAACCCAATAAAAAATTGTATTCTTGCTCATTACTCATAAACTACAACCGAGAAATGTACAACAATTTGAACGCATGGGCGATGCTGTACAAAAATGGTTAAGGCAGACCGCGTCTGCCCAATATTATAGCAAAATGCCTACAAAATATATAAATTCTTGGCCAATTTCAAATTTAGAATGCACCTAAGCAAGTTCATCTGTCCGTCTGCCCAACTAAGTAGCATCTGTGGTAAACATTCTCCGGCTTGCGAAGATGCATATATATCGTGTACAAATTTGCAAAAGGATTTAGCAATGACCATTGATGACTTTTTCGCAAGACAAGCTTACAACGACCTACACACACCTAGGGGACAAAAAGTTTTTATTTTGAAAATAGATAAAAATTCAGTCGCGTCCACTCCATGCATGAAAGTGGATGAAAAATGCATTTAATTTTACTCCTTTTTCATTTTTAGAATAATGGGTAATGGGTATAAAAAATTCGGTGAGGACCGAACATAATTTTCTCGCTTTTTTTTTTCAAATATTTTAAGTTCTCTTACCTGTTCAACGCTAGTTAAATCGGTGAGAAGATTAAATAAATGACGTAAATTTTGACCGGTACGTAGATGCCAATTTAAACCACTAAGAGCAGCAGCGATACTTGAAGCAGCTATTGTACTGGCCGTGTACACGGAAAAATTATGCTCTGTAATGAAAATAACGTATGAAAGAACAAAAGAAAGAAAGAATCAAATATCGAAAAGCAATAGGTTTTACAAAAATGAATGAAATGCCAAATTTATGGCCGTTAAACCCTTTAGCCGAGATCAAAACAAACCCATCTTGATGCAAATCGTTCTCAATCGACAAAAGGCTGACAACAATTTTATTTCTTATTAAATCTGTTGTGCTAAGAATATTGTAAGAAAATGCATAACATTTACAATTAATACATTAAGCTGAACTTTAATTAGCGGCAATTACAGTGTATGCACACATAAGAAGCCCACACGAGAACAGCAAGCACAAGTCAATATAAAATTGCTCAGAATTGACAGGAGTTGAGGATGGCGTAAATACAAAACTATATAGTTCGAGTATAATTTTCAAACATTTATTTACTTTATTTACTGTTACGATCAACTTAAATGTCCATCGAAAAAATGTCAAAAAAAAAAAAAAAAATCGTTTCACGTGATATCTTAAAATTATTGCAAATATCTTTTTTTCTATATTGAAAGATTTCGCTTGTATTTGCTTCATTGGGTGGGGATGATGCAACGAATATATGGATAATGTAAATGTGTCCGAGATTTTCGTGAATTAAGCGACATATATGCAGATCTTGTGAATATAATCGATTTACGTATAATAATCGATTACGTACATATGTACTTGCGTACATATATTTCGTTGATCCCTATATTCTATATTCGTGGAGTGGTTCCATCCAGTGTAGAAAAACGTTAACGTTTAACATATGTTTTGTGCGTCATGACAAGCGAAAATCCCGTTGGAGGACTCTGATCTTTAGAGATTTGTAATGAAAATTGAATCAATCGAACGCGTGAAATAGTAATTATTAAGGCTACTATTAAATCATACCAGGCCAAGTCACGGGACAGAGAGCAAGTAGCACAGCGATTATAGTAAAAGCAAACAAATCTAATAAATGTGCAACATGCGCTCATATTGCCACCGGAAACAGGCGTTACCATTATGCATGACACTGCATAGTTTTTTTTTTTTAAAGCAGGCAAGCCAGACAGTGAGATGAATGAATGAATAAATGAATGAATGAATGAATGAATGAGAGAATGAATGAATGAATGAGTGAATGAATGAACAGACAGAGGGACGAATAGACAGACGGACAAAAAAAAACGGATGAATGTATGTTCGGACGGACAAACGAGAAGAACTATGAACTCGAAAAGCATTTCATGCAGCCAGGAGCATGTGTGAAAATGTATGTAAGCGTGAAAATGCGAAAGAGTCAGTGTGGCGGCGGCGGCGGTGTCATCTGTTGCTTCTTCGTGTGGGCCGTTGCTATTGTTGCAATTCAACTTAATACACAGACGCACGCAACTGCATTCATATATATATATATATATATATATATATATGTATATATGCGAAAGCAGCAGCAAACAGATTGTGTTACATGTTTAATTAGTAATAAATGTAAGAAGTTTGTTTATGTGATTCGTTTGCTTTTCCTCTTCTTGCAATTCCAACGAAATCTTAAAATCTCAGACATTCTCTAGTGAAAACAAACATTAAACCAAAATGAGATATGATTTTTTTTTCTCTTTTTTATTTATTTGCTTCTTTTTTTCTTGTGTTGTTTCTTTTTTCTTTTTTTTTTTTTTTTTTTTTTTTTTGCTTACGTTGTTGGGCTTTATTACAAAACTGTCATGTATATCCTTTTTATATACATTGTAGTTGTAGTTTTTTTTTCTTTTCAAACTTTGAAATTTCGCAACCACTTGAAAGTGGCGTGAGAAAAAAATGCGAATTACTACAAAAAATGATGATGCTGTTGCATGTTGGCCTTTGTATTCCTTCGCTTAAGGGACAAACGAATGCACAGGCAAAGTAAGCTAAAATCACTTCATAATGTATGATCATCATCATTATCATTATTAAAAGATTGCTTTAAAATTCTGACAATATTTAAAACCTGTTTCGCTTGGTTTATGGTATAAATGTTGGGCGCAAACAATCTCAGGCATATTTCAAAAATAAAAAAAAAATAAAAAAAAATAAAAAAAGGAAAAAAATGAAAAAAGAAAATTGTTTTATATACAAAGATTGAAGTTTCGAAAATCGCGAGCCAAGAAAGAAAATTTAAAATTATTTGCACTAAAACTAGATTTGATTTCAATTCCGTTCCCAGCAAGTGTAGTTTCGAGTTGTGGAAAGTAATGCTACATGTGCTATCTAATCGAAATGAAGGTAAAACTTTTACATAGTCAACGCTTGATGAGATGAAAATGTTAATTTGGACACACTATTCGAATCGTTGCCTCTATAAGGCAAAGCACTTATTGGAAAAAAAAAAGTTTCTTTT
>NW_023998414.1:6924138-6932348 GCF_014805625.2 Glossina fuscipes
TATATATATATATATATATATATATATATATATATATATAATGCATTTATTGTTTAGCACGGTTCTCACTTTTCTTTTTTGTTTTTCTTCATTTATCCTACTGTCTCAACATTCGTGCACTTTGCCGGCTTTGGAGAGCGACATCAGGCTTGAGTACATTTGCCTGGCTCTTTATTTGTTTTCTTGAAAAATTCCGCTTTCAACCAAAGGATATGTGAGCACGCCAACAACAACAATACAGTACGTCCTATAGCAATCAGTTGATATGTATTGCTTGCGTCTTTATTTTTTTTATATATATATATTTTTTTTTTTTTGGCTTTGTTTCGTTCACAAACCTTTAGCGGTGGTCACAATAAATTATTTTACATTATTAACAACGCTATTAAAACAAAACACTTAAAGCTCTTCTACTCTCGCGTACTTCTTCCTTATCCCACCTTGTCATACGGCACTTTCTTCCTTCCTCTTAGCCTTCCTATCTCTCTATCCTTGAATGACTTATACGCTACCGCCAAGTGTATAATACGCATACATATATATATATATGTGTATGTATATATCTATATATGTAGAGAGAGAAAAATATTTGCACATAAACGGTGACTGAAATTGAAAAGCCAGTCAAAGCAATGTTGTCTTTAATTTCATTGATTTTTTTTTTTTTTTTTAAGTATACGAATGCTTGTATGTATGTACGTATGTATGTATGTATGTATGTGTGTGTGTGTGTGTACGCGATCATACTGTGCCGTCAGTGTAAACCGGATTCTTGAATGTTTTTGTTTTTTTGTTATTTATTTATTTATTTTTCTTGTGCGCCACCTTAAAAGACTCCTGCCATGTTCATCTCTCTGACTTTTTTTTGACGAATAGCAGCAGTACTATCATTCCGTACCCAAGTCAACACGTCGTTACTAGAGAGATACGAAATATTAAAAGGCCAACTTTATGTAAATTATGTGTCGTTACGTCCGAGACATACACAAACATATCGTGAAACGGACCTTAAGCTTAAAGCTATTCAACCGGCATACTCACAAAGACACCTACCTCGATACCCAATAAAAAGGAATGTCTTGTTATTTCGTAAGTTTTAAATTTCAGCAAAAAGGCGCTCAATTAAGACATAAATTGAACGAATTTATGCCTTTCAACGCCATTGAAAATATATATATATTTATATTTATATATATATATATATATATATACATGTATATAATAATAAAAAATACAAATTTGTTTTCATTATAGCCCCCATCACCCGGAACAATATACTCGATTTGTTATGCTCTTTGTAACATCATCAACTAGGAAACGATGAAACTAAGTTAAGGCAATCAATTATATTAGTTCATGTGACGGGAATGCTAATAAAATTGTGAAATGTTTCGCATGACTATGACCGTCGCATCTGTTTCTCAAATAAAATCAAAAGGTATCGTAAATAAAAACAGAAAAAGTTTCCCCTCATTACAGGATATATACCGTATAGTTAATCTGTGATTATTTTCTTTTGAGGTTATGTCGCAACATTTGTTTTAGTTTTTGTTTTTCCTCCAAATTGTTGTACTCTGACGTCTGGCTTTTTACTCATGGAATGGTAAGAACTTTAATCGTTTTTGCATTTTTTTTTTTTTTTTTTATTTATTTATTAAAATACACGGATATCAGGTGCATACAGGGTCAATTTCCTCTTTTTTCTAATAGTATGGATAAGTAAGCAATCGATTAAATATCGATATAATGAGACGCAGAAATATTACGAGAACTTGTGAGCTTTCATTGACGAATTCTCGACTACAAGTTCCTGACGCATATTACGGAGGATTTCAGTAGAAAGTAATGAGCTCGACAATTTTTTTAAAAAGAAAACAGGTAAAGCATTGTGCAAATAATGAAAATAATCAATTTAATACTAGCTCTACGCACAACTGCTTACGAGTTAATGTAGTTGCTGTATAAAATGCACCGGTTTCGGTACACGGGAACAAATTTATTAATTTTAAATAAATTCTTTTTTCTTACGGCAAAAACAGCGTTGCAAGCACTCCTTCTCTCTAATATGTTATGAACGATCATCGCTGATCAAATGTCCTTAAAATCAATTGCAAAGACCGAAAGACATGCACAAACTGCAATTCAACATAACAATTACTCTAGTGTTATGTGTAGGAAGAAAATGATAGAAATTTAAAGAAATGTTTGCATTCAAATGTGAAATTGTTAAGTTGTCAAGGTTTGTCTTCTCTGGCGGCGCGGCACTATTAAAATTATAAACAAAAAAAAAGTAAATTAATATAAAGAGAAACTATTATGGAATCATAGTAAAACCACAGACTATGGGGTGAATTATAAGTGTTCAACTACTCGGAATTTTTTCAATTTAATTTGTTTATTTATCAAAAAAAAAAAAAAAAAGAAAGAGATTGAGATGGAGATCATTTTCTATTTTACAACATTTTTAAATGGCTTATAGACAAATCAACATTACAAAGATATTTCGAATGATCGGCTTTTCCTTTTCAAGTTGACGACAAAATTAGTATACCTCCATCTTAGAGGGTATAATAAATAACAAGAAAAAAAAACAAAAAACAAAAAAGAGAAATATAAGAAAAAAAATAAATAAACTAATAAAAACCAAGATTAGTTCAATAATAAGTAAAGCAAAGCGAAACATTACAGAAAAAGAAATGAACCCTTTAAACTCACACTTCTCAGATAACACGAACGAAACGAAAAAGCAAGAAACATAAAGTGAAGATACCTCAGAATATTTTAAATCGTCTTTTTCTTTTTTTTTTTTTTTTTTGTTTTTCATTTTCGCTTCTGCCCACACCAAGAAAATAAGTTTTTTAACTTTGTTAGACCCTCTGTAACATTCACTTGGTCTATGTCTGTGTCGAAACAATTTCTTTCCCTAACGATTTCGATCATCTTTTCATTGTCCTGTGTTTCTCTGTTTGCTCCAAAACTTGTCAAAATGTCTTAGATATGCGAAATTTCTCAAATGTGCGCTCAGCACTTTTTTAGTTTCAGAAGTTCCGGAAGAGTTTGGAAATTATCCGAAAATCTAACTAAAAATAGATCTACAATAGATATGAACTGGAGATGATCAATATGAAAAAGGTGAAAACGTGCTTCATACACATATACATATACACATACACACAAACAACTACTAGGTACAACTTAGTACGACTGCCTATAAAAGCCTCTCAGAATGAAGATGATCGATATGAAGAAGTTGAAGCGCTACCAAAACTGGTAGCTATTACTAGCTAATGAAACTTTTCGATAAAAATGAGGTCTATTCGCTCTAAATGAGCGCCATTGTGACGTCTACGGCAAAAACCTGATCACGAACAGAGCAACTTATTCCGAAATCTTACTTTATATCGTTACGAATTGAATGGGGAACAGCACCAATCACACCCCTCGCATCGCCGATCTGTGTAGACTTTAGTGGCCATTATTTTCGTTGTAGTGGTAAAGTATCCAAGATTCGACTTTAAAATGACTTTAGCTCCCTTGCTTGCTCATTGTTATTATTTTTAATTTTTTCTTTCTAAAGTAAATCAATTTTAATTTTCATTACGTGATTAAACTACTGTTAACATTCCAAAAGAAATTGATTTTTTTTGTTTTTTTTGGAGGGAGGGGAGAAATTCGAGCCCTTAAATAAAATAAATTTGAAATATTTTTTCATTTATAAAATATCGTTGAAAAATTAAAAATTATAACAGAAAGAATAACAAAGCGATTAAATTTCAAGTAAACACTGCTTACCAAGGATCTCACACTTAACATTAAAGTCAAGTGTTCGTACCGAGTTTTGTTTTTCAATGCGTTCACACACACTTGCCGGATACATAAATAACTAACAAAAAAAAAAAAAAAAAAAAAAAAAAAAAAAAAAAAAAAAAAAAAAAATGCATTTTTTCTTTTTAAAAATTATAATAATAATAATAATAACAATAGTAATAGTATTGGATATTACGTTTTCCTGGATGTTTATAAAAGAACTCCCAGCAGGATTCCAAAAACATTAATAAAATTCGGAATATTAAACAACAAGTGAGCATAGTACAGTTAATTAAGCTACGCTAAGTTGTGTTCATGCCGAACGTTACTTCACTTGGTAAACGCCACTAAGCATGAATCTTTTTTTAAGCTAAAGTGCATAACTGACAGAATTGATTTCAACTCAAACTTTTCCCTTTATTCAAGAAATCGTAGCATTATTATGCGCCCCTTTCCCTATCGCTAAGTTGTGAAAATCAATAAACGAAAAATTTGTGGAAACAATGTATGAAAATAAATGGTTTCGTAATTAATGAACAAATTATTACTAAATAAATTTTTACACGTAAATCCGTAAACACCGGTTTTCCGTAACCTAATTATATACCCAAATGGACTCAAATATCATAATTGCCCCGTCATCGTCATTCTCACAAAGACTGAAAAAAAAGAAAAAAAGCTACATTTTGATACTCCATTAGATAAAATGGGCGCGGCTGAATTTTTCTATTTGTCAGAACAAAGTTGGAAATTTATATAGTGTATGTGTTGTACTTTATGAGCAACAAGCAAAAAACACGGAAAAAGAACGTGTTCACAACTTTTGTTGCATATGCCTGTGGGCGTTGTAGGCGTGTCGTTTAATCAGGTGGAGACGAAAAGACTGAAAAGGTGAGGTGCATTCCGCATCTGAACCTAAGCACGTCCGCGTGTTTGTCTGTCCATGTCCCCGCCTGTTCAACTATGTAGAACCTGCAAAGAAATATTCTCCCGTTAGCGAAACTGAGGACATCCCCTAGACATTTGCGGAGAATTTGAAATTTGCCCCAAACTGTTCAAAAATAGGTCTACAACGTCGGCACTCCTACACAACTAAAATTGCGAATGCTGTTGCTCTCTGCATATTTCGTTTGTTACACCTAAAGCACAACGCATTCGACAGATTTTACTTTAACGAATTAGTCGTTAGTTATTTAGAGGTTAAAATTTCGCTGGCCTGAAGTTAGCCCCAAAAAAAAAAAAAGACACATACTTAATGTTAGAAAAAATTAAAAAAAAAAATATCTATTGTTACTATTTATCGTATAGTGTATGTCTATATAAAAAAAGAATTAAAAAAAAAATTAAGTTTTTGCGGACGTACGTAACACCGAGAAAAGCTTAAGATAAATCCGCCTTCTATTACACCGATTCAGAATCACTTTCTGCGTCGATCTAAGATTATCTGTCCGTCTGACGTCCGTCCATGTAATATTGCCGTAATTTTTAAAAATTTTTTGATTCAAGGCAAGGCGAAGACGTGTTTTAAGTTGCGATCACCAATCCGAAGAGTTTAAAATTAACGGAAAACCTGCAATTTTATAAAGCTCTCTTATAAAACTTGAGAGCTATCTTGACTAAGTAAAAATAGTAGAAATATTTTCGGCGAGGAACAAAGCTAAAGTCGCATAATTGTTTTATCGGCCGAGCTGATGCATATATTGAAGCCTGTCACAGATCGCTTTATCAAACAAAATTTTATCGGCAAGACTTCCTGGCGTATACCAACAAAGGGTAAATGGACACATTTGGAGCAAGTATTAGAGTATTGCATAGGAGGATCGATTTCCATATAAGCCAACTATTAAAAGAAGCTCGTGGTTATTTCCGAACATTTTTACGTCCAAGTTTAAGATAAATCGGGATCAATATATGGTATTTGAAAGTGTACCGCAAACTCTAGACATTTTTTTCTTTCTTTTATATGACCAATCGCTTAGATGATATCCCCTTTCTCTTAAGCATTGAGGTAAGAGGAAAAGATAGGATTGTCGCGGCCATTGCCTAGTGGGTATTTTCCCAACTGGTTATGCCTTGACCGACTGAGCATTCATCGAAATAAACTCTAGGGGTCATCGTATTTACCTGCATATATTCATTCTCTATCCGAAAGGCCTAAAGACCCCAAGTAAACCTTCAGGATATGTATGCATGTATGCATGCACACACATGCATGCAGTAATATGTATGTATATTCATTGCCAGGCCAACATTATTACGTATAATATACATTGTATGATTAAATGAAATTTACCTTTGGCTGCTAATGATATAAAGGCTTGGGCATGTTGTCGTACTTTATCCACCTCCAAGTCGGGATATTTCGTACTTCTAATGGGCAGGCGTATCAATAACAATTCCAAGAAATCCAAAGGCGTAACACAGGACAAATCCCAACCTAAACGACTCAGAACAAATAACTCCCATTTCTGTAAAATAAAAAAACAATAAAAACAAGAAAGAAAAAGAAAATGAAAAGCAAACAAGAGAATAAATAAATGAAATATACAAACAAAAAACAAACAATTTGTCACAAAAATAGTAATAAGAACATAAACGCCATAATAATAAAAATTGAATAATAATTTTTTAATGATTTGTTGTAAAGAAATTTGAGAAAAGGAAATATTGTTCCATATACGAACGAACACACGAATATTTACTTAGTATCTTTGTATATACGTTGCACGTAAGGAGTCAATATAAGTGGTTGTCAACGCTAAGTGGCTGTGGTAGTGATCGTATAGCGCCATATCAACCCAGATTTGCAAAAGTATCGAGACAAATAAGTCGTTTTGCATACGACATGCAACGCCCTTTGAATACCTTACCTTACCTTACCTTACCTTAAAGTAAATATAGATAAAAAAAAATCAAGCAATTTTCAATTTGCCGTACATTCGTTATCTATTATGTGAAACGAAATTTGTTTCAGTTTTCAATTTATTGATAAATGAATTGAATTTTTTTTTGCAAAATTCTAATTTTTAGGTTTGATTTCTAAACGTTAAGAATTAAAAATATTTGTAAATAAATCAGAGATTCACGCTTTCCCATTACTTATGTATATGTATGAGTCATGGATTTCATAGAGGTTTCATATTAAGGCTATTCTCCTTTCGTTTTCGTCGCTAAAGCTTAAGAGTATTATTCAATTTTGTCAGAGGCCCTATAAAATGTATGCGCATTTTTCAAGTCGAAATAACAATGTCTGTCCATACGTCTGTAATCTGCAATTTTGAATATCATTCATTGGATAGATAGGTGCAATTTACCACCGCATATGTTATTAATTATTGGGCAAAATTAAAATTCGTTTATAATTTCAATTTGCATATGCAGCGGAAATAATAATGAGAACGAGCAAAAACGTTTTTTTTTTTTTTTTAGTTAATAATATATGATAAAAAATATAATAGATATGAATTGAAAAATTTGCTATAAATATTCTTCCTCTTATTTCGATACTCGTTCGGTAGCTTATATCACGGGGACTATTACTTAAAGTATATAAAATTACTTTTCCCTTTTTAATAATTGTTTATTTCGATATTGACATTAGTGACCAATAGGCTTTAAAAACATAACCTAAAAATGTGAAAATAAAGCTGGATTTTTTTCGAAGAATAAATTTAACCCAACTGCATATATAAGCGATTTCTATGCACCTAATGGCGTAATTAATGTAAATTTTTTTTTCATTCTTTTTGCCTTTTTAAGGTGTTTTCAATGCGATACCAAATGTGATATACCTTCATATTTACCCGCAAAATGATACATTTGCCTGCGTGCTGATCTACGTAATTATGCGACGAATTATAGTGAAAAACCAAACAATGCGTTTACATATTGAATGTAAACATATATATATATATATATATATATATATACAATGTATATGTACAAATGAGGGTAATTTCTAAAACATAAAGTTCTGCTTAACTTTATGTGCATTAGTTTTATTAATACTTATGTGCGCATACAGTTAATTATGGTTATCGCAGTACCGCAGTCAGCTTTATGGAAAACTGTCGTATTAGAAAAACCAGCCACAAAAACCAATCATTTACAAAGAAAACCGCACCTCTCGGACCCCTTTCCCTATTTACGAGTGTCTGGGAACTCGCAAAACCGCCACTACTACCATCACAACTTCACGACTATAGATTTTAAATATAAGAAAGCAAAAAAAAAAAAAACAGAAAAACAAAAAAAACGAAAAAACAAAAAGAAAATAACAAAAAAAAAAAACTAGCAAAAGAAAAAACCCAAACGCATACGATACGGCACATTGAAAATTTCGAAATTAGTTCATTTGTACGCACATTATTTGAGCCCTACGATGTTGTCTGTTGTGTGCGTGC
>NW_023998414.1:6932358-6957242 GCF_014805625.2 Glossina fuscipes
AATAATAAGGAAAATTATAAAAACAAATATATGCACACAAACACACAACAACAACATAACATTAAAAGCATGTCGTTATTGTAAAGAAAAAGGAAAACATTATACAAATTACAACCAAAGATACCAAAGATAACATATAAACCCAGTCCCAGTTTTACATGACATATTTTTAGTTTACCCTCATTGCCAATAAAGCTATGGATCAGTCTTGGGCCCTTTTCTTAGTTTTAATTCACTAAAAATGTTGCTAACTAACTGACTGCCACTTGTCTACATATATTCGATTGAAGGATTGCCTGCCTGAGACTTCGAATGGATCAAGTCATTAATTTATTTTAATTCACTATCCTGCTTAGGGGATGTTCGGAACACGCTAGCGGCTGATAGGCGCTGTTCGTAGAAGGAGAAGAAAAAAGGCAGCTGTATTTGGTGTACGTTGCGCAAACGGGGAAGGAGACAACGGCAAGCAATTCTCTTCTAAGGACGATAGTGCCGTTGAATAATGTCATCTTGCGCCGTATGTTACGAACTTGAAGATGAGTGTGCGGAAACGCTAAGACATCCGAGTTAACTTAGCCGTGTTAAGTAACTTGATTTTTTGACAAATTTCTTTTACCTGTGCGCATCACTTGTCTTCGATGCATCTCTGTAGATAGGCACAAGGGAGCCTACATGCACTGATGTGCACAATGCTGAAGCGGGGGTAATGTGTTTGCTTTACCCGACCAAGGGTCTCAGGTCAAGAAGAGTATGCTCCCACTTTAATCTTATGCGATATAAAGGCTGTGTAAAGAAAGGTGCGGATCTCGTCTGCAGTAAAGCCGGTTTTCGTTTTTAAAAACCTATGTGCTTCGACGGTTCAACGAGCCCTTTTGTCAATTTCACGCTAATGAGATCATGAGTTACCGATGCTTTTACTTCAGCATCACTAAAAATATGATGAATTTTATACTATTGTGGTAGACTGTTATTAGTCTTGTTGCATACTCTCTGGCAAGTTAAGAATTTTCCATCTCTTTCATTAGACCATTGAACATATCACAAGTAATGGCTTGAATAATACACCAATGTCGACGAGCGACAACATAGGCTACATAAAAGGATAGGTGAAGTCGTAGTAATTCGATCAGAATCGATTCAGAATTTTATGCTCATCGAGAATATATATTATATATACTTTGCGGGGTATCTGAAGTTTCACTGTGGACGTTGCAAATGCTTTAACGAAATAAATATACCTCTTATCCGTGGGTGATCGGATGGTATAATAAATGCCGTCCATTTCAATGTCAGTACAATTTTTTTCTTTAGCTTTTTCAAATAGTCCAACGGATTGAGGAATAGTAATTCTTGCTTCATGTATTTCCTGAGTTTTGGCTTTCGTTTTCGTTCTAAAACAATTAAGTTTTCCTTTACCCACCTTTTTCATGAATTCAGTCCCTTCTTGCCTTTACGCTATCTTGAAGGAACCAATTTTCTATTTGTAGAGATGAAAGGTTGTTGAGATCGCCATTTAATCTATAAGCTCTTATCATCACAAACATTCTCACTTTTGTGCTCACTCTTGTGGTATGCATTTTAGTCCTTGTGTATGTATGCCAATATTATGAAACGAGTAGCATTGATCGAGATTCTAGCGATAACAAATTTAGCACTAGCGCAACAGTGTTATCGCTTTACCTAACCCTCCCCCATCCATTTCTTCTCACATATATTCTTACAAAAAAAAATAAATAAATAAATTAGATAAACGGTGTAAACGTTTCTTCTAACAACTTTATCGTTCAACATTCATTAAAATTAATGCTTGTGCTTTCTTCTCATCGTTTCTATCACGTTTCCGCATCGAATTTGATATTCCGGAGTAAAACGACAATAACAAAACTTTTTTCAATATTAATTTTGCACTAAAACGGGATTTTTAATTTATGAAAATCACAAATTGTCGTGTAAAGTAAAAAAAAAAAATAAAAAAAAAACGCGACGTTACAAAATGAAGCAAATTAAAACTAAAGTATTGTCTCTGAGCATAATAATAATAATTGTTACCTCTCAAAGGTTGCAATCTAATAAAGCTGAACAAATATTAAGTTTTTTTCGTACGCCTGCCTTTACCCATTTTCCAAAATATTCCATAGAAACATCACGATTCATTTTTTTTTTTCATTTTTAATACACTTTTCTAGTTTATTTTAATTTTTCAAAATTTTCTCTTCATAACTCTCACAAATGCTCCATGCGACATGCTCAAGAGCAGAACATAAAAATATGTTGTTTCTTGTTGTCTTCCAATTTATGCTTAAACGTCTTTTAAACGCTTGGTGCAAAAACGCACCAACGAGACCGTTTTTACCGTCGCTTGGCAGAAACATATGGTTTGATGGCATAATGTATGTATCGGAGATTGTGCTCAGCAAGATACTCTAAAGTGCACAATATTGTAATTCTGATTCGACACGTCTACCCTACGCCACGCTATTTATAAGTAGATACTATTCTCAGCCTATGTGTACCATTTTCGGTACATAGTCGCTACAGTCAATTTAACAATCCTTAAAAGTACTTTTTTTTGCAGTTATATGAAAAATAAACTTTTCGCCATGCCCCTTCGAAACTTTACGGACAGTTTTCCAAACATTATTACGAGGCATAAGATAATGCTAGCAATCAAATTTTGAATTTCTATTTAAAAAAAAAAAAAAAAAGAAAATGGTCTGAGCATACAAATGCATCTAAGCCTGTATTGAAAAGAATAGGCGTGGCAAGAGACATATTAGTGAACAGACTAAGCCCTGCTGAAAGAATTTTGTAGCTGCAATCGCAAGTCTGGAGAATAGAATATCGAGAAGAAAAAAGCTGACAGACAAATCTACCTACCATAAGCGTCAGTATCTTTTTAAAATGAGTTTTTCTTTCAAATAAAACAAAAAAAAAAAAAAAAAATTTAAGCTTGTTTACAACTTTGGTCGAGAGGATAAATTCGATGACAATCGTTTTCATTTTGATTGAAAATTTTGAGAATCAAGTTTTCTTTATACGTGGGCATCGTCTTAAATAATTACGCTTATCTTGATTATGTTAATCGATACAAGTATTTATTTTTTTATTTTCTTTCAATCGTTTCGTGTGTTTTTTTTTTTTTTTATATAATCAACCACAGTAAATACTAATTCGATAATTTAAATTGTTGTTGTTCAATCAGTATATTAACTACAAAAAAAAAAAGGGAATGCTAAGCAAACTGCCCCAGCGACAATTTCATAGCTTTTCATTAGCATTATTTGCTTAAAATCTTGTAGCTTAGATAACACGTTACTTTACCGAGAAAGTAGAAAAAAAAAAGGAGAAATCAATTGACCATTGGCCCTTTTATATCCCTAGTCCTTAAGCTATGCGTAAGCTTTTTAACACTGATAATTCCAATGTACAATTAATAAAAATTGTTAAAAAATAAACTCTATCCCCTAAAATTGTTTTCTCCATACAAGGTACTTGATGCGTTCAATTCTTCCGAAATTTCAGGTATAGTTAACTTGATTGATATTTGATAAAAATTTGACTTGTTTACATGTTGTCGTTCGGCGTATATTCAAGTTTTAAGAGATAGATATCAGTTATGGAACTACTACAGAACGGCTGACCGATAAAAGACGTTATGTGTAAAATCGTCGAAAAAGTAGTTCGATCCAAACGGTTTCGAACAGCGCTTGTCTTTGGGTCAAAAGACATAAGTGTACGAATTTCATCAGAATATCTCAAAAATTGCCACATGTAGGTTGGATACAAATATACATGGACGGACAATATACGAACAGACAGACGGACAGACCAGCTTGGAATGACTCTCTGAATCGATCAATGTAATAAAAAGTGAGTCTATCTCAAATCCTTCTGAGTATTACATAGATCCGCACAAACTTAATATATCCGGTAGTGCAAGTGGTGTAGGGTATGAAAATGCAGCTAAAGCTATGAATTGATTATGTTGGCTTAAAATAAAATTGCAATGGGCTACGAAACATAGGACACAACATTTTTGACCAGAGCGCAATGAAAATTCCCGTCCGTCCGTCCGTCCGTCCGTCTCCCATAAAGAACATCAACAATGGGAAAATAATTCCCAGCTTTGGCCGGCAAATGTTACCGTATCCCGTGATAGTCTGCAGACTTGGTCCGCCTCAAAGACTCAAATTGCGAGCTTTTTGAGTTTTCATAGCGATCACATTCATCATCAAGACTGTTTCGTTGTTATTTAGCTTCTGCGATCCCGAGGCCTAGTGACTACCGGAGGAAACCGGTTGTCAATGGAATTCTTATACCAACAAATAGATAATAGATAAAATTTATATTATATTTCGTTAAAAAAAAAACTAAGAAAAAAAAAAGTCAATCAAAAAGACAAAGGACACTACGAAACAGGTGAACCTAAAGGGCACTATTTGATGCTTTGGCATATCTTTCTGTTTCTTTTATCTTTTTTTTTTTTCTTAAAAGAGTTTCTTTGAAAATTGAAAAGTAAAGCTAAAATAATTTGCATAAAAATTTGTTGACGCGTGGTGGGTGATTTAGTTGTAGTGTATTAAAAGCATTGCGACTGCAAACTTTACAATGCACGAAACAAGGCTTTTGTTGTTCTGTTTTTCATTTCATTTTTTTTACTCGAATTTCAAAATCATTCACCTGCAGAGTCACAATTTAGTTGATCGTGACTTTCCTGTTCACATATATATACATACATACATACATACATACATACATACATACATACATACATACATATATATACAGAAAAGCGCGCTCGATGTCGACATTATGTATATAATATATAAAAATTAAATAAACACGTACACGTAGTGTTTATCTCGAATTCCCTGCATGCATTTCATAGCATTGTAACTTGGAACTGATTTAATAGCCCTTGAAAAATATAGCGTAACCTAAGGAAAGGTAATAAAAATATAAGTTTTCGTTTTTTTTTTTTTTTTTCATTTTTTTATTCTAACCTTGACGACACAAAAAACACATGCTTGAAAGTTTGTAAATTATAGAAAAAAAAAAAATGAAAGAGGAAAAAATGTGTGTATATAATAAAACAATAATTTGCACTTATGTGGCGTCGTGACGGCAAAAAAAAGAAAAAAAAACGGGTAATTGTAAAAGAAAACACAACAACGTTAGAAAATTAATTGAATATCAGTAAGCGCAGCCCTAAAATTAATATTGAAAAAAAAATAAATAAATAAATAAACAAATAAAAAAAATTATAAAATATTGTAACTGGCGTCAAGTAGCGTAGAATGTTTGCACCTAGCCTGGCTTCTTATCTGGGCTAAAAAAAAAAAAAAAAACACTCGCATATAGCAGAAAACACATGTACACTTGTGTTAAATAATTTTAAATAATTTTAAATCATAAAAAAAAGTTTTGTTTTACGTTTTTTCCTTAGCATTGTATTTCTCGTTCGCCTTACAGCAGGGGGAAAAACAAAACAATTTAAAGTTCTTTTAAATTAACTAAACGCGTGTTAGGGAAATGCCAATGCCACGTAACAAATCTAACAATTTTAAGACAGAGCGACAGACATTCGCAGGTAAAAGCTTATAAAAATTCCTGTTGTTATTGTCTATTCAGTATGTAATTGGCGAACTCCTCACATACACACTAATATAGGCGCATAAAAACATATTCATATATATATATATATATATATGTAGGCAATATATACGGACATAGTTTACTTTAGATTTAACGATGGAATTCCTTTTCATTTCAAGAATTATTCAAACAAGACGGAAACGAACATCATTATGATCATCGTTAATCCATACATCGTCCATCTAACACGTTTTGTATGCAAATGCTTAAGAAATTTCATACATTGTGGCAGACGATGTGCATATATACATACGCGTATATACATGTAAATAATGTATATCTAAAGGTAAAAAACAAAACGACGAGGAGCCAAATAAAAATAATATTTTATATTTGCATTAGCAAATACTAACCGTCGTGTCTCCGGAACGAAAGGAGCAAACACCGCCAACAACAATAACATACTTCTTCATAAACTTCTTCACATATTTTAGCGTTCTTTGAAATTACTTACATATATATATATATATGCATATATACGTATGTACATTTATGAACGAATAGGTATATTACACCATACACGCGCGTACACCTATGTGCATAAAATTCTTTAGGACCAGCACTTTCGGTCACAAAATTTCAAGTTTCAAGTCTAAGGAGCCGAATACCTTACATATGCAATCACTCGTTAACCGCAACTACACTAACGTTAGAGTCAGTCATATAACTTATCGAAAGCGCCTTGAGAAGAATGTGAAAACGATTCAAAATTTTGTTCTTACTCTTAATAAATGATTTTATTATCAAAACCAACAATTTTCCGAACTATCGAACGAGTTGCAGATAACGATAAATATCTCCTGCAAATTGATTAACATTAACGCAAGACATCTTCATACGAAATTCCAGAACAGTCTAAATATAAACTATGAGGATCGTTTAAAAAGCCGAAAGTCTTACCATCTAAAGGCTAATCCATGCTTCAACTTGAGCTCGAAATTATGAATAATTTTTTGGAGTTTATTTACGAAATACAATTGAATTTGATTCATTTAAACCGAAACAAAAAAGAAAAAAAAACAAATAGAAATACTAAGGCGGGGCATGACCCGTCATTAAATATCCTAAATCACTTCCCTTTTTATAGTTATTCCTATAACTTCAATATTATTTCCAAAATAAGCCGTTATATGAGACGTGATCGAAAAAATTAATCCGATCGGAACCATTTTCAATAGTGGTCGCTCTTAGGCCAAAACATGATAGATTAGAAAATTTCATAAAAATATATCGGATATCACGGCCTGCAGATTAAGCACAAAACAAAAAGACGGACAGACAAGCTTAGAAAGTGATTCGATCGGTATGATAAAAAGTGAGTCTACCTCAACATCTTCCGGGAGTTGCGTGGTATACCCTTGAACTACAATTGGCATAGGGTATAAAATAAAGTCTTGAAACACAACTGAAAACCCAGTGCAGGATCATAGACATAAAAGTATAAGATGAATCAAAATGCATTACAGAAGAAATTTAAACTCGATCGGTTGAAAATTCACGGCGCTAGAAATACGTACGTAAACTCGAAAAATGATGTTTTTGTAGAACGGCAATGAAAATATTGTAAATGCTGGTAGCTTTTAATTTAGTTACTTTACTCGAGAAATCGAACTTCTGAACAATAGGAACTGAAGGAATTTCTATTTACCTAAAAGCATTTGGTTATTATTCCTAAATAGTTTGAATAGTAGATTTGTATAGCGTGTAGGGGAATGAGGTTCCAAGTTAGCCCTACAATGTGGGAAATGCAAGTACTAGACGTGCCGACACACTTTACAGGGGACAGTGGAGCCAAGCAGTAAGAATGAAGACTCTACTACTCCATTAATAAAATTTGCCATGAAGCCCACAGCAAAACCCAATCTTCTCTTCGCAAGGGAGTTATTAAGGCTGATTAAAAAGGACCTTGTCGTCGTAAGGAAATACTTTTTGCTCTCCTCATTTAAGCCCGCAAAGGCCAAACAGGAGAAATTGTTTCTGGACGGGGTTCACCATCTGCACGTAACAGCTGTATCTTGATTACTAAAAAGCTGAGGCATACTCGATAATAGGCTTAATGAACGATGCCAATAAGCGACGCTAGTTAGGATCGTGAAACTACTTAGTCCACCTTTTTAAAAACGTAAAAGCTGGCTGACCCTTATTAACCATCGATTAAACTTGGAGATTAAATATCAGTTAACTATCAAGAATGACCCTCCGATCACAAAAGGACAGTACAAACATCAAATTCAAATCTCTCATACAGTAGGCAATAGATCATGGCAATGAAATCGACTCGCACTTTGTAATATTGAAAGACACGACAAAGCCACGGAAAGGATGTAGAACGCAACCCTTGAAACGCCAATTGTCATCATTAACCCATTAGTTTGGATTTCTTTTCTCTCTTATTAGCAACAGTCAAATAACTTAGGAATTTAGCCACGTGGAAGAAGGGAAGAAAAACGAAAGTAAAACAAAATAATAATTAAATATCATTCCGGTAATTATTAATTATAAAAAATTCTATACACTTGAGATATTAATTTTGTTATGGATTCAGATATGAAAACTGAAAGGTAAAGATAAAAATAAAAACATCGATCTGAAGACTTCGAAATATATACGTACAAAGATACAGAAGTGCAGCTATAGCGAGATGTAGAAATATGGAGACATCGAAGAAGAAGAAGATGAAGACATAACCATATAGGCTTTCGGTAATTAGACGGGGTATGATTTTGCGATAAGATGAACTGTACCGTGTGAACCGTTGCAATTGATTTGCTCAAAGGCAGCGAGGTATAGAAATATGAAGACATCGAAGTGTCGAAATGTATGGGTTAAGGATATGAAGATATAATCATATATGCTTTCGGAAATGGGAGGGGGTTTGATATCACGATAGAATGATTTACTCAAAGATAGATATAAAGACATTGAAATACCGGAATGTACGGATATGCCATAAATAACTGAGAACAGGATGAACCATTTTAATTCATTTTTAAAAGGTGTTCACATGTAGAAATATGGATGCATCGAAAAACCGAGATGTAGGGCTAAAGACATGAAAACATCACCATATATGCTTTCCGTAATGAAATGGACTATGATATTACGATAGGATTAACTGCGTAGTACGAACCATTTCAAATAATTTGCTTAAAGATAACGAGATATCGAGATATGAAGACAACGAAGTACGAAAAACTTCATAATGCGAAGGCTTTGACATTGCAAAACTTTTAGTAGTAACTCTTTTGATGTCAAAAGCATCATCGTTGGTATGCAATGCCTTTACCTAATTTACTAAGCTAAGATTTCGAGCATTTCAGCTAAAGGAGGTGAATTTAAGCCTAATGTAGGTTATAATATAGCAAAGGAACCTTAACTGCACAAGATTGGGAATTTATTAAAACATAGGGATTACACGACCATTGAGCTAACGGGCTACGGATGCTTTTCCAGTAATTACATAGCTTATTAAAAACGAATCTTTATTAATATTTTATAAAACAAACGATTTCGAAACGATGTTCTTGCACGTCTTAAATAGTTTGCTAAAAAATATTTCAAAAATTCTTCCTTTTCATGTACATTAATCTATCTATTGATTAATGCGAGGAGGTTTCGGTTTGTAATGCCCTGTATTTAAGAGACACGCACGCACATATACACCTAATTATTTGCATGCCATGCATTAACGGTGAGAACGATGATGATGATGATGATGATGATGATGATGATGATGATGATAATAATAATAATGATGATGATGATCATAATAATAATAATGATGATGATAATAATAATAATGATGATGACGACGAGGCGGCGTTTAAAGAATTTTGTTTGACCATTAATGTCGCTCAAAAGTGGCTATACAACAGCAACATTAACAATATAACAACAACATATAAAAATGTAGTTCCACAAAATGTAAGCATGCGCAAGCCTAAGTGGGAGCAAAATCTAGTCAAGCAGACCAAATAAACTAAAGTAAATATCGACAAACGGCAAACAGAGTACATGCGTTAGTCAGCTCAGTTCCCTATGTTTCAGTTGACTTTTTCAATATACAAGCATAACCAGACATTCCGTTCAGTTCTTCTGTTCTTGTTATTGCTGTTGTCATTGTAGCAATGGCAGTGGCAATGAATGCCATAATATATACGTAGATATGGAAAGAAAGAGACACAAGTGTCGTGTTTGGAATTTTTAAACGGTTTTAATATTTAAAGGAAAAAAAAAACAAAAAAAAAACGCAGTACTTGCTATTGCTGCTGTTGTTGTTGTTGTTATTATTATTATTATTATTATTATTATTATTATTATTATTATTGTTGTTGTTCTTGTCATAGTCGTTGTTTTAGTTTTTATAACATTTTACGTACAATCATGAATTTATGAATGAATGTCAGCCGCATACGATCTACCACACACAAGTATCGCGTTTTAAAATCGCTTCGCTTATAAATAAGACGCTATGAGAAAACAGAAATGATGACTTCGTCGGTTTCAGAGTCCGAAGGGCATGTTCTCTACTATTTTTGATGCTAAATTAAAGAATTTAATGCGCATAACCGAGCCAATTATAATCACATAGAATAGAGAAAACACGATATTAAGCAATAATAATAATAATAATAATAATAATAATAATAATAATAACAACAACAATAAACAAAATAAACTTGTTGCTCCTTTTCGCGTACACTTTCGACTTTAGCTAACAACGATGAGATGACAATAATGATGATGATGATAACAATAATAATGATGATGATGATGATGATGATGATGAGGATGATGATAAGGATGACGACGCTAATAATAAAAATAATAATAATGATAATAATATTAATAATGATGATAATGATAACGATAATGATGACGATGACGCCGCTCTCATTTTTAAGTTCTCACATGCATATAACGCAATTTTATTTTTAGTTTTATTTATACTCATTTTAACATCGACCATACCATACTACACAACACCATAAAACTAGTAACATTTTTTAGTTTAAGATGTAGCTTTATGTGGCACCTACAATTATGTTCAGTTTCAGTCAGCAATTGTTAATGCTGCAGCACACATGAAACACGGATTAACGTTGTTATAGTCCCCGGCTGTTAAATGCACTTGCAGCCGAAAGTAGAAGTACCGAGAATAGTAGAAACGAAACGCAACTCTTTCAAACTTTAACTTTTGCACGCACTCATATGCTTCAGAAAACAATCGTCATTTATGACTTCTCTTCTTTTTTTTTTGCTATGTTTTTGAAAACTTTACGATGATGAATACTTAAGTATTTGCAACACAAACGCGTATGCATATATAGATATGATTTATGTACATTTGTATATCTTCTATATACGGCGGTATATTGTTAAATTATTAACATATGTTATTCCTTTTTAATGTGTTTTACATGCACACAATACAACATACAACACAGGATGTGGAAAACACGAAAAACCACATTCGCATTCAAAAAGGCAGAAAATAATAAAAAAAAAACGAAAATAAAACAACGAAATCAAAAAATAAAAAAAAAAATGAGAGAATTTTTTTTTTTTTTTTAAAAAAAAGTTGTTTTATTTTTGTTTTTTTTTTTTTTTTTTTTTTTTTTTGTACTTTAATGTAACCAATCATCCATCCATTTGCGCAAATATGTTTTCACCCCTCTATGTCTACCATATATGTTAAATCATGATAATGAAGATGGCGATGACGGTATCGCGATAATGATGGTGATAGTGATGATGGCGGTGATGGTGGTGGCGGCAATGTTATTGTCAGAAGAAAACAAACCATGACCACATATAAAACCCTTCGTCTGAGTTATTTACATTCATAAGCGGTGTACAATATGATTGTCGCTCGCAAAATCACTTACGAATGTGATGTAAAAGTTTACAAAATCTAGATAGAAAGGAAGTCATTATATTATATTGTACGAATATATTTATTTACACATACTTATTAAGGAATTGAAATAAATTCAAATGTTCCCTCTGTCCGAAAGTATGTTTCTACTACTACTTGTTTTCTCTTCCCTTTTGTCCGAAATTATGATTTACATTTTTTTCACATCATAACACAATTCAATACAGCGAAGGGAAACAAATTCAAATATTCCCTCCATCCGAAAGTATGTTTCACTACTTATTTTCTCTTCCCCTTTGTCCGATATTATGATTTTCATCTATTTATAGTTTAATTAACTGCAAAATTCTTTATGTACAAGTTAAAAATTTGTGTGCAAAAGCAAATAATTAATACGCTCTAATAGTTGACGTATCGAAAGAGGGAAACATGATCTGACTAATAAGACTTGAAAGCCCTTCATGCGGCATATCCTAATGCGCATTACCTGATTATATCGAAAGAATTAATATTAATTTTTCGTTCTTTATCATTATACACGTCGTTAGAAAACATTTTATTCCCTTACACAGTTTATATCGAACGGCGATGTAAAAAATCTAACAAAAATTGTATAGGTGCAATTTAATGATGCATAAAACCCTGTTTGAAGAATGTACCGTTTTCGGTACACGCAATCAGTAACAAGGCCTTTGCTTCGTAGCTTTAATACATGTGTAATAAATAAATAATACATCATTTTCTTTTTTGTTATATGGTCTCCTTTGTTGTTTAAATCGATTATAATTTTTAAAAAATATTTTTAAAATATTTTTTTCTTCTAAACGAAGAGAAAAACAGCCTATCTAATCTTTTATTTCCTTTGTTCATGTTATGTTAACCATTTGTATTTTAAATGAAAAGCACTTTTATTTTAATGCAAGAAAAACAAACGATGAGTTCGTAAAATCTAATCTATAATGATTTGAATCGTACATATTATCGAAAATAACATCGAGTTCAAATGAAAAATAAAGCGCACGCATAATATAATCGAATATTTTTATAGAGTTACTTTTCCTTAGTCCCTTTTTTCGACCTGAAATGCATTTTTTTACGATAATGTCACCCATACTTGCGCATCACAAACTCGAAAGTAGAATATATACTAATTTTTTCATGCATTTTGCATTACCAATCGCAAGACGTATGTCTATACAATAATCGATCAATCAGTGTAATTGTATTCATGTGTCTTTCCGTTCCAGAAATTTGAACATTGATTTAGTTTGCTCTTAAGCAAGCCGAAGCGAAAAGAAAAAAGAAGTTAGAAAAAGTTTTTGATTCTAATTCGCGGCAATTGCCGGAACGGAAATCGAAATCAAATGAAGAAGTGAATAGCAAACTCTAAGATACTCTGAATGTACGGCGAAATACGGCAATAAGACAAAAACATATCCGTCCCAGTATGCAGAATCATTCCCCAATCAACTAATGATCTACGCCTAAAACTAATCAAAATATGTGGTTTACATACTTCTCTCTTACTTGCGGTATTATCTTTCGAAAATCACTAAAATGCAAGTATAATTTTTTTATACGCATAGATGTAGATGTCTATGAGATTGCTGGCACCCAAAATCTGATCTATAATTTTCTTATATAAAAACGAGAAGAGCAAAAATATACTAAGCGAGATTAAACTTTTAAAATGTATTTCACATGTCGATTATAAGGTTGAAATGATTCTTATTTTTATTTATTTTTTTTTTTTGCTTTTAAGGAATTTTCAATCCATTCATACACATACACATGAAATATCAATAAATTGAGCACTTATGTAATAAGTCGTAATAATAATTTCCATCAACTCAATTTTCGATCGTCCGCGTTTATGAAAAAGAAAAAAATTTCTTTTTTGAATATATATATATATATATATATATATATATATATATAAATATGTATATAAATATGTATATAAAATAAAATTCACATAAAAAATACACAGACTGACACCTTGAGACACGTGAATATAATAAACAAGCATTAAACTCGGAAGAAGATGCTCAAAGCTACACTAAAATGTACGTTAAGTTGTTTTTTGTTTTTTCTCTTTCTCCCTCCTCTTAAAGTGTAGCATACACGAGAAATGTAAGAGGTAAAATTTCATAACATTTGTATGTATTAGGGCATTACGAAGCAGCACTTGCAATACATATATACATATATACATATATATATATATATATATATATATATATATATATATATAACTTTTACTAAACTAAACGCCAGTTAATTTAAATCACTGTTGGTCGTTATTATTGGTATTGTTGCTGTTGTTGTTATTGTTATTATTGTTGTGCTAGTAGTTTAGAGAAAACACAGACCCTAAAATAAAATCACGATTCAGACTTGAAAGATTTTTAGCATAAAAATTTTTGTTCTGTATATGCATGTATATGTCTCTTTTATTGTATTTTTGTTATTGTACAACAACATAGAAAACAAAAGCCGACAATATTCATATGAAATCCATACAATAAGAAATGAACACTCTCAACGCGCGTATGTACATATTGTACATAAATAAATAAAACCAATAACAACAGTGTACACATACCAAACCAAACAGCGATCACCAAACAATATATTATAAGTGAATGCGTTTTTTATTTATTTATTTTTTTTTTATGTAAACAACGAGATAAAAACCATAAACAAATTTTATGTTTTGTAGAATCTGCAGGATTTCATATCTAAGCAATACTTTTATGACATTCATTCTTTTATTATTCTTCCTGCCTTTTTAAATATTACGAAGATAGTAACTCTGTGTACGTATAAACTTCAATGCCATGTCTGCTTCTACGTTCATTTAAATTCACGTTTTCAAATCTTATTTGGAGAATCGGAGATTAATGAATGCTCCAGTATTAATTATGCTGTTAATCATGCCTTGATAAAAAAAAGCCCTATGGATTGTTTTTTTTCTTGTCCTCCTAATTCCCCCCCCGCCCCTCGCCCCCTCCATTCATCCAATTAACATCAAAGAAAGACTGGACATAATAATGTAGCTCTCGACATTCAGCTCGATTGAATTCTTAAACCGAACCACAACTCCCTTTCAAACCAGCAATCTACAACTTAGCATTTTCCCTATCTCGTGTACCGTTTTCAGTACACACTAAAATACTTTTGTACGTCAATCTTAACTTTTTCATTTTTGTATATTAAAATGTTAGAAATCATAAGTTAATTATTTTCATTATTTTACGCGATGTAATGATGTATGAAGCACAACTTAAGGAGTGTACCGATATGGCTTTATGCAAAATGATCAAATATATATTTTCATAGACGCAAAAAAAATTTGTTTACATGGTTTGGTAAGGAAAGCATCAAAAGTCTAGTGTTTGACCTAATTTGCGATCTGCCACCGAAACCTAATCTAATGTAAAACTAAGCAAATTTTTCGCGAAAAAATTCGAATTGTGTTTCCAATTATAATGCGAAATACAGCGAGTGAAAAAACCCTTTATCCGCTCAATTCAATCGAAGAATGGTTTCTTCACTATGGACACATTAGCAAGTCGATCAGAATCTTTTTTGAGCGGGGCCGTTAAACTGTCTTGACCAATACCAATGCAGAGCTTTGTTAATGACTATAAAATGAAATTTTTTTTATTTTTTTTTTTATTATTATTATTATTACGTCATCCCTAGTACTTTGTTTATTATTGGCTTACTTGTGGACAAATTATATTCATATTCCAACTTCATCTTTATAACACATTTCAATTGTCTGTCTTCTTCTTCTACAATTGTTGCAACTCCACAAAAAAGTTATAGTCAATGTACACAATTGGGTAAAAACATGTGTAAAATTAATCGCTACTTTGGAAAGTAGAGCAGTTAGAAAAAAAAAGAAGCGTTTTAGAAGTGATCAAAAAATTCTAAATTCTTTCTTTCCCTCTCTTTCTCTCTCTCTCTCTCTCTCTTTGTAATGATTTGATAAGAAATCGATTAAACATCGCAGAAAGTAAGACCAAATTACAATTAAATATAATGTAAGAAAATTTCTCACACATTCAACTGCTAAACCCTGTCCATATCACATCTCCCGCATTTTCGCATCAATAGAAATATTACCCTTAATTGATGAATCGTTGTTAACAATGCGTTGATCATCGGAATATAATATAAGATAATAATGGATTGGAAATCGCTGTTATGCGCAGCATCCCAAAGTTTGAAGAAATACAATACTATGCGAATTTTAGAGTTTTACACGTAGGCACACAAACATAGAGAAGAAAACCTACCGCCGTCAAAGAAGCATACAATAAGAAAACAAAAAAAAAAAAAAAACAAAAAAAAATTCACTCCTTAGTGAGGAAGAAGAGCTGGAGAAATCTTTTGAAATAAAAAGCGTTTTGAAAACAAAAATCGAAAGAAAAAAAAAACAAAAAAAGAAAAAGAAAAGAAATACTCACCAGCTCACACACTAACATATATGCATTCAGATAGAATAGTAGCCAGTAACAACGCCACATATTTGAAACCTTAACATTCATCTGTACATACATATGTATTTTTATTTAACAATATTAAACATTTCGTTGTGGTTTTTGTTATGTTATTATTGTTATTGTTGTTGTTGTATTCTTTTTACTTAAAATATTATTCATTCGGTCAGTTCGGCCAGCCAACAAGAGAAGAATTCAACAAGCAAGTTCCAGGAATTTGATCATCATCAACACAGAGCCGTAATAACAGCAGCAATAACAACAATAACAACAACAGCAACAGCAACATTATCACCAACTGACTACCACTACAACGACCAATGAGTCGTATCGAATTGAAATGAACTTAACTCAACAGTTAAAGCATAAACGCAACCATTAGAGATTTTCATCTCTCCTACTAAATAACGGCGATGGGCAAATTATGGCCCCCCCTCCCCCCCCGAAAGCACCTGTTACAACTCTCAAATTATCATTTGAATATGTTGCAATTTTTTTTTTTTCAATATAAAAACTATATAAAACATTCTATGAAAAGTAAGTAAGTATGTTAAGAATACTCTTCCTTTTTTTTAATCTCAGTAAATATCGTCTAAAATGTAAAGAATTTTTAATTTTTGCGGCCATAAAATGAACTGTCTGTATTTGATCGAAATCGTCAATGTGATAACAATTCACACTCACATCGAGAGTTTATATCAAAAAAAAAAAAAGAAAAAAAAAACAGAGCATTTTTAAAGCAAATCTAATCCAACATATTGTTCGTAGAAAGTTTTCCACTTTCCGAACACGCGTCAATTCAGTTATGAGCTTAATTTTTAAATTTATTTGATACCTAAGAATTAAGTGCTGTTATCGTACCTTCTTCGCGATATAATGAAATTTGCAATAGTATTTGAATCGTGTACCGATAAAGATACATGCAGCCATTAAAAACTACATACATTTTCTCTTAAATACTCAGAAAAATACTCAGTGTAAATGGACAATAGTTAAATTTATTAATTTGTACTGAAAGCGGTACACGTAATTTGCCATTGCCACGTACTTGTAAAGTAATTTTCAATTGACATGATAACTATAGGTATATATCTCTTTTTCAAATTGTCAGCTGAAAGTGATGATCGTTACAGTATAGAGGGATGTGGTAAAAAGTTTCCATTCTAGCGATTTGCAAATTTTGACAATCAATTCAAGGTAAGAGAAAGTTTAACAGTAATTTTTCTACAAAAATGCTGGCCGGCCATCCCTGCTAAAAATGGTGCGAATCTTAATCACATTACTTTCATTTACAACGTGTATTTTCTTCAAGGGTTCGAATAGATAAATATATATGTAATCATGTACATGTATGTAGGGGTAAGAATCCCCCCCCTAATTAAATGTCATTCTTCGTCGTATAAAGAGAAGCATATATTTTTATATTTAAAAAAAGAAACGTATAAAATATTATTATTGTTCAAATCATCTTTTTAAGGAGCTGTCTAATGTGCTCACACTAAAGAATACACGGCATAGGAACGAACGCAAGCATACCAAATAAACATTCTATATACAAGTGAACATGTAATCAAACACAGAGGAATAAATTACGTATGAAAACTTTACATAGATGCGTTAAGGTGACCATGACAGTTAATGAATATTAAAAAGGCATACCAAAAAAAAAAAAAAAAAAAAAAAATTTTTTTTTTTTTTTTAATTTACATAAATTTCAACCACTCTCTTACGTGGACCTAAGTCCACTGCATGATCATAACTAATAATATTATTATGAAGAAACATAAGAAAATACTTAAGCACAGTTAAGACATGTCTTGGGATGAATTATTCAGCTTCCAGCTGTGTTCCTTATTAATGGCATGCATGAATATTACTTGGAGATCTTTTGTTATCTATCTATGAATTAACAGAGAGAAATTTAAGAAGAAAACATCGACTTTTCCTTCTACATGTACTGTGGGGACGCTTGTAAATAAATCACGCCCAATTTTATGGTTGGTCTACGGACCTAAACTGAAAACAATAAACAAGAGAATTACATTCGCCAAAAAAAAAAATTACCATTCATATACCATCCGCATCAAGCCAATTGATTATATATATATATATAAAATTACAAAATGTTTTATTAAATCTCGACCTGATACTTGATTGATTAGGATTTTTAATCGACTTTAGAAAATATTTGCAATTAATTCCTATTATAGGCTATAAGATAGGTTTTTGTTTTTTTTTTTTTCCTTTTCTTTTCTTTTCTTATAGAAACATGCTTGCCGAACAACCATGCCCCTTTAGGCAATCCTTGCTAATAATTGTAACAATTTTTAAAACAATAGACTTGATCTTTTGTTCTTGACTTAGATTAGGACCCTTTTCCGAAATTTTGAATTTAAGTCGATCACATATATAAGAAATTATTTTCCTAGTTTACCCGGCTATCTATCTGAACGAGATGAGCTCAATTCCTTGCGCTGATGAAACCCTCTAAAGCTGCTAACAAGTACGTTATGGAAATCTTGACACGCATGCCTAGGCGGTTGCCTAAACCTCTCTTAACGAAATGTAAAAATACGCGTCCTTTTAAAGGAAATTAATTTAATTAAAATTCGTTTCTTTTCTTTTTTTCATAGACAACAATAAAACTGAGCACCTTTTCTTTCAAAGACAAAAAGAAAAATGAAAAAAAAATGTAACAATGTCTACGGCAACGACAATTTATTATAATACACTCGAAAGGATGTATTTTCCGCTATCTGACCAGCAAGCTACAACGATTGTACACTGTTGTTTATTTCCAGCGATTATAGTAATATTTAATTATCATAAATACGCTGCGACCTACTGACAAGGTCCATAACAACTTTGATACGAGAAATTTAAAGGTGAAACTGTGGAAAATATTTTCATTATTAGGTAACTTATATGCTCTGGACGATAAATAATTATAAAGGAAAGCAACGATTTATTCATTCAATATACATACATATATACATAGATGGTCTTTTGAATCAAGACCTTCAAATCATTCAACCGATGTGTTCAAACATCGGAAAGAGGAAATTTTATAAGAGAACTTCTAATCTCTCCATATAGGAATTTTTGATTACCCTTGTGGGGACCTATATGAAAATTGCCGAGTTCGAATCACTTGAGGGTCACCCATGTGGAGAACTAGAGCGACACGAGAATGATAGCAAGTGATGGAGAACAATATTGTCTTGTTAATTGGTTTTCTTTTTTTTTTTTTTTGAATATTTTTTTTCTTTTTTAAAGGCATTTAACGAGTCAGATGACAACGTCTTATAGACAATAGAAAAGACACGGTATAGAGAATACAAAGAATTCCGCCTGAGTCTTAATAAATAAAATCAGCCATTAGTTTGGATTATTTTTTTAGTATTAATTATTAATTTATTGACTTTAGTTGTTTCTATTATTTTTAGCACATTCTTACGTCGACCCCGCTTTCTTTTATTTTTATTTTCATTTTCATTTCCTTGTTATCTATATATTTAGCAATTTTGTTGTGAATAATTTTAATTCTCTTCTTTTCTTCTTCTTTTTTTTTTTTTCTATCAATTTTTTGTGTATTCACTGATACTATTTTTATAATTTTTTTTTTCTTTTTTAAATTTATATTTCTTAAGGAAATTGGTTTATTTTTTATTGTTATTTTCATAATTTGCTGTTGATTTATTATTGTTATTATTTTCTTTTTGAAATTTTTAATTTTAGGGAAATTCATTTTTTTTTTTTTATATTAATAATATTAGCAATTTTTTCTTGATTTATTGTTGCCTATTATTTTTTTAATTTATTGTTTTTAAGGGAATTAATTTTTTTATTTTTTTTATTTTAACAAGTTCTTGTCGATTTATTGTTGTTATTTTTTCTTTTTTTATTATTCATAATCATTGGGGAGATTTTTTTTTTATTTTAGCAAGTTTTTCTTATTTTATTGATGTTAATATAATGTTTTTTTTTTTTTAATTTATTATTTTTGGAGAGATAATTTTCATTTTTTTTTTTAAATTTTTTGGTAGAAGATATTAGGTACGTATGTTTTAAGTTTGAAAACATCGAAAATCTGTCGCTCAATGTCAAAAGTCGCTATTATTTTTCTGTTTTATACTCACTACCAAAGGATAAACTGTGTATATTGACTCTGTCAGAGACGCAACAAAGTGTAGGCAATTTCGACCAGCATCAAAATCTGAATCAACTTAACCACGTCCGCCTGTCCATTTGTACGGAGTCTATTGTTCTCCTGGCTGCAGAAATAAAGCTATCCACTTAAAATTTGTCAGAAACAGTTCTCAGACGCAGGTTGATATTAAAAAAGGACTAAATAGGTCGACGGATATGCTTGCAGCACTACGTAAGTTGAAAACACCTCCGTTATTCAAAAGGAATAAAAAAGTGTTTTTTTTCTCAGTACTCATAAATTACAGCAGATAAATCTACAAAAATTCGAAATAATATTCTATGGGTGATATTGGAGTGCTTCTGCAACAATGAAAAAAATTGACTACGAGTAACCAACTTTATGGTGCACAAAATTTAGAATTTTGAGAAAGCCTCAGCAGCCACGTAATTTATATGAATTCTTGATCAGGTTTTGTTGGTCCGTCCATCTGTCCACCTACCTAATCTGTAGTACACATTCTCCCATTTGCAAGAAAGAAGGTATCGCTTACGAAGGAGTTTAAAAATGGCGCAGGCAGATCAAAGAACTGCAAAGTGCTCACGTGTACACAACTGAGAATATCTCTGCTTTCCGGGTCTTTTGCCCGTTGCTCATAAATTACACACAGATAGATAAATTACATGATAAAAAAATTTTCACAACATATTTTTACAAGAAAGTCAAAAACTAGCCACGCCCACCAAATACCATAGAATATACAAACTTATATTTTTCCTTTTCTTTCTCTTTTCTTTCTTTCTTTCATTCTTTTTTAGGATGACAGGGATGGGGATAAAAAAAAGATTCGATCGCAACCAAATATAATTTTATTACTTATTAAAGTTAAGAAGCTTTTATTTTTTATTTTATCAATTCGAGAATTTTTTTAGTCTAAACTATCAGACAATTTAATATTCGCAAAAGATTGAGATATAATTATTGCTTTAATAATTGTAAGTGAACTCATAAAGAGATTTATTTTATTTTTAAAGTTAATCTGACGAATTTGATATGAAACGAAACTTAAATCAAGAACTCGTCTTTTTGGGGAAAGAGCTTTAGAGCCTTTTAATCGCGATTTTATCGCAACATGTACACAGGTAAGCAAACAAAGATACGACTCTAAATGGAATCCATTCCCCATGTCCGTCAAGCGATAAAAAAGTTTCCTTTTTCTCTTTTTATAGATCGAATATATTCTTTTATCTTATTTATGTGATGATCAATCAATCATTTTGAAATGAAATTTGAATATGATAAACGAAAGAAATAGTTTCCTACACAAAGAAGTGAAAAGTTTCGGTAAATTTGTCACTTGTGGTGAAAAAAAAGAAATTCTATTTATCTACTTTAGGCCATTTTTCGATGATTACCCGTTTATCTTGCTTTGCACTACGTCACCGAAGTAAAGATTACATTATGACTTATCGAGTGTTGTTCCTAACTTAATCTAAATTTTGCTTTCCTCAAAAGCAATATTTTGCGAAATTTTCAATTTTCCTGAAAATAAATAAATAATTTTTTTTATAAAAAGATTAAAACAGAAAATATATTCAATTTAATTAAGCTCCGCTTGGTCACCTTAACAATAAAGTCGATGCGTATATTTTACAGAATTATCGTCATTTCTACTTAATGAATAACAATGGGTAATGAATGGTAGGCAGACTTTCCGTATAAGAAACTGAAATAGAAATATTAAAATATCTTAAAACTGAATCAAAGTAAATTGAAAATATAAAAATTTTTACAGTTTATAAAAAGAAGCCGACTCATAAAATGAACCAAAAAAAAAAAAAAAAAAAAATTCGTGGTTTACCACGGCTTCGCGCTTAATATATGTGAACGGCGTTAATAACATGCAAAAATCTCAACGCAAATTAAGTGCGGTGATTGAATTTTACTATAGCACGAACTACAACGACAATAACAACGACCAGTTAACTACCCAGGCAGGAAGCCCGGTGTGAATTCGAAATAACAAAAAAAAAAAAAAGAAGAAAATATGTGCGAACCACAACTCGAAATAAAGAAGTGCTGGGCTTCTCTATACTCGTTGCTCTTTAATCACGAAAGAGCCATAAAAAATGCGAAAAAAAAAACAAACGTAATATTGAAGGAAAAAACAAAAACATAACAAGAAAGTTACATTCACCTTAAAGCGATATCGGGCACCCATCATCCTATATAAAGTAACGTACAGACGAAGAATTCATAGACCGAAGGTATCAGATATTTTAAAGTATTATCTATATTTATGCGTGCGCAGTATACTTATACGCTTGAGCCCGTAAGGATATAAATTTTATAAAAAAATTTCATATATTGCGTGACGAGCAATTTTCGCATTTTCGACATTCTATACTTCCGGTTTTTCTTTTTTCTTTTTTTTTTTTCGTTGATCCTTATCTCAATTGCGAATTATTGAGGCTTCGGTTTAGATGATGCGGCGAATGTAATAACAAAATTAATAGAATTCGTTGCTTCGGTACGGAATAATATAAAAATAGAATTAAGCTAAGCATCGAGACAACATAATGGAATACAACAACATATTTATCATACCTTTACATAACATGAAATCAGAATTTATATATGAATGACTAAAATGAATGTGTAAGCATGAGGGACTTGCGCGTATGGATGGACATGTGAATAATACGCGCTCTTAACAGTCAAACATAAAAATTAATAGCTCGATTTTTATGAATGACCGACAAAACCACCACAAAACGTGCAAATATTAATTTGCGACTGAATCAAACGACGGATAAAAACCTCCAAACGGTGAGGAGCAATAATGGTTTAAGAAAAAAAAAATCGTATTTAAACCTACATGCATTACGGGATAGACAGATAGAGAGGAAGAAAGAAAGCGGGAGAGAGAGTGAGAGAGAGAGAGAGAGAGAAATTGGAAGCGAATGAGAGGAAGGGCGAAAAGAGAGACGTCGAACCGAAACGATACAACATTTTCTTACACCCACCATAGTTTGGATCATTTTTGCTCTCGCTTAATAAATATGAATGGAATTAATGATCCGCCTAAGTGGCGGACTAGGCAAAGAGTCTCGACTAATAACTCAACGCTTGTGTGTTCAAATTTCAAGTACGGTAAAGTTTTCAATAAAGCCGACAGCCTTAGATGCTAATGCCTTAACACTTGGACTTTCGTCTTGGAATTTATTTTTCTGGCTAAATTAATTGTTATAATAATAAAAGGAATTTAGAAAAAAAAAAATTAATTTTGTGTAATTTCCTTACCTAAGACCTATACAAATAATATTCAAGTAAATATATTAATGTACAACAAAATATAGAATAGTTTTTAAGTTCTTCCCGTAACACTTAAGCCGGTATAGGCGACTGGGCAAGCGCACTCGATATGCGCACAAACGTACAACACACACTCGAATGTAAAACTTTAATTTTCAATTCTTTATTAATAGCAAGTGATGCTAGTATTGCAAAATGGATTGATTTGTGAGTTTAAGCTGAACGGAATTAAAGAAAAATTCAGTTAAATATTGTTGTTGTTGTTGTTGTTGTACTGAACACATTTCAGACTTATCGCACTTATATATGCAACAGATTGTCAGACAAGCAGTCGCGTAGACAAATAGACAGACAGATGGACAGAGAGATAAGCAAACGAGGACAATTGAATCAATGTTGGCATAAATTTCCACAATTCTATTACAGTTAACAGAACATAATAATGAAACATTGACATACTGAATACTAAAAATATAACATATCCGCAGTATATGCTTTAGATTATACCCTAGCAGCAGGATAGCAACGAGAATTGAAAATTTCATTACTAAGGACGGGTTTTAGTTTCGCTTTTGTCAATTTTCAAAATTAAGGACACGAAGTAAGTAAATTTTTTAAATCGCATGCTAACCTGAACCAACAGATAGAGAGAATTAATGAAATCAGTTCGGCCTTTCACGCAGATGGAAAAAGGTATGCATGTAAGTATCACAAATCGTTTAATGAACTTAATACACATCCCTTTCTCAATCAATGGATATGAAAATCATGAAAAATCCATTTCAAAGGAGGTAATGCTTACATGTGTTCACTATGCACAGTTAAAGCGGACATTGAAAACAAACCGCGAGATAATATTACAAAAAAGAATAATAATAATAATAATAATAAGAAGAAGAAGAAAAGAATAATATTAAAATTAAAAAAAAATTTTAAAAAATGTCAATGTTTATTAATAATATTTAAAATTTTGAAATTTATTATTAAAGTTAACATGAAATGCCGGCAACATTTTTCTGTTTTAGCACAAAGTTTCTCAGAATTTTTAAAATATGTATTATATTCTCTTCTTATTACAAGTACATATACACACACACACACACAGCCACGCACACACGAGCGCGCGCGCGCACAAACAAGCATAAGCGTTTAACACAATTCTAAAAAGTTCAACAACTCTGTTGTTAATGACGTTTATGAATGTGTATAAATGTAAAGAGAAAGAGAAAGAGAGAGAGAGAGAGATAAATAAATAAATAGATATATATATATATATATATACAGATAGAGGAGCATACAAAAATAATGTTATTTACACTGAAGCCAGTTTAATGATATTTTCGTATATTGAGTAAAGAGAGAGAGAGAGAGAGAGAGA
>NW_023998414.1:6957252-6972430 GCF_014805625.2 Glossina fuscipes
AGAGAGAGAGAGAGAGAGAGAGAGAGAGAGAGAGAGAGAGTGAGAGAAAGAAAAAAGAAAATCATTGCTTTTGTTTTTCTTGTTATTGTTGCTGTAAATACAAATTAACGGTTAACATTGTAAATTAGAAAGTAAACGCGTTGACTAACGCATTCTTAAGTCTGTCTGTTTGTCTATAGCTGCCATATAAAAAATGAGAAACATCAGCCAACTGAGCCAACAAACAATCATCTTGCCATCAATATCAACGACTAATTTTAAAACTTACAAACAGCTTTATGGGAATTCAAAACATTAAACGATTGTTTACTACTTGAAATCCTAGTAGTAAATGTACAAGGACTATGGATTAATATTGCAACAATCATATAGGACCGATGCACTAAGTTAAATAAGTAAGTTAAGTAAAGGGTTAAGGGTTAACTAAAGTAACTGAGGTAAGGGATAGGTAAGGGATAAGTAAATGTCTATAAGTGGCTAGTTTATAAGTAAACAACAAAACGCAATGTGATCGCAATAAGATTGTGTAGAGAGAATATCTATCTATCTTGTTGCGGTTCGTACGAAGAAACAACGCGTAATGGGCTGTGCAACTTCATTTGGTATATGAAATATAAAGTAAACAATTTATGATTGAGGAAAACATTCCAACAACAAAAGCAACATTACCATAACCAAAGCAAGCAACAAATCAAAATAACAGTAACGAGTTAATACAAAACGAAAAAAATAAATAAATAAATAAATAAAAAATAAGAAAAAAAAATAAAACAACCTTTTTTTCTATTATCGTTAAAAAGCAATTGAAGAAAACATGACTGGATTTCATATAGTAAACTGCAGCTCTTGCTCTTGCTCTTGCTCATGCCGCTACTACGGCCGAACACAATATCATTCCACCGAGATTTTGAAAAACACATAACAGACACACATTGGAATTCAAGCAACTCATCCTCGGCAATAAATAGCTGGGCAACAATGTAAAACATAGCAATAGCAAGCAGTTAATTAGGTAAAACATGTACTTTTCAAGCGCATTTCATTTCATAGTTTAGGCTTAGGTATGAAATTCAATGCGAAAGAGACAAAAACTAACCAGCCTATCTATCTATCTAACTGACTAACTAACTAACTAACTAACAAACAACTAGACCTAACCAACGAGCCCAACCAACCAAACGGCTACCATGCTACCATGCTACCATGCATGATAGATCGAGAAAATTGAGTTGTCACTTCTTTCCATACCTAATAAGTTTTAATATTATTCACGAAACGAAAATTAACAAAAATCATTAGTTACTTATATATATATATATATATATATATATATATATATATATGCATGCATTCATACATAAATATATATATATATACATTAAAATAAATGATGTACACATGTATATATAATACACATAAGTAATTTACTTACTGGCTGTCTATCTGTCAGGGTTTAGCAATCATAAAATATTTACATATTTTGTTTCTTTTTATATTCGTTTAAAGAATCCCTGATGAAGCGTAACGTTACATTTTTTTTTTTTTTTTTTTTTTTTTTCAAAATAAAAAAAAAAAAAAATTTTTTTTGAAAAAAATTTTTTAAAAATTATTTTAAAAAAAAATTTAAAAAAAAAAAAAAAAAAAAAAAAAACCAAAGAAAATAACATTTAATCAGTGGATTAGAAAAATAACGTACAAAAAGTAGTAAAGATAGATAGAAGTAGAAATAGAAGAAGAAAGAGACAGAGAAAGGAATGAAAAGAAAACAAGCACAGAGCACTGATAAAAAATTTACGAGGAACGTTTTCTCTGTTATGCACACCAAAACTTCAGCATTACTTGGCTACATTACGTAAGTGTTTCAATATTAATGCCCTTACCAAGGCCAATAAATACACACACGCTTCTAATTTGATTAACCTAATCACTTTTCAACATTTTATATTTCAATCATTTAAAATAGCTATCAGTAATTTATTTTCCAGCTATACTATTATATTTTATACCCTACACCACTTGCACTACAAGAGCGTATTAAGTTTGTCCAAATGTATGCAACAAGCAGAAGAGCTTAAGATAGATCCCACCTCCTATTACACCAATCGATTCAAAATCATTTTTAGAAGCACTTTATTAAACAATCTAAAGTTTTCTGTCGATCTATACCTTTGGTTTTCTTGTCTTAAACCTATAGATTGTAATTTTTGAGGAATTTTGATGAAATTCGGTGGACTGGCGTGTTTTGGCCCAAAGACGTACGTGTTGCTTTCATATCAGTATAAAAACTTGCAATGACAGTATTTTGGGGACTTTCATATATTCGAATCGTACTATGCCGGATGGTGTGCAGAACATCTAGAAGAGATGCTCAAAATCACTTCCCAAACCGATCTGCTCGTGTAATCCCTGTCCTTACACTATTGTGCTTAAACTACCGATCGCAATTGCTGAGATATTTTGATAAAATCTTATACACTGAAGTGTTTTAGTCTAAGAACGTACACTATTAAAAATGGTGCCCATCAGACCACTTTCCATATAATGCCGTTTTTTTTTTTTTAAGTCTCTCTCTCTCTCTCTCTCTCTCTCTCTCTCTCTCTGTCTCCGTCTAGCTGTTCGTCTCTCTCCTAATCGCATTGGTGTATAGCGATTGTATGTAATATAGAAAGACAAAAAGATAAAGAAGGGCAGCGAGGTAGGGAGAAATAAAGGGAGATATAAAGGGAGGAAGCAGGCAAAGCGTTACTTGTTTTGCTGCTAAAACTAAGCAACAAAGATTAGCCTGATGACGATTAACTCTGCAATTTAATTAAAATGTTCACCGCTACGCCATTGTATTATTAATATAAAGTTTTTTTTTTTTTTTCTTTGTATTTTATTACTTCCAACATCCTTAGTATTTATATATCAGACGTTTCCCACGAATTTTTACAAATTTACGTAAACGTTGGCAAGGAATGCATTTTTCTAAACGATTTAAAGTTTTCCTTTAAACCTGCAACAACGCCATCTTTAAGAATTTTTTTCGGTTTTTATTTAATTCCAAGTATTTCAACGGAACGAGAAAAAAATAAAGCAGAAAAAACTACACATTAAATGCAATACATTCCTTTTCTCTCTCACAAGATTCCGCTCGCATTTATTCTGGATTTTTTTTTTTTTTTTTTTTTTATTTTTTTTTTTTTTTGTTATCGGTATTCCGAAACCAATATTCAACTTTATTGACATAACACAAAATCGCACTCACATACAATGCGACCCAGTCTGATGGCGGCTGAATATACTGCAACAGACGAGAGTTGGCTAAGCTAAGCTATTAATATTCCAAAAAAGTCCTTGAAACAATATGCGAATCAATTTCAGTTTCGCTAAAAAAGGAAAAATGCATTTATTGCAAACGCAACAACAGCAGAAGTAGCAGCAAAAAAAAAAAACAAAAAAAAACAAAAAAACACCAACAACAACAATAATAATGATAATAATAACAAAAAAGCAAAACAGAATGAACATAAGCGACAACAATACAACAATCACACCGTAAAAATGCACAATCAGCAATGTTAAGCGATACTCTTTAACAACAATTGCCTTTAGCGCTTATTCACACAACACAGCCCAAATGCCCAAGCAGACATCAATTACATTTGATTGTTATTAAACTCTTTGGAATTGCTGTATGGTGTGCTGTAACGTTACTGTATAGAAAAAACAAAAACGACCAAAAAATAAATAAATAAATAAATAAATAAATAAAAACAGTGTGTAAAGTTGCTTGCTAGTAATGCCATTAAGCAAAACAGACAAACAGATACATACACACACACACACACACACACACACACACACACACACACACATACGCTAGGCATACATTCGCAACATATTGTTATATGCACATGTTGTTGTAAAGTGCAACAAGAGAAGAAGTTCAATCATCTCCTAAAAGCTTCTAAAAATGATGTAGAGATGTTCCCATCTTCCATTTGAGCACAACAGCAGCACAGCAATGACAATCACAATTCACCAACACACATAGTAAACATTCCGTTTCTGCGCTCCTCAGGCATAAAAGCGTTACAAAAAGCATAAAATGCACAAGTGCTGGCTGACCAATACAAAAACAGTTAAATGTGCTTTCGTGTATATATATATATATATATATATGCATATATTTGTATAGTTATCACGGCAACGTCGGTGGCATTATTGGATGGTATGCTTGTTTGCTTGTTTGCTTGTTTGCCTGCTTGCCAGTCTAGAAAGTAGTTAAGTTTTAACGTAGACGACCTTGCAAAGGGGTGACATGTCGGAAGTCCAATACATACAACAAAAACCATTTTAATGTCCGATAACATCACGTCTCATCGTTACTCTTCCACAGAATCGTATGAAAAGTAATGGCCACAATCTGTCAGCCATTGAATAAGTAATTTTAATTGAGACTCTCCAAGTCTTCTGCACTTAACAAGACCTGATATGCTTAGCAACAACAACTAAACAATATGCGCACAATATACAACACACAACAATACAGACAAAGAAAAGGAAAGACAGTCATCAGCCCACGTTTTTTTATCTCTCTAGATATATTGGTGCACAAGTCTAGTCTTCGTCTTACATCATTTCATAGAAAAATAAACTACACATACAAACGCAAGCTCAGATAAACAGATATATAGATAGATAAATAGAAATAAACGCAATAGACAGACAGACGGACGGACGGACGGACGGACGGACGGACGGACGGACAGACAGACACTGAGACAGACAGACACACACCATAGCCAACGAGAAATAAGGCAAAGAAAAAAATGTTTCAAAAAAAAAAAAAAAACCCAAAAGCGAAAAGCGAAAAGCTCTTACAAATCAAATAAAACTGGCCTTAGGAAACAATTCAAAGCCCACTCGTTATAAATGACTGGCTTTTGTAAAGATTGCACAGGATTGGTTAAGGAAAGGAAATTGCGTACAAACACCTATACATATATGTGTTCATAAAATAAATATTAAGCTGCATTTACCTCCCGCTGTTAAAGCAGGAGTGTGCCACAATCAAGATGATAATGATGATACTTTTTGTTAACTTAGACTTTGCATGTATATGTGGGCATGTATGTATGCGTATATATAAACGCGAGCGCGTGTGTTAACTATTTGTGTTTATGCATGTGTGTGTGTATGCATGTGTATGGTGGAATAAATAACTATTGCGACAACAACAACAACAACAACAATAAGAAGAAGAACAAGACCAACATATAACAACAAAAATTCAGCAAGATTACAGCATGCAGCTCTTGCCATGGGAAAGTGATGATTCGGACACGGTGTCTGCAATATACTTACGTTCCTTCCTTTCTGTTGTTCAAAAATTCCAATCTACAACAACAAAATACAGCATGAATTGGCAATTCTTTCCTTTGCCTCCTTTTACATTTTTTCTGTAACCGCTTCAAGCAACATCTTACTTCTCAAACAAAATTCAGTTAAAGGCCAACAAAAGTGGAAGTGAAAAATATTCAAATACACTTAGAAAAATCAATTAATTCACTTTCAATGAAAATATAATAATTTTATACGTTCCATACTATTTACCGAATTCCATTCTATAATCGAGTTCATTGAATAGGTGAGCATCAGTGAACCGAATCGTTGAAATTTTACTCATACTCCTGTAATCGTAACTTAGTAAATGAACATAATACACTATACAAATAAAGATGGTCACTCAATCACAATTCCTTACTATTCCTATATATCCTATTCGCAAGTATACTCAAGCACATATGTGATAAGAAAAAATTGAAAATTTATTATTGCTTACCATCATAGGTGATATACGACCGAGTTTTTATTATAAAACATTTGTCTTTTTGTTTTCAACTTCTTATAACGAGACGTTCTTAGTTAACACTTTATTCACATTTCATTCGCTTCACGGTCATTATATCAATCCTTCGATCTCATTTAACGGCTAAAATCATTTTTCTACCCTACACAACTTTTAATGCAAATTATAACAAGTCGTGCGCATGTATATAATGACCAGAAAAACTTAAAATAGATTAATCTTTTAACTCGTCTGTCCGTCTGTCCTTCTAATATTTGCCAATAAACTTTTGTGTTCGTCATAATTTTTGTGAACTTAGTAAGCTTGCATGCTTTGACTATTGAAAACCGATTTAATTGAATCAATTTCGCTGCCACTCCCCCTAGAATGCTTAACTTTAAAACCGTTGCTATCCCCTGGGAAAAAAATTTTTACAATTTTCAAAATATCTCGACAAAAATTGTTGCATCACAATGCTTCGACATAATAAATTGATGTGAAAAATTTGGATCGGATAGGCTAATTTTCATTTATCTCATTCCCATAATTTTTCTTAAGAAAAATAAACCTTCATATGGCAAGAAATTTTTAATATTTTAATGTAATAGTAGTAGTGACGTAGAAATGAACTGTAATAAATTTCGAACTGAACGGTCTAATTTTTGGACTGGACCGCAAATAAGGGGTCTTATGAAAAATAAGTTCCTAGATGGCAAGAAAGTTGCATTTTTTATATTTTATGCTAAAAATTGCCTAAATATAAGTCCATCTATAAAAGGGTTCCTATGAAAAAATGAAAATGTCTAATTCTTCGATTTTTTCTAATAAAAATAGGTGGAATATAATGACGTCATTAAAATGAAAATTATATTTACTCAATTTGAATCACATCGACACACGTTTTGATCCCACGATAGATGGGAAGTGTGGCCTTACACGCAAAATACGTTACTATTTCTGATATTGTATGACGAAAATAAATAATAAATTGCATTAGGCGCAGCGGTGTAGTACACTTAATGACCGATCTTGGGCGACTATAATGTTTTTACTTGTATTTTCCTTAAAATGAATTCGAATTTAATAAAACAACTTTTTAAGTTTCTTATGCTAAGAAATTTTTCCTGCGATACCATACCCATAGACTATTCAAAAATTATGCAGCTAAGCCATGTTCTTCTCTCAACCGGTTCAAGAAGGCGAGAAGACTTTTGTCTGCTTTACTACGTTGCCAATAATCGATCAAAATAAAGTCAACAAAGGAATGATCGAAGTTGATTCATTCCACTGCTGCTACTTAGGCGAATCAAATAATCAGAGTAAATGTGAAGAATTCAGGTTTGATTATCTTTTTATAACGGCACCATCTTACTACAATAACTTGCCCATATGCATCGGCTTCGTTGACTCGCAAATTCCATGGCAAGTTAAGCATAGTAAATTTCCACGATCGATATATTTTTACTGACAGCAATTTTATCCAAGAATCATTTGTCACTGACCTGATATAGAGTAAATGAAAAATAGCCGGTTCCTCGGCTTCCTTCTTTCTTTCTTTTTTTTTCTCATTTTTTAGACAACCGTATAACGTGTGTATTGAAAACATGAAATACTTTTAGTTCAACAATTATATCCTCAATAAATCGTTTAATCAATTTCGAGGCAGAGAAATCTTTAGAATACGAGAGAGAAGAGAAAGTCCAACGTTGACAATTTCCTTAATTCAGCTAAGTTCAGTCAACGAACGTATCGAACGTAACGAAATTGAATTTTTCAATGTTAATTCGAATCTCACTTAAAATCAGTTTAGTTAATTTCGGCTATAAAAATCTTTACGTACACAGCAGGATACCATAGTTTAGAAAATACCGCCTCAGAACACAAATCGTCTATAAGCCACATTAAACAATTACTTCTACTACATATCCTCATATGTTAATTACAGACGTGCATGTGCACATGTGTTTAATTGCATAGTATACGACCTCGAATACTCAGTCAATTATCGGCCAATTGAGCATAAAATATGCCCAGAAATTCATTTTATGGGGCTTTCTGGTATTTGAGATAACGTCACCGATCATGTGTGTGTTCGCTGTAAGGCAAACAACTGCATGTATCTTGGATGAAAATGATAATTGAAATGAATAGCTTTTCACCAATCATTTCTCTCATTCAAAATTTTGAAGAGAAGAAAACAAAAATATTTCATAAAAATTTTCTCCTTTAAGGATTGAAATGATACAAGTTACGTTATTACATCGGTTGGTTATAATATGTTTTCAAGTGTACGATACGTTTTCTGGTCATAGGCGTGTAGCGAAACCAGCTGAATCAAAGTTTAGACACGATTCATATTTATCTGTTAAAGTGAACTAACAACAACAACAGCGACTACATGCTCAAATGGATACACGCATACATAAACAAGTTCAAAATTCATATCATCATCATCATCATCATCATTATCATCATCATTATCATTATCATGCTGAGGATCATCATTATTACCATTTTCATTATTACAGAAAGTATCATCTTCCTCTTATTCAGGCATACCATGGTGCCTGCGATAATAATATAAGCACTAGCAGCAACAGCAGCAGAGTCAGTAACAACAACAACAACAACAACAACAACATGTTAAAACGTCAACAACAACCGACATGCAGACAATCTAAACGAATATAAGATACGAAAAGTCCTTCTCGGTGTGGCTCTAGTCATACGTACAAATACTACGTGGGCCGCTGAAAACGAAAACAAGCAAAAGAGGAAAAAAAAAATACATTTATGCAGCAAGCAAGTCAACGAATAACTAACAGATGAAAGGAGCCGACTAAATAAAGTACATGGGGATTGCAGCAGGAGTAATTTAAGTTAGCTGATGCTAGTTCACTATTATTGTCATTGTTGTTTTTGTTTTTGTTATTATTGTTATTTTTATTCTTATTATTATTATTATTATTATTATTATTATTGTTGCTGTTGGTGTTGTTACTGTTGCTGTGGCTATTCATTTGTTAACCAGAATAAGTCTAAAAAGATATCTTCCGCGCAAAACCCTACGAAAACTGGCATTGGCGAAATACCAGAAATAGCCAAGTTAAAATGACAGTCTGATTTGGTTTATAAAAATTGAAAAAAAAAAATAAAAAAAAAATATGCTACCCTGTACACGCACATACACACACACACACACACCCATATATATATATAGATACATGTCGACAATCTAACTTTTGGTATGCCAGCATATCTTGTAGTTGTTACGCTTTCTCAAGAGCAGGGTTTGTAAAAACAACATATGGCGGAGTGTGTTGATAGAAGAAAGTTTCTCAAGTTATGCACCCTGTACCCTGTATGCATGAAAAGTTGCTTGGCATGCTGGGTTCTTGTTATATACGCCCATGTTGCTGTTATACTTAATGAATATGACTGCTGCGACAACAACAATAACAATAGCAACAGCAACAGCAGCAACAACAACAACAACAACAAGGAAAACAACATTGATGATGGTTGAATGGAATGATGATTTCAATAATGCGGTTTCTCGTCAAGAATGGCGTTAAAAATTATTTCAAGAGGCAGACAAACGTACAAACAGGACAAAACAAAGAAAAAAATTGCAAAAAAAAATAAAAATAAAATTGAAGAGACAAGACTTATAGGCAACCAGTCGCAATGTAATATTTAACAAATAATTGAGAGATATGTTGCAATTATAAAACTCTCCACTTTTTGCATACATACGTTACGTACATTCAGTAAAAATATTATGAACAAAGTATGCAACAACGATAATCATAATAACACCAACAAAAGCAATAATAATAACAACAACAACAATATCGACGACAACAAAAGCAGCAGCAGCAGCAGCAGGAGCAGATATTTCGAATAAAAAAATAAGAAAAAAAAAAAATCGAAACAGAAAGACATCCATAAAAGACAGCTAAACCTCTTAAATAAATATTGATAGAGAGCAACATTGTAAATAAAGGAATGTTAAGTAAAATATTTCTTGCACATCGAATATCGAAGACGGCTTAGCACACCATAGTGTAAATATCATAAATGCAGCAATAGTCATAACTAACTACATTTAAATACATCGACCGTTCTTGCAAATAACGTAAATGACTTGGCGTTTGTTAGTTCGTTCAATGCATTTATTTCGTTACGTTTTTTTTTTTACTTACTATCAGATCGGCTTTATGAATGCTATTGTCCGTGTAAAAAACCAAAAGATCCGCGGACAGAGCTCGACAACTTGGTTCACGCAATTTCGATGCGAGCAGCAAACAAGCGGCAGCCAAGATTTGTAAATGCGTTTTACGCACCGATTTTGTGGACAAAAAACGATCCATATAATTAAGAGCCAATAGCACAACCTCCTCTTGGCATTTCTCTTCGGCGCATACCTGCAAGTAAAACAAATATCGAACACAATTCAAATTAAACGGAAACTTTCAGGTTTTATAAAAGTGCTAAGTTTTTGTTGTATGTGCATATATATATATATATATGTATGTGTGTGTGTGTGCATATGTGTGTGTGTGTGTGTGTGTGTGTGTGTGTGTGTGTGTGTAGATTTCTTTTCAATATTGCTCTAATTTGCACCTATTTAAGCGCTTTTTTTGTAATTTTTTTTTTTTTTTTTTTAATTTTTAATTAGTGCTCTTCATATTTAATAGATGCAGTTAGCTTTAAGTGAATTAACAAGAGTCATGTCAATCTTGTTATGGCATTTACATCATGTTTCTAGTGCATCTATCCCAGAGTTGAGATTGCATGAAGTGAAAAATAACTTGTGAAAATACAAGTAAGGAACTAATTTCCATGGTTTGAATCCATTCTATCTATAAAGATCTATTAATTCTTTACTTTCTTGCGTAACACATATAGTGTTACACATATAGTGTTGACTTTCCGTTCACTTAAAATAATGTTTCAACCAATTTTTTTGTAATATTTTCATAATGACGTGCGTGGTCGTGTGATTTCCGGTCGTGAATGTAAGATTTTAAATCGTCCCAATTAATGAAAGAAAGTTTTACTTTAGACTTTAGATATTTTCATAATTAATTTCATCATCGAAAGAACTCATGATGATCCCATGTCCTGTTACTCCCCAAATTGCCAAAGCTTCCATACAAAAGCGACATTATCTATCTATCAATACCGCTAATAGAAGAATCCATTGTTATTTATTAGGATCAACGCTATTAACATCTATCACTAACTATTGGAATATTTCTCTATTACCTGTCATCTGAATCGATCCTACTATAAGATATATATGTATGCATATATACCACAATTTAGCAGTACCGACAATGGGAGAATCCATCATTAGTTATTAAAATCAAATCCACTAGCATGCAGACACCACTAAGTGTCCGAATAGTTCACTCTTATCTTATCTATCCGAACGGAAATTCTGTACTGATTTGATCCTGTACATCTGCACGTTGATCGTATGGTATATTGATAGTCAGAAAAGTTTAGCTGGAAAATGGATTATTTACATGTGTACGTTTGGTTAGTTGATGGCCATCAATGAAAATGGAAAATAGGCGTCAATACGGTCATAATCGATGTAAAAGTATAACTAAGAGCCCATAACAACAGCGGTTACAAGCATTTGCGAGAAAAATTTATGAAGGAAGACGAAAAGACGAAAACTACACCCTACACCTCATAAGACATATCGTCCTAAAAGCTAAAACGATCTAAAACTCTCTTTACATTCAGCAAAGAGAAGACTTTGAAAGTCGCTTTCAAATATATTCGCAATCAACATAACATAAACTACAACATACTGCCTATAAAGACAAATTGATTAAGGACATCGATTGTTCCCAAACCAAAAATTAAAAATTACTTTGATCAAAAATAAATAAATCGGTGCAGTAGTACGTTATACGAATTCATTTCTTTTATTATGCGTTGTCTTCGTAAAGTTTGTCGCAGACAAGTCTTTGTTTTTCTATCACGTTTACGCATCTTCGCATCAAATTACACTGGTCCCCTGCTATTCTCCTCATATAGTTTGCTCTGACTTCTCGTCTAATTCGTAAAATAAAGCACCGAATAGAAAAGATATTTGGATAAGTTCGCCTCATTTAAATGGAAAAGTCATAAAGCGATAATATATTTACGATTGTTTTCGTTTTTTTTTTTTTTTTTTTTATTTCCTGGCTTTTGAAATGCTGCTTACCATAGTTGCTCAAGTTTAAAGTTTAATCGCTTTTTTTGTTCATAATCCTGTGAACGATTTGTTTGAGATCAAGAATTTTGATGAGTTTGAATAGTGATGAAATAATCAAACAAAGCATGCATTGAAATGCATTTCATTTATGCAAGAATCAAATATTGAGATTTTTCGGGTCAATCATCCTCACTACGATCACGTACAATTCATTTAGAATTTTTAGGCAAATTTGTAGCTTTTTTTTTTTACTACCCAACGGTAGTATGATGATTATTAAAAATTGAAAAACTTTTTCAAACATCTTTCACTAAAAAGAATTTTGACAAAATGATATTTTTTTTTTTTTTTTTGAATTTCATAACAGCTTAAAAAGAAGACGAAAGACAAACAAGCGCAACCGGCACGAAATTGTTTTTCATAGAAAGACTTTATTTTCGTATTAACAAAAAAAAAAAAAAAAAGAAAGAAAAAAAAAACTATCTCTAATAGGGATCATAATATTACTTGAAGATGACTTGACATCATCAGATCTAGAAAAAATTAAGTAAACGAACTAAAATTGAAGTTAAAAAGAAGATGTTAACGTTAACGATAATGTTAGCATTGCCCGGTTAGGCAATGAAACACAGCCGCCGCCGCCGCCAAATTACTTACTGGAGTTTCGTTTAAGAGATGAAAGAAACATTGTACACAAAAAAAAAAAAAAAAATTAAAAATAAAAATAAAAAAAAAGAATTGTTTCCATTTTGTTGATAATTACTTGAAGCCAGTTGAAAATATAATGAGATATGCGAGATGTAGAAAGAAATAAAAACTTTTCATAAGAAACCTATTAAAAAAAATAACTGGCAAAAGACAACAAATTTTATTTATTTTAATTAATTATAATTTATTTATTTTGTTATTTATTTTTATTTTAAATGCGTATGTATTTTTAAAATAAATTTTAATTTAATAAAAACACAGAAAAAAAAAAAAAACATTTCAAAAATATTGAACAATCGCTCTCCAAGGCATATGGCTTTTTCGAAGATACCGCTGCATAGTAAAATGCGTTAGAATATTATTGATATATTTATTTATATGATATATTTGTACGAATAAATGTGCACATAAAGAGTGTTTTTCAATTCTTCTTTTTTAATTATAAAAAAAAAAAAAACCAAATAAAAAGGGAGATATGTTTATATTGCTTAAAATCAAGGTCATCTGGAAAAGAAAACAATATGCAAAATAAATATTTATTGCGTGTTGATTTCGAAAGAAGAAGAAATATACAAAATATAATTCTTTTGTCTATTAAAATTCCGAGCATATCTCTTATATAAATAACAACAATGATAAACTACGCAGTAGTAGACTTGATCTTGCTGTCAGCACTACAGAGAGAGAAAGAGATTTCTAAAAAAGTTTAGTTTAGCATATCTTGACTTAAATCAAGACTTTTCCATATTCCAGATTAAAAAGAAGAAAACCACCCGTTTCAAGAAGAAAATGGGTCAATGAAGAAAATTGCTTCTTCTTTTTTTTTTCTTTTGCTTAGCCCCATAAGTTAAGGGCGATCTCGATTAGAGTTTTCCCAACTATATGACATTCATTGTATGCAAAATCTCTTAGTTCATCCATATGCTATAGAGAAGCTGTTCATTGTTAGCTTTAGTACAAATAAGAAAACTATATTTGCCTTGTGACAAAGTCCTGATACCCGATCACTTCGACTTCATATCAATTAAAATTGCAAATATATTTATACCCTACAGCGCTTATGGTGCAAAGGGTATATTAAGTTTGTGCGAGAACGATTCTAAAACTCAGATGGACCTAGAATAGACTCACCTTTTCTTGTACCAATCTAAACTTGTCTGTCCGTCTTGTTTTCTTGCATTCTATCTACGGGTTGGAAAGTTCGAGATATTCTGAGGAAATTTGCTAGAGTAACGTGCTTTCGCTTAAGGACGACCGCTATTAAAAATTGTTTGGATCGGCCCACTTTTTCTATCACTTCCAATGCTTTTACCAGATTTGAACTCGATATCTTCATTTTTGCTACCAGGGGAGTGTCAACAGCACACACCACACGGACGGACAGACATGGCTAAATCAACTCAAAATTTCACGCCGATCAAGAATATATATATTTTATAGGATCTCTGAAAATTCCTGTCCGGTAGTTACCCTGGCCTGCGTTTTCAAATCAGTTTTCATCATCCATTTTTCATCATTTGTCACGATTTAGTCGCATGTTCCTTGGAATCGAGCCGAGAAAATGCTGCTTGCGGCAAATGATCTTTTTCATTTTACAAAGAGTGCCACCATATCACTTAAGCATACGTTTGGTGCGTATGTAAATAATTGTACGGCATTACACTAATCGAAATTTTGCATTGATAAAAATCATTTTGAGCGAACAAATAATAAAATACTTTGTAATTCTTATATATTAATTCAAAGATAATGGAATTTCGACGATTCTCGTGATTCAATAGTTAGCCAAATATTTCGCAAAGTTAAACGTGAAAGTCAATTAAAGTTCTAGACTAACTTTAGAAAAAGAGCCTACAGCAGCTTGAGCTGCTTGGCGCGGGCTCTTTAACAGATTAATTCCTTGCATAATTTGATTAAAACGCAGCATAATATTCGATATCGAAAAATAAAAACAAAAACAAAAAAAAAACATTTCATTATTTTATTCGTATTTGATTTCGCGAGGTAACCCGGATCATTTAACCAACCATATGACGCATTAAATAAATGTGGAAAATTTTTCAATTAAATATTCAAACAACACGTGCTTGGTCTTGCCTTTGTTCTCTCGACTTGAAAAAAGATTCTAACATTTTTCAATTTATTTAATGCGTTTGTTGTACAGGATGCTGGTTCCGGTTAAAAAGCCGTTTGATTTTCCCCTTCTTTGTTATTTCATTCGTTTTTTTTTTTATTTTTTCCTTGTAATGTAAAGCCTGCTACGCAGTCATAGTTGGTTTAATGACGGGTTGAGTTCGCGTAAAAGAAAATTTTAAACAAGTTCTCATTCTACGCACTTATGTATTCATAGAAAACAATTAAATTAATGGTATTGTTATAGTTTCTTCTTCTTCTTCTTTTTCTGTTTTTTTTTTTTTTTT
>NW_023998414.1:6972830-6988676 GCF_014805625.2 Glossina fuscipes
AAAAAAAATATTACTATTTAAATATATATATATATATATATATATATATATATGTATTCTTATATATATATGTATATTACTATTTAAAAATCAATTTCCTGCTTGAACGCCTTATAAGTTACACACATACACTGTAGACCAGATGCAAGTTTTACGTTTCAACTCACTTCCGAATTCTATAATCAAAACTATAATTACTACAAATAGTTAGCAATTTTTATTGGCACAATAACACTACTTAATGCGTTAGTGTTAGCCAGATATACATATACTAAATATTATTATTATTAGTAGTAGTAGTAGTAGTAGTAATAATAGTTTAGCATATATATATATATATACATTATACATTTATGTACGAATAAATATATATATATATGTGTGTGTATGTATGTATGCATATATATAACTATAGTGGTTCTGTTGATAACACGTTCCATTTAACGCCAAGAATAGCTAAAGCGTGGAAATTTCTTATTTGCCGAGAATTTAATAACAGGTTTCACGATTACACAACATATTCAAGTTGAAAAACAACAATAAAATCAACATAACATAATAAAACAGGAGAAAACCAATGTTCGGCTTTAACCGAATTTTTAGTACGCATCAAAGCACTTACGCTTATGACGAAATATGAATAAATCGTTAATGCATTTCGATAATTGATCATATTGCATACACGTTGCATTACTCTATCGTATAAAATTTAGATTTCTATTCATAATTAAGCGATGATTTTCATCCATGTAAAATCAATCAATTTGAAGAGATATATATTTTACTTATAGTATATCGCTTGATTTTTACGAAAAACTTATATGTATGCATGTATAAGAATCTTCTCGCTCTATTAAGGTATGCTCCAAGTCTTTAGTAAAAAGTTTCTAAATAATTTTTATCGTTCGTTATTAATTATTTGCTGATTACATACGTGCATATATGATGATGTATCAAATTAGTTGATTATTTTCTCTCAAAAATTTCAAATCAATTTCATTCTGTGTTTTGTTTTCTTCTTTTTTTTTTTTTTTTTTTTTTTTTGTTACAAGTGAAAGCAGATTTCCACTGATTCACGCATCATTACGAGTATATACTCGAATTTGTATTTGAAACTTGAACGTTGCATATATTTTTTTTGGCCGTTACAAGCATTTCGCAAAACTAACATACTTTATGCGATATAATGCAGTAATAACAGTTTGTGTAAATGTATTATAAGCTAAGAGATTATGTACGCAAGAGAGCTTTTGTTTTTCAAGTGCATTAACACTTGAGATTTTTCTTCGTATACCTACCTGGTGACGAAAGAGTTGAGTTGACTTTTCACTCGGGAAAATTAAACATTTTATGTTTGTTTGAAAATGAAAACCTACCTCATACACACACTGCACATTGTTGTTGTTCACACGGACAACAAGAGCAACACTTGTAAATTCAATGTGTTGTTAACTTTTCAATTCTACATTATTATTATTATATAAAAAGAAGTTACTAAAAAAAAAAAAAAAAAAAAAAAAAGACTTTGGTCGCAATCTCTTCAAAATTCAATATTATACGTAGTTTCTTCATTCCATTCATATCGAAATCTTTGAAGTAAAACACTATACTAAAATATATGATATGCTGCTTCTTGACCCCATCCACATCGAATACATTGCGAAATTAATTAAGAATACTTTTACTGCTTAATCCGTACAACATGTATATAATTTATAGGGTGGCTTTTGATGTCTATTTCTTCTTCTAAGGTCTTAAGGTTATTTCTCTATTTCTTTCTATTTCATTTTCATTTCAATTCATCATCTATTACGTAACTAAAAAGCCATAGACCCATTACCTAATTACATAGATACATATTATGTGCAACAAGAATTACAACATAAGTGAGTATACAAGTCAGCTAAGGTAGCTGCAAATGTAACCATTTTGCCTGATAAACTCCTGTAATGATCAACAAAACATAAATTATGAGTTACGTAACGTGATCGATATCCTTGTAAGCATATTCAAGGAATCTTCGAAGGATTTCAGATTCCGTGGTAACGCATTCCCTCATCTAGCGGCACGAGTAGTAAAAGACGTTTGACTGATGAGTTAGAAAAACGTGGTATTAATATGAAAGAATTTCTATTCGATCGAGAGAACTGCTATTAAAAGGCTTGGAGATCAAGTTTGAATAATTTTGTAGAAGTAGATCAGCAACTTGAATAATAATGATAATCGGGAAGAGAAAATTTGAAGAAAGTATGAAAGAAGGAGGAGAAGTGGTCTCTAGGTTTGAAGCTTGCTATACGGGTAACAATGCTTCGAAGCCTGCTTAACAGTTATAACTTGGGGAACAAAAAACGATTTTAATACAACAGTCAAGATGCGGATCTGTACGGCGTTGATCACTTCGAAGCAGCGCTTTCAGCGATATATTTGAAGAGTTAAAGAGAATTGTCCAGTTCCAACTTGTATGGTACATAATAATAAAACAAGGATCTTATAGGCGGGCAAAATGGACCATAAGATGCCCTGGTCTTATTATACTTATATTACGCAAATTGTCCCTAACAATATTAAGAGTTAGCTAGGGAGCTCCGAAAGCATGGGACATACATATGCATGCACTTTTACCGGTCAGTTGTTTTTGAAAATAATATTCTTAAGGAAAAATCTGACAGGGTCATAGCCGTCATCATTGTCCTTGCATTGCCATCATTTTATTATTGTTCGCGGAGAACAAAAAATAAATAAATAAATAAATAAAGGAAAAAGTACGCAATCATGAAAAAGACATTAATCACATTTGTAAAAATTTGTGCAAGAACAGTGCAAGATCGTCAACTTGAGGAGTTCTTAAAATTCTATCCATATGTTTGGCGGGGAACTTTAAATTTGGTTTCACTTCCGGCATCACTTGCGCTTTCATTTCCCATCGTCTTCTTATTCCAGCCAGACATTTAGAGCGTCTGAAAGTAAGCACGTATATACATACATACATGCATGAATACATGAGACTTTGCTTGTTAACGAACCGAATCACCCGATTAACTTTCAACTCATGGTGATAATCATAATAGTGATAATGATCATGATGATATTTACAACGGCATTTATTTATTTATTTATTTTTATTTTTTTTTTATTCTTTGTTTTCTTCTTCTGAAATTCATTCATAAAAATGTTAATCTTACAATTAATAATAATCATAAATGCATATGCATATATGCATATATATATATAAGTTATATGAAAACTCCCCCTCCTCGAGATGGCATACTGACTCACTGACTGACTCCCTCCATCAGCCTCTCCTCCATCAGCGCCTGTTTTATTCATTCTCTTTCTTCCCCCTAATTCACTTTAAGATCATCATAAATATTTAAAGTCAATTTATTAATGACCATGTCAGTGAAATCCTTTGTTTGTATATTAAGCAAAAAAAAAAGATGAGAAGACTACAAACAAATCAACAAAAAACGTATAATGAAAGCATATGATGTGTTTGTCGGTCGTATGCACGCACAGTTCTGAATGAACGAATTGATGAATGAATCAAATGTGAATTTTGCGTCTGCGTAAATAATAAATAAGCGTATGACAATTTCGTTGGAGACATTGGACTTTATTAAAAGTAATAAATGATAAAAAAACAGAGAGAAAGAATCAACAAAACTTAATGCCTTTTTTTTATTTTTTTTGTTTTTTACATTCTGAGAAACTAGAGTGCAACAATGTTTTTTCATTTATTTATTTATTAATTTATTTATTTATTTATTTAATTTTTTTTTTTTTTTTTTTTTTTTTTTTTTTTTGACTGTTCAAAACAGATAGATGGTTATCTGGTGTGCCCACGAGAACAAAGAAAAATTAATCCGTTTAATACTACCACTAGAGAGTAATTATTACAAACATGAGCAAATGGGCCGTCTGAGTAATTGTTCGTGAAACACTCAAATAATCCAGGTAGCATACGTGCGTGTACCCATTCATTCTGATTAATATCCAAAAGTTTGATTTGTTAAATCAATTGCCGGCGCAGAGAGCCGCACCGTTTTTTCGGCAGCAGATTGAAAAATTTTATGTAAAAATTCATACGATTTTTAATAGAGAACAAGAAGCTTCAATTCATTTCGCTTTAGGACATATTTGAGATTCGCCCACCATCATTTCCGACAAAAACATAAAAAAAACTCTCAATTGTCTAGGCGCATGGATACGCGGCCAATAAGGCTTACGCTTGCACTCTGCTGTATATAGTTTTACTGTTTCTTAGGTAAAAAAAAATGCTTTGGAATAATCTTTCCTTGGAATTTTAAAATAATTGTACGCATGTTTGTAATTTTAGCAAATAATTTCAATACTAGAAAAGTTTCAATACTCAAAATAATTTTCAGTGATTTTTTTTTTTTTTTTTTTGTGTAAAGTGAACTGCGGGCATGCTAGTAAACCAATCAAGGCCATTGTTGGATCAAATATGAAGATAGATTGGCAACATGTGACTAGCAATATATTTGAACATATCGTGATTTCTGATATCTCTATGAACTTAATTCGAGGCTCGAGCAGCACTGTTTGGCGATAATCCGAAAAACGTCATCTCTAAATGTTCTGCACGAACATCTCTTCGTTCCGGGATTAATGTACAAATTCGCCCCCTATTACGCAAGCTATAGCACGCTAAAACGACGGAGACGCTATACACAATATATGCTCTTGATTGGCTTAAAATTCTATATAGCTTTCGCCACTTCATCGTGTCCTCTCCCCGTCCGTCTCTTTGACCTATGTTGTGCGACCGCTGATAAATTGTAAAAAACTGAAACTTGATAATTGCCTTTTAAAGTGGAATTATTCCACGTCCAAAAATTTGCCTACTCACAGTTATAAAGCAAAAATTAAAAGAAAAAAAAAAAAAAAAAATCGAAGAAAGAAGAGATTTTTAATAAATTTTTACAACGACAGGCAATTTGAAGTCTATATCGATCGAAAAATTGTTATAAGTACTTCTTGAAAGCCCTATTAACGTCCTATCGTCCCCTGGCCCCTCCCCCATACCGTCCCATTTAATTAGACCTGCATAATTTCGATAATACATTTTGTGAATCGCTCTCAGGTGAACTGTCGTACTCTCGTACGCGTTTGATAGCATGAATGGATGGAATTGGGTTTTGATTGAGATTGATTTATACAACAAAGTTACATACAAAAAATAATTGTGTTTCTGTTTTCACATAAGTTCTCATTCTATATTTATGTGCTTGTCTCCAACTAAGCTTTAATAGGTTTATCTTTTACATGTATTCCCATGTTATTTGCAAATTTAGTTCCGTTTCGGAAATGCCAGCCAACAGGAAGAATTGCTTCTCTCGTCCGTCACACACACACACACACATACACACACATACATACACACATACACATTGTATTTGTAAAATGAAATTATAAATTAATCATTACGCCGGTTAAGAGAGTGTATCAACAAGATCTGTAGTGTAGTGAATGATCTTTAGAAAATGCACTACACATTTATACAGATAGACATACCCATGATATTCACTTGGAAGCGGAACCAAAAATTTTCTTCTATACGTTATGTTAATACGTATATGCATTTCGATTGAGTAAACGAATCGAATCGAGACACGACAGGCAACAAAAATCCACCTAATCGCCCAGTCCCTTATACACGAAAATACATAAGCACATACAAGCATACACATACACATACATATGCATAAATATGATATATAAAAATAAATTATTATAACTCTAATATTAATGGAATTACATACAGATAATTACATATCTCGTAATTATTGTAAAAATGAACCTCACTTTTATGTCGAAATGAACTGAAGGAGGGGGGACTTGAAATAAAAAAAATCTTCGCTCTACGAAATATTATAACTTTTAGTTTTATAAATAAATAATAAAAAAAAAAAAAAAAAAGTAAATATATAAATAAAAAAAAAAAAAAAATAAGTCTTCTTCTTCCCTCTAGGGCTTACTTTAAAGTAAAATGTTTCCTACGTTTTTAATTTATAAATAAAATATTTCTATAAAATAGCGTGACTTAATTTGTAACAACGCAAACACGATTTACAATTAATAATTGCAGTAACCGTTTGTTTTATTTTTTCCCTTTTTTGTGTTTTTTAGCTCTTACACACAGTGCGGAAGTCGTTGAAGGAGCTGCATGGAAAATCAACAACGATTGCATAAAAGACCAATGTCTGTCTGTCTGTCTGTCTGTCTGTTTGTTTGTCTGTCTATCTGACTGTCCGTCTTTTTCGTCTTTAATGCAAAAATAAAACGACATATGTATCTAAAGTGCATCGTAAGCTAAATTATGCTTTAACTCCAGCTTCAGCCTTCGTGTGGCGATATGTTGTTCGGTATGGTTAGTGCAAATGTTAATATTTGCACTTGAGATGTGAAATATATGTATGGTGCGAGCGAGATAGAGAGAGAGAGAGAGAGAGTGAGAAGGAGAGAGAGAGAGAGAGCGTAAGCCTGTATATATCTATCTATATATATATATATATATATATACAAGTAAAGAGATAAACATGAGCACACAAAGCCAATCAACATGTCTCTGCTTTTAATTACTACAAGTCATCACTAATTTATGCTTTTCTTTTAAAGATTCCACAAAACGTCTACATATTCACATTCAAATCTATAAGCATGAATGGCTTCCATGCCTTCCTTAAATGATGAAAACAAAGCTTGAACTTTGAACGAACGGGAACGAGAATTTCCAACTTTCTTTCTTTAAGCGAGTAATAATAACGAGTAGGAGAACACTTTCCGTTCTTAGGTGGATTTGGACAAGGTAAAGGTATAAATAAAAATCGCTCAATATTTCTATACCATGCTATAACTATTGGGATACAAGAGCATATGAAGATTGTGTGGATGTACGCAGCGAACGGAGGGACTGCACATGGGCGTTATACCTATCGATTCAGAATCAATTTTCCAATCCATTAAAATGTCTCTGCCCATCTGTCCGTTAACTGTTTTTGAAATGATATCTTCTTCTTCCACTTTATTTAATTTAATTAGTTGAAAAGAATTTGCTTACTCACATGGCTGTCGACATGTGTCCGGCACTCAGTCGGGGGACTCAGCTTGTGCTCTTGGCATATGTGATCCTTAACTTGTACCTACACCACTTGCACTACAAGAATATATTAGTTGTGGGCGGATGTGTTCAACATCCGGTAGGATACTGAGATAAACTCACTTTTTGCTATACCGTTGAATTCAGGAAGTTATCCTAAATTTGTCTGTCCGTTTTGTTCGCTTGTGTTCAACCTACAGGTCGCAATTTTTAAAATATTTTGATGAAATTTGATACACTGGTGTATATCTGCACTTCTTGCTTGAATTAAGAATATGAACACCAACGATAAATAGACCGACCGAATGCTAAACCGACCGAAGTTCGCTAAATCAAGACTAAGCCTTAAATTAAAGCAAGAATCTTTTTTTTTCCCTCTCGCTCTCTCTTTATTTATAAAATTTTTTGTATGAAATCTATGGGACATTTTTTGGATCTCTTAGTGAATACACTACCCTTTGATATCCTTGCAACGTTAGCGTTCAACGTGCGCAGATTCACATCTCAAGTGCGGTCGAGTTTTCTTCGATCTTAGCTGTAGCGAGTGAACGCACACCCACTAACCACTGCGGTCGCTACCCCTTTTCTCTTTCTTTATTTTTCGTTTATAACTTGTCTCCGATCGTCACCGTATTGCACGAATACGACATTGTCAAATTTCATTGTTGGAGAAAGAACGCAATGTCTTATCAATTCGCTTTAGCATGATTAAGTGATAGGAAAGAGAAAGATGAGATATGGTGTAGCCCCGTTTCAATTAATAATTTGCACATTATCTGCTATTCTAACTTTTCGTGGGTAAAAGTTGAATAACCGTACAACAGGAACATCGATTTTGAATTATATGGCAACTTTGTCCCTGGCAAGTACAGGATCTCTTTGTTTTTTTTTTTTTGTTTCTTCTTCTGCTTCTTCTTTAATTTAGAGCAAAAGCACGTAATTCTATTATAAATTTTATAAATGCATGAAAAGTTGAAAAAGAATGAAACCAGTGGCGTTATGTTTAAGTGCTTTAAATAAATTCATAGTTTATACACTTATTCTGAAAACTCAATAGGTAAAGTTAACCATCATCATCATCGTCGTCATCGTCATCGTCGTCGTCGTCGTCGTCGTCGTCGTCGTCGTCATCATCAGTCAATGAGTTTATTCAGTCACACTCTTGATTTTACGCTTTGTTGCATTTTATTATAAAAACAAAAAAAAAAAAACTATAAAACAATAACAACTTCGCAGCGAACCTTGAACACCCATCGTCTAATGCAATCATAAAACAAATGAAAATCCATTATATTGAAGCATTTTCTTTCGTCACAATTCAAATTAATTTACATTATAAACTTTGAATCAATAAAGTCAATCTTGATTGATATTTTTAAAGCAATTATTAAAATTGATCTCCATTCAAGCCAATATATATATATATATAAATTTACGATTATTTTCTTGAAAATCATGTCAAGTTGACAAATTCAACAAAGTTGCTGAACAAATTCAGAATCATACATATTGAGTCGGAACATGTATATTTATTTTGCACATATATATAGTGGATGTGTACCAAACAAAATGAAAAAATTAATATATGATTTGGTTTGGGAAAACAAAAAAAAAAAAAAAAGGAAAGAAAAAATCAAAAAATCCAAATAATAGAAAAACGCAGTAGTGCCTTTATAACAACAATAACAACAACAACAATAAGAAAACAACAATAACAATATAACAGTCAAGTGGGCACCTTTTTAAAGTGTACGTGTATCAAACAATTTAAACATAATACAAGTGCACAAACTATTAAAAATTAACAATCATCTTAACCATATGGGGGACGACTGGTTGGCTTCTGCTTCTCCAACCATGATACGAGGGTCCGCGTAAAGCACGCGTTTTTTTTTTTTTTTTTTTGTTTCCTTACTGTTAGAGATCATGAAATTGTAAGCGCAATTGTTTAAAGTTCTATAAATAAATGTAAACGAGTCAAAAAACTATTAATAACCAAGAAATAAACTTTTTTTTTTTTTTTTTTTTTTTTTTTTTTTTTTTTTTAAACCGATTTTAACTATTACACTTTTACGTGTGGTTGGCGGATTTCATAGGTCCCTTTTTCTTCATCTTCATCTTCATCTTCTTCCACCTTTCTTTTTTGTTTTCTAATTTCTTTTCTCCAAAATTCAAATTGAAATTGAAATTATTTATAACCTTCTTAGATTCTCAATGACTGCCTTTACTCGAACCTCCTCTCTTGATGTTCTCATCAATGAGCGAATATTTCGCTTGTTCATAATGCTTTTCAAAAATTTATTTACTTTGCACCCATCATGTCGTGTACTCCGCGTGCAGTTATATTGTAAAGAAAGAAATTCGTCTCGATCGAATTCTTTCCAACGCAGATTTTTCGCTTATTTGAGTTTATGGACACCATCCTATCCCCTTAATCGGACATTCTAAGTTTGTCTGTCCGTCCACCCGTTTTGCGTACTTTTATTCAATCTACAAGTGCTAGTTGTTGCACCGCCATTTTCTGGCCCAGGGACAAAAACCGAGCACTTTTTCGAGTACTTTCCTTTCAAGACTACCGTTATATGAATAATATGTGTATTAAACGAAATGATATCGAATATTTAATTGTGGACCATGTATCCCTCTATATAGTGTTTTCATACTTGTTCTTTTTTATTAATTTTTTTAATCCGCTTTTCATGTCGAAAATGATGGTATTATCGTTTAAAACGTTTCCCCTGGTTATATTGCTGTATATAATATTTTCAGTGCACGCTTAAATGCGTGAAATGCGGTAAACGCACTTTTTTTTAAATGAAGAAACCCAATTCCAAAAATTAATTTTGTTAAGGTAATTTAATATAGAAAAAAGGAAGCGGCAGATTATTTTATTTGAATATATTTATGGTTATTTATTTAAAATGTTGCCTACTGCGTGTACTATTTACAGTACACGCTCAAATGCATTTGCATATCAAGCGTAATCTTTTAAATTAAGAAATTCGACTCTAAAAATTAATTCTTTCTTATGACTATATTTTATGCGATATTATTATGTTTACAAAACTGTTTCCAGACGTGTACCGCTAACGGTAAGCGGACCGTGGCAGCTCATAAAAAAGCAAAAAAAAATAAAAATAAATAAATAGTATTTATTCCAAATTATAAAATTTGCTAGCCAACCGAAACCGAAACCGAAAACGATACACACGTGGCGTTGGAATGGCATCAACTCATAAACGGCTTGGCAGGAAACATGTTAAACTAATATTCAATTTGCTGGTAATCAGCAAAAGTAAAGCGTCGTTTAACAAAGTGAACCACCACTGAACGCCTGCAAGTAAGTAAGTAAGTAAGTAGTAATATCCTTCTTGTTCGTTTTTCCATTTTTTTTAATTTTTTTTTTTTTTTTATGATTTTGAAAAAGGCACGATCTGATGTATATCGAATAGCTATAAAAAATCAAGGTTTGAAAGATGACATTATAGCATGGTGTACGATGCTAATCTTGCATCGGTAATACAATAACGATGTATTTAACACAAGTTCTTCTACTTCTTGTAAAAGAAATTAAATTTTTATTTACTTATATTTTATTTTATTCCATTTATTCTTTTCTTTTTTTTTTTTTTTCGCCGAGTGATTTAAAATTTTTATATTTTCTTGGAAAAAAGGCAACTTAACTTAATGCTATTATAATGAAATATTCTGGTAAAGCTGTTTTTCTTTTTTTTTTTTCTGTTTTTTTTTTTTTTTTTTGTTTTCTTTTCTTGTTTCTCTTTATACTACGTACGCATATATATATATATCTGCTAAATTTACCTGCTGATCTATTTTTAAAAGATTTGTCCTTCAACAAAAACACTTAAGTACGTACAAATGATGATGTTTGTGTCAGAAGATTCTCACACACAGTTTGACTATTTCAAAAATAGCAATAATTTTAAAGCACAGACAATAAGGCCTACATGCGGTTCATGCAAACAACTACGAAACGGAAATACTGTAAACTGCTTTTGCTTTTGCTTTTTCTTTTTTTCCGACGATAATCATCGTTTAAACAAACGCCATGTATAGCAAAGCAAGTAGTGTCACATTGTACTTAAGTACATAAATGAAAAAAGTGATTAAATAAGAGATAAATAAATAAATAAATAAATAAAAGTTTTAATAATGAGACCATGAAGCTCAGTCGAATCGTATATCTATCTATCTATCTATCTATCTATCTATCTATCAACACTAGAACTACCGCGTTAATCAAAATAAAGACTTTTTGAACCAATGAGCGTGAAAATAAGATTATAAAGCATTTTTTTGTATGACTCCAATTTATATGAGACAAGACCTTTATATATCCCTAATCAGCTTCTTTTTTTTATTTGCTCCAATCTGTTCCAACCAACTGTTTCAAGATATCGAGTCATATATAGCAATTTCTAATGTTATGGGTGTGATACTGACTGCAGTCAAAAAAATTAAGAAAGTCAGCTGAAATGTGGTCCCAAGATTCCATTATCGATTAAAAATATAAAGTTCAAAAATGAGCGCGGTAACCCTGTACGCATTCCCATAATACCAAAGAAACTATGACTAACTCGGAAAACCGTCAACATTTTCTTCATATTTCGTCAATAATGTTCGATTCTGTGAATATGCATTCGAAATTTGGTGACGCAAATGTTCGTCAGTGTTAGTAGTGATTGAAATCGTTTTTGAAACGAGCATACAGACGGTTTCGACAAATATTTGGCTCGCAGGCTTTCCAAAATGTCTGCACGGAGTCGACAAAAAGCTTGAACTGAATATATGGATACATAGTGGGCGTTTTTTCAAGGTTATCACAGCTTCTAATCTGCTAGCGTAACCATGTATAGGATCAGATCGCAATAACTTTTCAATCTCGCTTCGATCGAGAAATGTTTCCGTCGAATTTCAGCTTACGATCTTCATTTTTGCGTCTTTAGCGATGTAACAAAGATTATGGATCAAACTGACCCATAACGGTAGAAATGCGCAGATGCAAAACTACTTATGTTTCAGATTTCCTATACGTATGTCGTATACAAATCATTCAATTCCCAATAATATATATTAGGCGCTCGCATGTATTTCAATCATTTTTTCATTTTCTACAACTTTTTCCCATCCTCCTGACAATGTGGCGATACCGTGTCGAAAGCACGATATTGGTTTTGCAGCTACCCGTTTTTGCTATTCTTCAGCATTTCGAAACCGTGCGTCAGCCAAGCTATGCAGATCGACTTTTCAGCGTCAGTCGCAATAGGCCACAGAAAAGTCCGTTTTTTGCTTGGCTAGCAATGGAATCGCTGGAACCGTTCAAACGGTTCGGAATGAAATTTTAAGTTAATTCATATGTTAGCCATTTTCCCTCCTTTGGAATCTTTCCCATCGCGTATAAACGCCTACAAACAGTTTATTAATTAACTGCCAAGCTGTTGTAGGTTTTCGAACAGCAAGCTTTGCAATTTATTGTCTTCTAACTTTCTTGGTCCAACGCGTTCTTTGTCGTCGACATCAAAATCATTAAAAGGAAAGGTCGAAATCAGCGAATTTACGCGTTGTGTACACTGACATCTCGCAATCACTTGATCCTTGTCATTAATAGACCAATACCAACGCTACGTCAAGGTAATCAAAGATTTTATGCTTAAAACTGGTTGATGAATATCGTGAATGTTATTTTCTTCGATACAATTAATTGGGTGCTTAAATACGTCCCGCTATAATTGTACTCTCAAAACTCTTTCACCAGCAACTTAACTCAGTACACTATTCTATTCTATCTAATTCTATTCATCTTGTTTAGTTTCGGCCGACTTGTGGTTGCTTTTGAAACTCGAAAAAAAAATTTGCGATTGTTGAAGAGATAAAATCGAATCGAAAAATGGACCTCTTTTAGTTCAACATTAGAACATTAGCATGATAACTGACACAGATAAGAGTCGAGGTGCCGCCAAGCCATGTGTAAAGAAAACTTTTACTGCCTTCTACCTTTGAACTGAATCCAAAACGTTATCTTATTTAGTAGCCAATGCACTGATTTGTAAGAAAAACAAGCAAAATTACTTGACACAGTGCATCACCTGAACTGAGCATATACGCACGAACAGCGTGGCAATAGATAATTTTTTTTGCAATTTATTTGGAAGGATACACTTCTTGTAAGTCATAAATGATTGATGAAAGTATTTTGTAATATTTTTCATTTTTGTCCCAGATTGCTAAGCGTGTATGGGTTGAAATGAGTTTTAATATTTACCTGCGACATTCAGTCATATATATTTATATTCGAGATGTTGACATGAAATTCGATACAGATGCAAGTTAAGATGCCAGCAAGCTAAGGAAAAGACAAATTACTCTCCGCCCGCGTAAGTGCATTTTGAGAGCAGTGCAGTACAAACGTACCGTGGAACTGACTTCGTCACGTTATCTTAATTAGTCTTAAATCTTTATATGAGAAATGAGTTACGTTATATTTCACAGCTCAGCACCTAAACCGAATATATATGAAAAACGTGGTAATAGATAATTTCTTCGCATTTTTTTTTTTGTGTATATGAAAATCTGAATGAATACTTGTAATAATCCATAAATTATTGATGAAAGTACTTTGAAATATTTTTTCCATTTTCTTCCCCGTTTGTTGGGTGTGTACGGACAGCGACAATAATTCAATCTTAATAATCTCAAATTTTGCAGCTTTGAGAAATCTTTTCAAAAAGAACAGATCGAGCGGGCAAAGAGAAATACAAGACATGATGAAATCTCTGACTCTGAGAGTTAAAAACTGTCTGCCAAATTTTGTTTTATCATTCATTAACTACGGATAAGAGAAATGAAAAATTTTCTTCACAAATTAATTGAATTGAGAAATAGAAGAATCGATCGGGAGTAATCACGATATTCTATATCAGAGATTCGGTACTAATTAGATGAAGAAAAGCCACATTTATATATTTCATAAACTTTGTCGTTTATCCCTTCTCGCCGTCTCTAATGGAAGAACAAGTGTTATATTGGAAGTGGTCGGATCATAAGCAATTGCGTTCGTCCTTGGGCCAAAACATGTCGGTGTATGAAGTTTCAGCAAGACATATCAAAAATTCCGACCTGTAGATTAATAAGTAGAGTAAAAAAAAACAATATGGACAGACGGACAGACAATCGTCCTCTGAATCGATCGATAAAATGAATTGTGCATCAATATCAAGTCCTTCTAGGCATTGCATACATCCGTTCAAGTTTAAAATACCACAAGTGGTGTAGGGTATAGTAAGTGACACAACTTCCTTGCGATAAAAACTGACAACCTCTTCTTACTGACAGAGACGTAAGTGTTGCTATGTCCTTGCTATGTGTAATTAGATATTAAATTAGAATAACGGACCAAATGATTTCAATGATGTTCTAATCCCAGTAATTGTGATCTTGAGCTTCCTAAAGAAACAGATAAAGGATCAAAAAATAAAAGCAAGAGATATATAAGTACGTTTATGTTTCATCGAAGTAAGAGAGCAGGAAAGCGTGTCAAAGACTTAGCCGACCTTCACTTTGTTCCTTGTATGGAGAGTTCAGCATTTCATTTGTGCATTTTCTTGTTTACCTTAAAAATTGATTTTTAGCCAAAAATATTTTTTATTTATATGATTGGGAAAATACTTTCTCTTCTTCAATGACGTAGACGATGTAGATTTAAAAAATAATACAAATTTAATATTAACACTTATAATATAAACATGAATTGATTTAAGTTTCGTTCGATTGCACAAATTTGTAAAAATTTCGAAAGCCAATTGCAATTTTTCATTTCCACCTAACGCACACATTGTCAAAACAGGCGTACAATAAAAATGACATACGTAGATGGGTAATGTCATTATTAAAATGTCGAATTTATATTGTCCACGAAGCATTTCTCAATTTAATTAACTAAACTAACATACCGTAGGTGCAGAAATTTTTTTTTTTGTAAAAATAGAATTCTACAGAAATTTTTGTAGAAACATTTTTTGAAAAAGTTCAATAACCAAGTTTGTTATATGTATACATATATACGTATTAAACAATGCATACATATATATATATATATATATATATATATATATATATATATATATATTCCGTGAGTTGTGAAAAAATGTATATATTTTGCAATAATTTGAATTAATAATCCATTCAATACAATCAAACATACATACATATATATATATATATATATATATCTACATAATAATGTCATTAAAATTACAAAATAACATAACCAGCCAGTTAATGACCACACACATGTGTAAAAACATTAAACCACGTTGTATGCTAAAGAGGAGAAAAATTATGAAAGACAGAAACAAGGAGACGCGGAGGAAATTAAATTTGTCATATTCCGTTTGTATATATATATGCATATATATATATATATATATATATGTAGAAAATGTTAATATTATAATTTGTATACTTGTGTGTATACGTGTATTACATTTGATCATATGTATATATATATATATATTAGACTTATCAACATGTGAACCACACGCAAGCAAATTTCATAAAACAATTAAAGATAAAAACAACAAAAACAATAACCACGACGGAATTGGAGTAAATTTGTTTGCATTTATTACTTGGTGGTTGGTGGGCGTTTTATGTCGACACCATCATCATCATCATCATCATCATCATCATCATCATCATCATCATCA
>NW_023998414.1:6988686-7105283 GCF_014805625.2 Glossina fuscipes
CATCATCATCATCATCATCATCATCATCATCATCATCATCATCATCATCATTATCATCATCACTATGATCATGATCAAAAACAGCATTATCAACTTAATTAAAAGACTAACAAGAGAAGTATATTTAAAATCTTCAAAATAACAACAACAAAAAGCAATTATTGTCTTTAAAAATAGGTGGCAATGTGAGGCCTTATGTATATGTCACAGTAATTTGAAATTGATAGTGACATTAGATGATAAAATGGAAAAAACTACATATATGTATGTACACACACATATATATACATAAGAAAATTGAAAAAAGAAAACAAAAAAAAACATGGACGTATGACTAATATTAATGCTAGAATTTTGAGCATATGTTTGCATTTCATTCCATCGCTGCCTTTCAATTTCTATACACAGGTACTCTATTAAAAATTGTAAGCCCTCTTCTATTCATTCATTTCGTGATCGTAAGCCACACACACACATATATAAAGATTGAAGCTATGTGTTTTCTTTGGTTCAAAAATTTCAGATACAACATTGAAACACAGGGATGTAAAAGTTTGATCCCTAAGTTAACGCAGTCTACAATTGCGCATTGAATACTCTGTTATACTCTGTAAATATGCTTAATCGGCGGCATACGCATCCAAATCCATTTAACCCTATGCTGTTGGAAATGGCATGGATGGATTTTAATAACGACAGATCGACCTTCAAAAGGGTTGTTAGTTGCGCGAAGTAAGCATAAAAGAGTGAGTTGCACAAATATTGATGATTGACCTATAATTCGCTGTAAAGAGCTTTTATTCATGCACTTAAGAAGAAAGCGATCTATAATAGTTTCGCCCGATTCACTGCCGTGCCCAGATTTAATAATAAAATATTTCACAAATTCGCCTTAAGGCGAATAAAATTTTCTTCTTTTTTTCTTTTTTTAAATACCTAATAAATGGATTTATTTCTGTCTATCATAAATTCTTGGAAGCAGCCCGCTACACCGCCCTATATTTATTCACATAACGACTTTTCAAACATGAGAAGTTATATGGGAAGTGGCGTAAAAAGTGGTCCGATTCGAACTCTTTTCAATAGTGTTCAAAACATGCCATTGGCTCACCGGCATTTTATCGAAATATCTCGAAAACTGCGGTCACTAGGTTGAATACAAGAGAAGAAGACAGGCAGAGAGATAGGGGTACACATAGAGATTTTTTGAAAGGTATCTTATTAGTGGTGTAAGGTATAAAAACAAATTTTTTTTTTATATTTCTTCTATACGTGCAGGCACGAAGGTAGTCAGTTAGGACTATAAGTAGAGAAGGACGGAAAGAGAGAATAGAGTTTGCTTACGTTTGCTTTAAGTATCGAGACATCAGGCAGGGTGGAAAGAGTCCTGCTGATAAGCTGTTCCAAATGCGCACAGTGTGATTAAAGAATAACAGATTGCGTTAGTGTGTCGGGCGATATATGGATGCTTTCAGGACGAGAGGTTGGAAACGCGAACGGAAAGTCTTGCAATCTTGTTAAAGGATCTGATTGATCGGCAAATCTCTTTTATATCTGTCGAAGAGTTGCCGTGAATGTATCCAAAGATGAACACTACACAATCCACATTACCCGGATCCTAGCTGTTACTGAAAATTTTGGGCACGGCTTTTGTGAAAAATACTATGAATAGGATTATTTATTAAATCAAATTAAATAAAAGAAAATAATCAAAACGTCCCATAAAAGTAAACAATAAGAAAAATTCTCAGAACAGAATTGGGATTTGAACCTGATACTTTTGATAATAGATGATAATAAATTTCAAGCGTAAAATTGGCAACGTTGCTTTTCTTCGCAAAAGAGCAGGAGCGTGAGAGAGAAAGATTGATAGAGAGGGAGAGAGAGTGAGAGTGAGATAGAGTGAGGGGGAGAAAAAGAAGAGAAGAAACAAAAAAAAAAAAGAGTTACGTACCAAATCTATATTATATTTGATTATATATATATATATATATGTGTAGACGGAAGGCATGAAAAGAGATAGATATATAGAAGAGGAAAGAAATAGAAAAAAATATATATAAAATTTTATTCACATACATATATTTATATACATATGGTCATGTACAAGTCTATATATAAATGTATGAGAATTGGAGCGATTTGACTGTTTCTGTGGTGTCACTAACACAGCAACCAATTACGAATTGAATCTGTCAAAAGTCGCTACAACATACCAATCTAAACGAGAAATACATATATATATGTATATTCCGCAAATACAAAACAAATGGCAACGAATCACGAAAGCTGAGGAAAACAAAATTGTGATGCCAAAGCTCGATGAAAAAATATATGTATGTAACAATAACACAATAGCGAACATGAATGACAACAATCAAATATAAATACATTTGTTACGCGTGTAGAGCATATTCATCGTTTAGAATTAGTTCTGTGTGAGATATTTGGTAACCTTTTTACACACTCTCATATAAACATATATTTAAAAAGGTATTATCTATCTATACATATCTATATATATATATACATATATATATATATATATTTAGTTTTGATACTAACACTATTGGACTTTGTATAACGAATGATCATCAAATGCTTTATATTAAATCAGCTGTTTTGACGGTATTTTGTATGTGCTTTTGATTGTTTGTACATATCAATGTGAAAGGCGAACGTCAATTGATTTAACTTGAATAAAAATAGATATGAATACACACATGCACACACACATGCACACACACATGCGCACACATGCACACGCACACACATACACACCTGCGTGCATGTATTCATACATACAGCTAAATGACGATGAGACGGTCATATACATTTTAACATATATTAGCAAGCAACACCACAATGTAGCGAAAACGAAACAAAAAAAAAAAAGAAACCAACAGTACCTTAAAAAAAGTTATAATCATCGAAATTCAGATCAAAATAGCACGTGTTTAAATTTTACATAGTTTCACTGTATGTATAGTGTAAATATTTAAAACGGAATTTAAATATAAAAAAAAAAAAAAATACGAAAAAACACACAAAAATGTTTTCTCAAAAGAGAAAGAAATGATATGTATGTGATCGTTTTATAAACCATATGAAAAGTTAGTTAAAGAATAGCGGTTAAAGAGAAAAACAAAAGAAAAAGGTAAAGTAAGAAAACAGGTGCATTCACTTTTGAAGACCTCACACGCATACATTTTGATATTTAAGAAAAACTAATAATACATTTGTTACCTGTAGCCATGTGACAAGCAGTACTAATTGAAAGCGGAGAATTTTAGTCATTTTATATGTAAATTAAATGTATACATACTTAAGTAAATGTCAAATATCATTATAAACGAATTTTGACCGCCTTTGGTTATCAGTACGATGTCATTAACTTAAATAGACATGAGATGAGATCCAAGTGATGAGGTAAATATTTGATATTATTATAGGAAACGCTTGGATCGATCGTATACATGTATTACGACATTTTCTACCCATCTTATAAACGTGCAAAGCCAATCTTAAATATCTGTTTACGTGTGTGTGTGTGTGTGTGTGTCTCTATTTTTGGGTGCGCCTATCTGTCTGTCTGTCGACGTAAAACTCCCTCAATCACTCTCTCTCTCTCGCTGTGTATGTGCGTGCGTGTGATTGAGTCGTCTTTATTGGTCATTGACAAATAATATTCAAATAACTCGAATAAAAATTCGTCGAATAATTTGCCATTGCAAGAATTTGAACACCACACCATAAATACATTATAGTCTTTAGGTACTTCTTCACTTTTGCTGCTTCTAACATGCTCTGGAAAACTATTCGAAATATATATGCCCTGAACTAAAGCATTGCCTGTCAAACTGTTTACGAGTATATTCCATTTCTATACCACATGTACCAATTCCGATACACCTTAACAACTTCAATGATTTTGAATAAACACTTCTGAGATGGGTACAAGTCTTAAATGGTGTTGAAAAATCACTCATCGGATAAGTTAATGACAATAACAATAAATCATTTTTAGTTTCTCACATTTTAATTGATAAAATTGAGCATGACAAACAAAGAGAACTTATCGTGTACTGAAAACGGTACATGAAGCAACAAATATATATTATATGTATGCATCAAACTTTAAATCGATCTATGGGATTTGCCTATTCTTTGCCACAGCTATAGTGCTATGACTTTACCAAGGCGTTATATGAGTGGTAGGCAAAATGGGCCATTTCGAACTACCTTTAATCGCGTTCGTCCTTGAGACAAAGCACTTCAACGTACTAAGTTTGATCAAGGTATCTTAAAATTTACGACCTGTAGGTCGTAATACTAAATGCACAAGCATCAGACGAATAAACGGGCAGATAAGCTTAGATCGATTCAGAAATTGATTCTGAATTGATCGATAAGATGAATGGTGACGCTTAAGCCCTTAGTCCTTTCGGGGTATTGTATACGTCCGCGCTCACTTAACCTGCCCTTGTACCATAGATGGTGTAGGGTATACTTAGAGGCAAAGGCATAACAAATTCAGATATTATGTGACGTTTAAAGCTATATTTCGGCCGCTATAGTTGCAACTTTCTGTGACGTATAGGCCGTCAATCCAATGAATTTATTCCTAGTTTGTTTGCGCTAGTTTTTTATGCTCTTGCATTAAAAATTTGACATTCCATGGCAATGGTCGCAATAAAATTTGCTATGCTGCAAAAGACACAGCATAGAGAACGCCTGTGACTGCTTTACGGTGATCCTCAGCATCAGATTGTTAGTGTCATAATTAGCAATAAATATAAATGACTTAAATGAGCCGAGATCAAAAGCAATACGTTGCTGATTTATTTGCAACAGAAGTTAGTGGAAAAGGAGAAGATCGAAGGACCGTTGATGTGATGAGACAGATATACAAGAAGAAGAAAAGAGAAACTAAGGCAATAGATAATACACTCAATTCAATTCCCGCAGCGCATTGTCTTGCTAATCTGTAATAAAATTTCAATGTTTTTTTTTTTTTTTTTTTTAAATATTTAAAATAATTAGAATTTGTTAATGAGAAAAAAAAAAAAAAAAAATTAAAAAAAAAAAAAAAAAAAATACATAATATATATATATATATATATGTATATACTCATGTAAAACAAGAAACATTAGAAATAAATGAAATAAACTGGAACGGCCTTGGGTGAGTTTGATTGAAGATAACAGCCTATCGCATGGTAAGCTTAGTTAAGCTTATAATAATGTTTTCAAAGTTAGTCAGATCGTTTACAAAATTAACCAACATTTCTACATTAAGCACAAACAAGAAATATAAATATATTTTTTTTTTATATCCATCACAGGGGCATGTAACTAAAATATCCATATGTTTTGCAAAACGTGCTCGTCTTGATCAGAAACTTGGAAAAAAACTCTGTCAAAGACTCTTGTAATTGCTAGGTGTGCACACTTATGAGACGCGGATTTAAGGAATAGATGGCACACTAAAGCAAACTGAAGTGTAAAGGTGCGATCGAATATTCGTATGTATCGTTAAAAGGTCGCATTGTTTTATAGTCACGAGGGACAGATGTGTCCTTACTATTGATTGCGAAATCAAAATTTCAAAGAGATTAATTAACAAACTTTCTTGGCCTCAGTTGAACTACCGACATCACTGAAATCGATCTCTAAAGTTTGCCATCTCTTATATCGCATATATGTCGTTCGTAAATATTGTTTGCTTCTTCACGTTATTACCTGTACGCGCGGATGCTAATCTTTTGTTATGGTATATGTTATGCGTTGAGTATCTAACCTTATAGATATGCAAGAATTTACATATGGCATGTCTTTTACATGTGCACAGCGTCACCATATCTGTTTACATTTACTTACCTTGTTACGCTGACAATGCTTACTTATAGTATACTGCGCTAGCATTTGTTATAAAAAAATCTTCACGTTTTCCTAAAAGCAAATCATTTACTTTTTATTTTTTAACCAATCATCTGCAAACGGAAATTTTTTCTAGAAATTCCTAAGTTGTTTGTTTCCGGGAGAAATGCTATCGCGAAAGTCCGATGTCCAAATGAACCAAAAACTGCCGTTATTTAAGGTAGCCCTAAGAGTGAACTGTTATTAGTCAGTGTACAAAGATCATATTAGGAGACATTAGCCGTTTATTTTAAAACTAGCATAAGTCTATTTATTATACTTCACAACATTTACGATCAAAAAGGTGCATTAAGTTTAGGCGGATGTACGGAAAACCTAGAAAAATGAAATTAGCCCATCCCTTGATTACATTAGAAGATGATTCTGAATCGATTTAATCTTGTTTGCCCCACTGTCAGCCTGATCGTGTTCTTTCAACGTATAGATCAATTTTTGCGATATTTCGATGAAATTTCCAACACTAACGTGTTTCGCCCCATGGATGAATACTATTAAAAACGCTTCTGATCGGTCCACTGTTTCCACCACTCCTAATAAAAAAAAAAAATGCTTTTTTCAAAGCTTCCTTGCCAAAGAGTCTTGCGGCATTCAAAATTAATATGAGAATTTTGATTCGGTTGGGCAAATTTTTTGAAAATCCTGTCGTCCGTATAAGATTTCTCATGAATAGTAAGACCTTCGGAGACAGGTTTAACTTTTAGTATTTTCTGATTAAAATTGATCCACAGTAGCAATCTAGCAAAATAAATTAATGATAGAGAGTTCGGATCAGGCAGATCTATTTTTAAAACCCTAAGTTATATAGGAGTTATCATGAAAAAGAAACCCATATATGGAAAGAAAGTCTATCTATAACATTTTTAGGTTAAGTAAATTAAGTTTACAAAATTAATATTGCGTCATGTGATGTAAATTTTGGGCCATACTCCAATATGAGGGCTTCCATGAAAAGTGTGACGTGTGAGTGAATAGGCGAAGTACTAGGCAAAGTGGTGATAAAGTGTACCTCAATGGTCGGCCTTTCTCGACTATAACGCCACTATGCATTTCAATATATACTAAATATTGTTTTTCTCTTACGAATTATTGTATAAAGCAAAATCAACATGACAATGCATGGAACTCTAAAACAATTCGAAATATCGAAATAAACGGATTGGTTTCCATCATCAATTCATTTGAGCGAAGACAGTAACTAAACTATAAAACGCTGGAGGAACAGTTAAGACTTATTTTATATTTTCGCTAAGAATAGCATAAGACATTACATCTGCCTTTGCCATATGATTAGTAGATGAGGATTTACCGATTTTTGTTCAGTCAAAACGTTTACAATTTAACTCAATGAGAGTAGAAACGGTAGGTACATATTGCTTATACATATAGATTAATTTTAATTTTTTATTCGTATTGCATAGTTTATTTTAATTTCAAAGGTATTTTATTACTTTGCAAATATTTCAAATTCTCAGACCAACGTCGGCCGCTATCACATAAAACCATAATGATGATAACAATTATGATTGTTTAAAGTTGTGCAGACCTTATATGAGAAAAGGTATAATAAATAATTCATGTTACAAAGACACGAGAGAAAAAGAGAACAGCTAAGGACGGAGTATACATATTGAAGGAAAAATCTTGGATACCCATTGTCTGAAACGATTGCATAGTAAGCAAGGAAACTGATTTATCTTGTGACGAATTCTTGATTACCTCCATCTTACGAAAATAGTAAACAAACAAAAAATTTATAAAATCAAAAAGCTTTTGCCATAGATTTCAAAGTAGTAATAGTTGTTCGGTCGTCATTTCGTCGATTTCCATATCGAAATTAAGAGATCTCTTAAGAGATATGAAGAAGAAGAAGAAGCTAAGCTCAAACCTTGAAGGTTATAACAAATGGAAAATATTATTGCCATTCATTAATTACAAGAGGTATTTATTAATTAATAACAGGTATTGGGCAAGACGGATGGATCATCATCATGATCGATATACATGCATGTATATTTGCATAATTTTAATCATTTACATTTATTAAACTTGACGCCCCCTCATATTAACAAATAAACGCAATAATAATAATAATAATAATGCAAAAATTGCATATAACGAACGTCCTCATATATTATCTAATATAATAGATGTCATCGTATATCTAAACATTTACTTACATATGCTCATACATACGATGTACCATATGCGCAATAACTATATCTTTCGAATGAATTATTGCACATATTTATTGCAATAAATGTTGTACTCAATGCACATTTTTAATTGTGTTTAAACAAATGCTGTATTTTTTTTTTTTTTTTTTTAAAGTTTGAAAAGAAAAAATATTAATTGTGCCAAATGTAATTAATTTCATTATGGATTTAAACAATTATAAATAAATTTATTAGGCGAGCATCATAATTAAATTAAAATGAAATAAGTTTGATAATAAATAAATAAACAAATATATGAATAAAAAATAATAAAAGAATATATATAAAATAAAAACAATTTTAAAAAATAAATAATTAAATAAAAACAAAAACGAATTAAAATAACTTGAATCCGCCGAAGGCGACGAATCTCGACTAGCATCTCAATGAACGTGAGTTCGTGAGTTGACAATCCCAAGTGCGGGAGAGATTTTAATAAAAGCCTTAGATAGCCTTAGATAATATCGCTTTAAGAGTTTAGTCTTAGAATTTATTTCTCGGGGTTAAATTAATAATAATAATAATAATAATAATAATAATAAGTTGAGAAAGCGTACGTATGTATTTGTATTAGGACTTGATAAAGTCCACAATTCCATTTTAAGCCTAATAATCGATTGGGCTTCAAAAAATGCAATAGACATGGCTACGATTTGTTCAAGTAAATCAATCTCAGTGATTAAGTTCATTTCCCTTTGTCCACGTAGTAAATATGTAAAAAAGTCACGTCGAAAATTTGGAAAACTTAAGAGAAATCATCGAGCCATTTTTCCAACCAATCGGCCCTTTGGTTCGGTTTTGGGTCGCGCTGATTCGACTGTCAAACTTAATGACTGCACTGCCAAACGATATTGTTTTTTCACCTTGAAATTGATGCTACGAACGTAGACGTGGGGCACAACTAGGAGCACTATTCCGTGATTATTGCAAAATGACGCTTCTTGCTGAAAGACCCTATATCTTTATGATACTTTATAACATAATATCTTAACAATATTGGACTTGATATTGCGTTTGGCCTCAAAAAATTGAAAGTGAACGTATTTTCACTTGAGACAGCAGAGAGCCCGCCTGAACAGACTTACTGTTAACAATTATATGAAATTGAAAGTTTGCTCTTATCTTTGATATCACTTGGAAGGGAGAGAGCGAGAGAAAGAAAGAGAGAGAGAGAGAGAGAGAGAAAGAAAGAAAGCGAGACCTTTACGATCATCAAAGAATTCTGTACGATTTTCGTCTTCTGAGTGAGATAATCAGTCGAATCACTATCAATCAGCCGAGGTCTTTAGAAACTCTGCACGAAACACTATAAATTATGTCAAAACACAGACTCTGTTACAACATTTGCTCTGTCTATTTAGATTCATTTCTGGTAGTTCCATCATAACTAGAGGTGAGTTAACGAATGACTTTAACGTTCATCAAGCACGTTGCTATTTTTTACAAGCGTAACTAGCGTGGTTCTCGTCTACGCCTATTATAAATAGAAATTTTAATAGTCTCCTGATGCACTTAACATAATGTTATTTAACTTATCACGCTATATAAAGCAGAATTTTATTAAAACTAAAATCTAACGATTTCTTTGTGTGCTGTTTCGGTTTTTTTTTTTTTTCCCCAACGAGTTCAATACCATTCAAGTTCAATGGCTTGAATGAAAAAATGTACAATTTTTATTTTTTAATTCTTTTTTATTCGATTTTATTAAAAGTCAGCACAATGATGTTTAGCTGTAGATGGTGACGGTGCGCCATAACCACAATAACGGATTGAAGGGGCTTAGGGAAGATATTTATTTGTTAAAGAGCAGAGAAGTGTGAAAAAGGGAAGAGGTAAGGAAACGTGTATATGCAAAGTCTAATATTGTTATTGTTGTTATTATAGTTGTTATTGCTGTTGGTAAGACAAGTTTAAAAATTCGAAAAATGTGAAGAAAAAAAAACCTCAACAACAAAAAGGAAAAACAAAGTGTTGCCCAAAAAATTTAAGCTAGAATTACAACACGTTCGAGAGTAAAAGAGGGGCAAAAACAAAAACTGCGCATATTTGCGTATTTGAATAAACAAGAAAACCATTGCACAAAAATTTAAAATCAAAATATATATAAATTATAAATGTATGCCCTTGAACTTTGCATACTAAATGAAGGAAAAAAAAAAACAACAATACGTACAAAATGATACCAAATATTAAAAACGAACCGAAACCCAGTACAGTAGTGAAATGAAACTACAAAAAGTATACAAGAAATCGTTCACAGCCCCTTGGGTAATCGCACAACTGTACTTGCTTGCGAGCGAGTACATGTCATGTTCCGTAATTCGAAGGAAAGAAAAAAAAAAAAAAAAAAAAAAAACTAAAATAAATAAATAAAGAAAATATATACAAACGTATATACATACATATGTCCATATGTATGTATTTGAGAATTGTTTTCTCAAGGCATAACAATTTGCTTTTCCCTTCCGATACAACCACCAATATTTACGTACCTAAAACAACTGCTCACAACAGTCGTACAAAGAAAGGAAAGAAAACAAAAAAAAAAAAAAAAATACAAAAAAAAAGAAAACGAAACGAAACGAAACGAGTCCTTTAAGAAAGTCCTGACAGAATTCATTTTGCACAGCTGGCATTTTAACGAAAAAATTTCATAACAAAAGGTTAAGAAAAAGATATGCACAGAAATGAATGCGCGTGTTTGCTCTTTCTGTCGGTATGTCTGTTTATGTATTTGTCTGTCTATCTGTCCGTCTGTTATTCTTACAGGTAAAGAAGGAAACAACCACCACATAGAGAAAAGGTATTTAAGGTAAAGGTTTCTTTTTTGCCTCTTTCTCTTATCGATAAACAAACAAAAGTTTATCGATAGTTCGTTCTTATTACATTAAAAAAAATAAATAAATAAAAAAAGTTATAAGAAATTATTTCAAACTATTTACTACTATATTAGAGAATTCCAGCATACAGCTGCAAAACTTCCGAGTTATTGCCTTATGCAAATTTATATCACATTTAATTAAAAGCAACTAAAGGGGTCAAACTTCTTACTCGCTCCCATAATTTCGCTTTCCGATTGCGCTACGAAAGGTGTTCAGCACACACCGTACAGTTGAGGTTGGCTGGCTACGCGATGCAAACACACATGCACTTGTTCTTGATCAACATTTTATACTTCTTTTTCTCAATTATATCGGTTTCCAGCTAACTAAGGCCAAAAGGCAATTAGAAAACACAGATATAAATAGATAGAGAAAGAAAAGACAAAAAAAAAAAGTGGATTATTTACAAGTCGGAACTAAACGTAGTTAAGCATATTTTTGAAACACAAAAAAAAAGAAAAAAAAAAAATTAATAAATGAAATAAAAAATTAAAATTCAATTTGATCAAAATTTCTTTTAAATGCTTTATAAACCTTGGGATGCGTTGGCTGCTTTATATTACTTGTGCTTTTCATTTCCTGTAAAAGTCGTGAAAGCACTTTTTCTCGATATACATAAAGTTGAGAATATTGCCATTTGATCTTCTTATATAATTTTAAATAGACCAGTCTGGTCCATCAATAATTCGCAAAGCAACCGAATCTACATATCATATATGTATTGCATAGAACACCCAACTTGAACGTGCAACATACTTTACAGATGAAATATACCAGCGATGGTCGTTACCGAGCGAACGCACAAAAATACTACACTGTTGTTTACCACCACGCCCGCACGTACACGGTATATGTCCTAAACGATTGATTAAATATATATTTAAAAAAAAAAAAAAAAAAAAAAAAAAAATTATATCCTTAAGATATTTTCTTATGAGGCAGAATTTTTAACACCATCTTTAATAACATCTTGCACGCATTGCTTAGGACACATATTCTGTTTTTCAAATTTTTCCTTCTTGGCTTAGGTTTTGTAAAGTTCTATATCGCATTCGTTCCCTTAAAAAATACAGAAATAGAGGGAGAGTGAAAGTGGGAGAGAGAAATATATGTAATTACAAGAGGCTCTCTTGCATTTTCAATATTATCGAGAACAAAAAGTGTCGCTGCTTCTCGTATATTCAACTGTGAGGACTTCTAGCCAACTACTAGGATCTAAACAAAATATCTTGCTTTTTCGTAGCATTAGATAAAAAATAATTGCATGGCAAATATATAAATATGCTTTGCGTTAATAAGAACACAAATATTTTTGTTGTTTGCATCTGTCGTAGTCTTTCGTTGTCAACAAGTTGTTGGTTGTATATGACGGCCGTCAAGATGTGTAATTTCGTTGTGAAGGATTACTGCCGTTGTTTCCCTTTCCATTGAGTATTTGTTGATTTTACAAAAACAAAAAATTCTTGAAAATTTTTTTAAATAATTCAACAAATCATACAATTTTTTCTAGAATATTCCCAAGAAAACGCATTTTTAGTGAACGTTGCATGGGAAGATATTTTCATACAAATTTTTAAAACGCCCTTTGCACTATGCTGCATTTCATTCTATCAATTGAAATAATTGAGCACAATTTCTAAAAAAGCTTTGCATTTTCAATTGAGTTCCACTCGATTATCCTTATAATTCAGTTCACTAACTTATTACCATAAGTAGTGGGGCAACAAATTTTAGCATTTGTTTTATCGATTTCATTACGTACTAAATTAATTAAAAAATTAATTCAAAAAATTCAGCTTAGCTGAATGACTCGATGTAATCATATCATATATTCAATTTTTTTTATTTGTCCGAAAATATGATTTACATTTTGTAAAAAAAACAAATTGTAGCAAATGTGTAGAAACTTCCACTTTCCTCCACTTTCCTATTGATTTGATTATGTACTTAAGTGTCACGGAGGACAGTATTCGTTTAATCTTTCAGATTAGCTGGTGACTGCATGTATTCATATTGTTTATTTAGTTTGTTTTTATTTGTCCGAAAATATGATTTACATTTTGTAAAAAATTTGATTTTAACTAAAGTGTTGTTAATTCTTGCTTGAAATCGAAATTATTATTTTGTTTTATATATATAGGTATTAACATTTGTTTACTATTTTACAAATATAATAATTAAAGAAAATTGTGTAAATTTTATATATATATGTATATTATACTTCCGGACAAGAATGTTAACGCTAACATCGGATAGGGTTTTCCTTTTTCTTAGACATATCTACAATACAATTGTATACAAATCAACATATCTACAATACAATTGTATACAGATCAACCTGTTTTTGTGCGATATTTTTTTATGCGCTTTTAATTTGTGCAATTTGTTTTCCGTCACTTTTTTTGTGCGGTGCATAGACAGATAGAGAGAGAGAGAGAGAGAGAGAGAGAGAGAGAGAAATTAAACTTTTATTATTTTATTATTATATTTACAGCCACGTACATCATTCACTTTCAAGAACTTTTCGCTACTTCATAAAGTTTGCGTTAAGCTTGACTAAGGTGGACTTTTGTTTCACGGATCCCTTTTACTTTATAAAGTAGTTTTTCTTTAATATGCTATGAAAAGTTGTTCTTTATAGCTCTTTACGAAATCTATAAATATTTTTTTTTCTACTCCCGACCCCTACTCATAGCACAAAAACAGGTTTACCGTTACATTTTATAAATATATAATAATGTAGATAGTTCTAGAGAATTATAATGGGTGGAATACTTTATATATAGCAAATATTCAAATTTCGAATTAATTTTACTTAATTTTCAGTTGCATATAATTAAGCTGTACATCTGTTTAAATGACTTATAACTGATATTAATTTTGTTAACAAATCGAAGACGGCTGCGTTCACTTTTTGCTGACAATTTCTGTAGTGAGCGATTTTCTTGATCCCTTTTTGCATATGCAAAGAAGGTTTCATTACTTCATATTATTGGGGTGTGTGTTAAATGAGATCAAAGAAATTTAAGAAAATAATAATAAAAAAAAAGAAGCGAATGAATGTAATGTCGGGTTAATTCATTCTCGTTGTTACATTGCTTTTAGTTTAGTCTCGTATATTGCATTTTTCTTTTCTTACAATTCATCATCAACAACAGTAGCAGCAGCAGCAGCAACAGCAGCAGCAGCAGCTTGTCTTAAATGGCAGATGTGTTGTATTCCTCCCCAATAAACAATAATATTAACAGCAATTACAACAACAATAACAAAAACAACAATTGTCTTTGCTGCATATTGTTTCAAAATAAACATTTCGACGAACTATTGGGTTACTTGAACAGCGTCCAGGAAAAGAGAGAAAAAATAAAACAAAAAAAAAAAAAACAAAACAACAAAGTCCTGTTACTTTGTTTAATCGATGAATGTGTAAGTAAATAAAAGTTTCTCGAAATATATTTTCTTATAAGACGTAGAAATTTATTGCATAAACAAGTCAAAACTACTATAGTGGACTATAGCTCACCATTAAATACCCTACATCACTAAACAGTTGTTTTTATAACAACAACTGTCCAAAATATGGCATCATATCGGAATTGGGCGAAAAATTACTCCGATTCCAAACATTTTCAATGGCGTTCTTCTTGGAGTCAAAATATTCCGTTGTACCGAATTTCATCAAAATATCCCGAAAGCACAAGCAACAAGACGGACAGATGGACAAACAATCCTATATATCAACTCAGAAGCATTTTCTGAATACAACTTATGTCTACTTCAAGCCTTTCTGGGTATTGCATACATCCGCACAAAGTTAACATACCCTTATTCTACGGCTGGTGGTGTATAGTATATATAGCAAGAATTACGTAAACAAAATTTTGTGACATCAGCCCACAATTCAATAATCGGTTGACTCCGATTTCCTTAACTGAAATACGAACTTAAACAAATAAAGCTTAAGTTATTGATCGCTGATTACTAAGTTTTTTTTTTGTTTTTCAGTTAACATAACGTTAACAGAAACTGATTTCACGGGGAAATTGTGAACATTTTTAGTTTTTCTAGAGAGTAATTTCTAACCGCGACAAGAATTGCATTTGTACCCTATATCACTTGTGGTGCTGTGGGACTACCTTTTACTATACCAATCGATTCAGAATCACTTTCTTAATATAAGCTATCGTCTATCTCTCCATATGATGTCTGCCCCTGTTCAGGTAGAAATTTTTGAGATATTTCGCTAAAATTTAGTGCCGGTCAACTTTTTCGACTAATCCCCATATTACACCTTAATTTTGAAAAGCCATTATATGTCAAAAATTTTCAATTTTCAAATTTTCTCGACAAAAGTCCCTAAGTAATAGTATTCAGCCTGCACTCATATAACCGTTACTATTATTATTTACAATAGTAATAATAATAATAATAAATTGGCGTATAAATTAACCTTACCTAATTTGGACCATATATGTAGAGGTTCTGAGAATATGTAAACCTTTATGTGCCAAAGAGACCGAACTGTTTTATGTTTTGCGATGAAAATTTGTTCATGACTGTAACTGGACATGAAAATTGAGTGCACCAAATTAGAACCAGATGAGTCTACTTCTAGGACCTCGCGCCAAGTAAGGTTTCTCATGAATAATAAGCTCGCCAGAAAAAAAATTATGATGAAAATCGGTTGATAGTAACAAATTAGCAAAAAAAATTAAGCGTCTATTTTTAAGACTTTCTCTTATATATAGGGGCTGGCTGGCTATCACGCAAGCTTATGTGGACAGAAAGTCTATCTATCTATCGAGCTGTTTATAATGAAAACTGAAAAGGGATACAGTTTTTAGGAAGTTGGTTCAAGTTTGCAATATATGTATTGCACTATGTGATATAAGGTCGGGGCATCCTCCGATATGCGGGCTTTCATGAAAAGTATGCCTTTGCATGACAATGATCTGCAATTTTCTATATATTAATACCAAAACAATTGAACAGCTGCGTTAGGCGAATTGACGTAGGGTGTCTAATGGTACTTAATTTTCTTTTTTTTTAACATTTTTTATGTTTCACTTTCTTGAAATCGTTCATTCTGGGTTCACTTGACTTTTTATACACTTTTGCTTGCCGCTATTATACAAAAGTATATAAGGGGGAGAGTAACATAGGTGCAGAATGCTCCCTAAAGCAACAATTCGAAACTGCTCATCTCTTTATTCTCCAGGGAAATGAGAAAAGTGAACTACTTTCTTTTATATTAGTACCTCAAGCAATTATTGTTCGTTAGTAGAAAACTTTGGAGTGTCGACAATTGAATGCAATTCTTTCTAATCAATGGTATCGTTTGGCATCATGTCAGTATCACATAATTCATTTAATAGAATGAAAATTAGGTAAAGTCATTTGGTTTTCTTGGCTTGCATTGAAATCTAGTTTTATAAGTAAAGCATAAATTTAAGCAAATCGTATGCTTTTAATTTTTTTTATCGACTGGTCCGCTTCAACCACTTCACTGACCGATCTAAAATTCTGAAAACTTTTGATGATGTCTTGATGATGTTGATTCATTTCATTGCCCGCATACGATTATTCGAAAGAAATCGTTATTTATCTCAAATTCTTTTCGCTAAGGATCTTATTCAATAGATATACACAGCAATTTCGCTATCCTGCCGTCATATGTATGGGGATATGTGCGTGTGTTGTTTTTTTAACAATTGAAATATGCCTTCAGAGTCTTGCCCATTTTCCGATGATGTCACTGTTGGTGAAAGATTTTTCAATTTCAATGAGTTTATTGACTTTCAATTCCATTACGCTTAATACAATTTACTCTCGCGGTGAATTATTATGCAACTCACTAGTCGAACTAAAAATTATACCTCGTGCAAAATTTCTTAAGATGTTTCAGCTTAACAAAAAAAAAAAAAAAACAAAAAACAAAGCCGATCCGCCAAAGGGAACTAACATCATATGTACCGTTTCATATTTTAAAGAAGTCGTCTTTGAATCTCTCTCTATCTCTTTCTTTAACTTCTTTATCTTGATTCCCTGCCTCAGTTTTTAATTTCGCTATTTCTTCGAGAACCACTTTACAAAAAAAAAAAATAAATAAATAAAAGGAAAACTGACTTAACTATGGTTTCCGTTTCAATATAAAGCTTTTAAAATATTTTACGCTTTAGACTGCTGCTTACGATACTCTTCACTTGGAGAGAAAGTGAAATTTATTTTTAGAGAAAAATCCAGTCTCAGTCTTTTCTCGTAAAAATTTAAAAGACTTCTATGTGAAAGATCTTACGGCAAGTCTTGCATAGGCGGAATATCAAATTTCTCGTTGATATGTTTTAAATGCGTCAGCCTGATCTCGTAAGAACACCCCAGAAACTAAATGGAGCCGAATTGTTCGTTATCCGTTTTGCTTTACCGATTGTTAATAAAATCTAAATTGCCTCAATAGACCACACCAAGGTCATATTAAGTTTCTATGGCTGTACACAACGCCCTAGACAAACCTGAGATATGCCTATCTTTTATAAACTTGTCTGTCTATCTGTCCGGCTTCATTTTAAAATGTTTAAACTACAGATCGCGATTTTCAAATATTTTGATGAAATTTGGTACGATAGTGTTCTAAGATTTTCTGTCCGTCTGTCCATCTTGTTTTCTTTAGTTCAGTCTTCAGATATCGGTGTAAAATTTGTTACGCGGACATGTTTTGGCCAAACACTATTGGAAAGATGGGTTATGTTGGTTGAGTTATGATGGGTTTATATGGATTAACTTTCAGCATTGACTGGGAATTACTTCAACGGAAGACTAAGAAGAAGATAGACAGGTATGATAATTTGAAAATCAATAAATGTTAATAAATTTTTATTCTCATTCTGTAGAGCTTAACTAAAAGATTGCTATCCTTACTGGCGAAAATCAATATTGTTTTCCCCCAAATAATTTCTTGTTCATTTTGTATGATTTATAAGAATAAAAAACAACTTCTTACTCATACGAAAAAGAAGTTTTACTTCTATGCTCGAAAGCAAAAAAAAAAATTAATGTCACCCTTTAATACAATCAGTTCAATGGATTATATCAATAACCCTGAGATGTAAATAATTGATAATTTCTAAATTGTCCGTGTGTAGACAGTCAAACAGACATATGAAACTCACGAACACATATTTGTATGCCTCAACTATATGTGTATATATATATATATATTCAATCGTACCGAACATGTATGTTATATAGTGAGGATTTCCGTATGCGATTGGAACTTTGCCATTATTTTTTTATTTATTTTTTTTTTTTGTTTTTTTGTCAAAAAGAAAACACTTTCATTTTAGTATACTGGTATGAGTGTTTATACGCATGTGCGTGTATTTGTTGATAAAAATAAAATAATGAAATCAAAATTAGGACTCATATAAAACACAAATACATGTTTAAAGAGTTTATAACAAATACATATACACTAAATTACATAATAAGCAAAAAAGACTATTAGGTTGGCAAAAATGAAATATCGCAAGTAATGTGAAGGAGAAACAAAAAAATAAATCAAAAGCATTGTTTGTCAGCGTAACATGCAACGTCTGATCATGCATTCAATTCTTTGTATATAATCCTACTCGTGCTAACAGGTATTAATGGAAACTCTAAGTGCACTGATGACAACTGACGTTTCCAGTAAAATTGTCTGAGTTTATTGAAAAGTTGGATGTCTTGTGAAAAAAATTCATTCAACCGCGTGTACTTCATATAGTAATTTTTTGCTAATAAGATGCCGATGTGCAAGAAGTATATAAGAAATTCTCGTCTCTCACGAGAGTCTATCGAGAACTATTCGCCTTTTGCGCCATGAATTTATGTTGCATATCTTTCACATCTGATTACCGCAAAAAACATAGCGAAACATGCGACAAAAAGTTTAAAGTTAAGTTGGGGAACGGGCTTAAGGGAACTATTTATTACTTAGAACATGGATTTGAGAAAAATGATAGGAAAATCTGCAAAGGTCTTAAGGGAAACGGTAAACGATCAATTGGAACATTTTCAGGAACATAGAGCATTTATGAACTTCTGTACTAAAATATTTCTAATATTTCGTTATAGCTTAGAGTAAACTGTTCCTAATTGCTTTTTAGACTTGAATTCTGGACAATCATTACCTGCAACGTAATTAAAATCTGAATCAATTTTTACAAATTTGTCTGCATCGGCAAACAGACGGACACAGCTGGCGACATATTTCTAGAAATATACTAAAAACGAATAGTTTGTGTGTGTGTGTGTGTTTTATGATTCGCAAGAACAAGAAAAAATGCAAAGCACTAATAATGAGATTAATGACAATAATCAGAAGAAATAGACAGATAGATAGTTGGAGAGAGAGAGAGAGAGAGAGAGAGAGAGAGAGAGAGAAGGACAGAAATATATATATTATACACACAATTTCAAGGCACTATGTGTTTATGAGAGAGTTTACCGAAGGATTAGCGGAAATTCGAAATCGAAAAACTATTGAGCCTTCGGAAAAAAAAAAACATTTTCCTTTTCTAACGTCCTTCATATATAAAAGATGAGACCTTTCATTAATTTTTCTATGTGTTACTAACAGTAAGATACATTTAATATACCGTAACGAGAGAAACAGTTCATATAGAGGCAGGCAATCCACATTAGCACAGACTGCCGTAGCAGAAGAGAAAACTAGAAAATCGACAGTACAGAAAGGAAATGTTGAGAACTCTCTAGATATTTATATATATATATATATATATATATATATATATATCTATACATTTAGGTATATATCAATATGTGTGTATGTACACTAGTATGCCTTTTAGTGAGATTGAAATTAAGTCGAGTGGTGTGTGAAGTTATTTATTGTCACAAGTTAAGAAAGTGATATTATTGTGTGTATGTATTTATATATATATATGCATATATATGTGATAAGATTAGAAATTCTATACAATAATTATGCCTTAATGGGAGAGGAATGCCAAAAAAAAAGCCAAATACACATCTACATATATATATGATAAAAGAAACATTTCATTGCGATAAACAATTACACACAAAACTAACAAAGGCACTAAACATACATATATGACAGAGATTATCAAACAATATTTTAATAAACACTCTTTACGGCTCTAGAGAATAAACCATAAATTATTTTAATAATTACGAATACTCTTAAGTGAATGAGACTACGAGCGAACGTTTGTGCCTGAAAGGACGGAGAGAGGGGGAACTTGTAATTAAAAGAGAAATAATAAAATGCATTCAACTTCTTATAAAGAGGTTAACAGCAGCGCACAGAGAATCATCTTATATACATATATATGCATATATGATATATATATATATATATATATATAGATATATAGAGCTATATATATGATAAGATTACAAGTCAACAAAAAATATGATAAAACAAAAACAAAAGGTATTAGTTGCTATAAAAGTGATGGTAATATTACAATGAAGTCTACTAACAATATTTTAACAATGAGCACTTATTGAACATACACATACATATTTCGCAAATATTCTAAATATAAAGCAGTAAACCGTAACAAGAGAAACATTCCAAAACTTATGATCAATAAATTATGAGCAACGTTTTGTTTTACAACTATAATAAAATATATAATAAATTAATGTAAAACAAAAATTATAACAATCTATTATCGCTAAAGATTTATAACTACATTACGACAAACGCAAAAAAAAAAAAAAAAAAAAAAAAAAGCAAATCTATTCGAAAGCAAGACTTACACGTACCTAATTGGAGACGAAAACCTTTTAAATCGAAAAAAAATTTTAATTTAATTTAATTAGTTTACTCGAAATATGGTAATAAATGTTAATGATACCGTGAAAATGTATAATAACTAATGTGTTCGATACTCATGTCTTGTTATTGTTTAAGACACTTATGACCGGTTATAATTGCAAAGATCAAAAACAATAACAAAGCAACTATAACTGATAGACGCCGCTTTAAAATTATTGAAGAGGAGATAAGCATATGATTTTTCCCTTTAATGTATACTTAGTCAGTCAGTCAGTCAGTCAATCAGTCATTCCTAAACCTGAATGCATCTAACAACAAACAAATAAACACACACACACACACACACACACACACATGTACATACCCGAGCACGCGGACCTATAAACTCACCCGCCCCCTAACATTTATATATAAATTTAAGGTGAAAAAACCGCATATAGCCAGTAATTAAAAGGCTTCAAAAGCGATAGCTAGCTACGCAACACGGCAGCATTGAATGAGGTTAATACAATATATAGATAATTTATTTTTTATTTTATTAAGAATAGTAGTCAGTCACAAACACACATTGTTTGTTGTGCGCTGATTGATGGTTAAAAATCAATGATTGAAAGTAAAGTGCAGCAGTTTGTCTTACTGATAAGGTACAAGGTTCGGAGTGATTTTTGAGAGATGACAAAAATGATTATAAAATAAAGTAAAACAAAACAAAACAATACAAAACAAAAGAATATGAAAAAAGGCAAAGGAAACTAACTCACCTCCATCATCCATTCAGCAACAATTTTACGCATAGGAGGCGTTATATCTTTTTGCACGGTCTTAAAATATGTACACAATGGTTGTGGCCGTTTCTCTTCAGCCTTAAGAGCATTTTCGAGGCAACGATCAGTAAGAAATGTTGGATCCTCCGTGGCCGTATTCACATAATCCAACGAACGATTAATAAGATTATTAGTATAAACATTATTCGCGGTTGCCGCTGTTGTTGTTGTTGTTGTTGTTGTTGTATAGCAACTAGATGATGGCTGTTGTTTTTGATAATTAACTGGTGAAATGCTCTTTTCTGTTATGGTAGTGGCAGACGTATGCAAATTTTTAGCATTGACATTGATGCTATTACAATTGTTGCTGCCACTTGAATTATAACCGGAAGATGAATTACTGCTGCCACTGGATGTGCAGCAATTCGTTGATGACAAAGAAGAGCTGCTCGAGTAAAGAGAAGGTGGCGATGACGTTGTAGTCTCATGGCATTTCATTAACGTTTGCTTTTGCTGTTGTAAATCACTTTCATAATCGTTCATAATATTTTCGGTACACAATAGGTCCATGTTGCTGGCTCCAAATAAACACAGCTGAGCGCACGGATATAAATTAACTTATCTATCCTTTTATTTTGCCTCTCTAGCTTTTTTTTGCTTTTTGCTTAAGGTTAGACACGATCAATTGTTTATTCTCTGACGATATATTGTATTTGGATTTCACACAAGACAAAGTAATAACAAAAAAAAAAAAAAAAAAAAAAAAAAAAAAAAAAAAAAAAAAAAAAAAGACAATAAATACAATGCGAATTAGTTAATAATAATAATTCTGGCTGCTTTTCTAATGGCAGCAATCAATCAATTTTCACAAATATAATAAATTTCTTATGCTTTACGGCGTATTCAAACCAGCATTATTTTAGGGTGAAGTTTTTTTGGTTTTTATACGTATTTTTAACTTTGCGAACAAGAAGCAGAAACAAAGAAAAACAAGAACGATATCGAAGAAAAAGTCGAAAAAGATCACTTTTTTGGCAATTTTCAGTTTTTGTTTTCAATTGAATAACACAAACACACACTACATATATGTATGTATATATGTATATTGATATATACATATACATATATATATATATCTATATACATACGTATATTTATATATATATATATATACGCTCATACACATGTACACTTTAGGCTCGACGAACAGGAAACCGTACGCACAACAATTAGCTCTGTAGAGAGATCAAGTCCGGTATAGGAGGGGAGAAACGACACTATATGTCATCTGTGTAAACTTTATGCGTTTTATTAGAATTATCTTTTTTATTGTTTTATTTATTACTATTGTTATTCTTATTATTGCGATTATATCTCGGCATAGATCTCGATGTTAGTGAATTTCTTACAATCAGCTGTGTTGAATACTTTTAAAATAATTTTGCTGTTTTGTTTCTTTCTTTTTGGTATAATTTCTAAACAACAATGTTAACACCTCTCGCAATCGTACACATTTCTAATGATTGATTTATTGATATATTGAACGTTGAGTCAAATATATTTGTCTGTTAATTATATTCTCTAACACGATAATAATGTTACCTTGAATATATATATATGTATATATATATGTATATATATACGTATTATTATGTTATAGATGAAAAATTTGATCAATAATTGTTGTTGTTTTTATTACTTGTCAAAATAATTCAATGATTAGTTTTAAAAAAAAAAAAAAAAGGAAAAGAAGAGTGTATATCCGTTACACTAGGCACTTGATTTACTTATTTGCTGACTGTGCTGACTGTTCATCAGAAACTGTGACTTTGCGTTACGTTAGACTTTGCTGCTGATGGTGCAGTGGTGTCTGTTGTATTGTTTTGTGGACTCCAAGTTAATAACCTGATTTATATGACAATTGTGTGCGTATGATTGCGTGTGTGTGCACGCGTTAGAGAAAGAGAGAGAAAGAGAGAGTGAGAAAGAGGGAAAAGAGAAAGAATGAGAGAGAGAGAAAGGCGAATTGCTTCTTACACTACTCACGAATCTCACTCACTATTCACTACGCTATTATTTCACAGTCAAACGAATGAAATTCCTCTACTTTTTTGCTCTTCGGATAGAGAGAGTCGTGCTATTTGTTTTTGTTTCTTCGTTTATGTTTAACCACGTTTAATTAACGCTGCCAAATATGCCGGGTTGTTTTGTCCGTCGTGTAGGTGATCGTGATCATTGGTTTTGTTTTCTATTCGTTCGTTATTCTTTTTCTTATTTATATTATTGCTTTTCTTTTTTTTTTTTATTTTTCTCTTTTATATACTCAAATAATTCACCATCAACTGGCACTTCACTTGAAAACAACCAACTTGCGCACAGAGTAGTCTTGTCTTGCTGGCTACACAGTTGAACAGAAACAGAACCAAAATATCAATTTGAAATCAGCGTTGCCGTGAATAAGAATTTCGATTCTCTATACACATACTTTAAAGCGATATGTTGCTGCAAATTACTGCAATCAACTGCTTAATCTTTCTACGTTAAATTAATTCTTTTTCTATTTTTCTTATTTTCAATTAGAACATAATCCACAATTATCATTGTAATAAGATAGCAACTTGTTGACTTCATTGTTCTCCTTTATCCGTTGCCTTTAATTTAAACATATTCAATACATCTTTATATATCAAAGCATATTGATAATTGGAAAAGCATTTTTTAGAAAAATCGTTAGAATGCACCCAAGTAATTAAAAACATATATGCCAAAGTGTGACTGCAGGCATAATGTTACTCGTGTAGATATATATTTTATTTCTTGGAATATAAATTTATTAAGAGAAGACACTTGAGTCTAAAAAATGTTTACATATGCTTGGTAAATATATTCTATGCCTTTCGAATGGCTTTTCATTTCACATTTTCGCGTCCAGCACTCGACGACAGTTATACAATTAACTTTCTTTGACACGACAAGGATGGGAAAGTCGTAGAGGGTATATCGCATCTTTGAAATATATATAGTAAAAAATCTGGCATTTTTACCTATTATCAAAGAGAAGCAATTTGTTTTATTTATCTATTTTTTATTTTTTTTATTTTATAAAATATCTTCATTTATTCAAACAAAAAAAAAAAAAAATAACTGTTTCAGGATGACCTAAACTTTTACATATAGTTGCGTTATTACAACGAAAATACTGCAATTGTAATAACGCAGGTAACTCTAATGAAATCGCTTTGAAAATGCAAAAAGCAAGTAAACTCGTAAATGATCGTTTTTGCTTAGAAACGTCTTTCAATATCGAAAATGCTGGCTATGTGATTTTAAAACATCAATAATCGCACGATTTAAAAAATAAAAAAAAAAAACGATCTTTTTGTGCATATTTTTAGTAAATACTTGTGGCGATCTTCAGAATTTTTATTGAGAAACATTAAATAGGGCTTAATAAAGTTTAAAACGTAGTCACTCATGTTTAGTGAAATGAAACGTCGTTAAAATGTCTTTACGCACAACGTCATAGTTAATCAAAACGATAGATTCTGAAACTGCGTTTCGCATATCTATTAACCATCGACGTTTTGTATATATGATCTACATATAGCCGAATGAATCAATTTGATTCACTTTTTTATGGAATTGCCACAGTCGCAAAATGTAGGAGAGCAAGTTGAAATTTGGCATTTGTCGCATATATTCCATCCGATTAAGAAAGCAAAGTTAAAAATTGAATTTAATTTGCATATAAGCACGCTCAAAGTAGATAAGAAATTAAAACAAACTCCTAAAAAAAACAACTAAGGAAATTAAATTCGGTAGTGGCCGCATCTTTTATGCCCATCATCGTCTTAACGTCAAAGAGAAAAAAAAAGGGGAAAAAAACAAAATTTTCATGCTCTGTAATATGAAGTGAGCATGTCTGATTTTTGTCTATTTTCAAAATAAAAGTTTCTTCAGTGCAGCCGTGTGGGCGGTGTAGTCGTATCCTTGGAAAAATTTTTAAGGCGGACAGACGCACATGCTTAAATCAATTTAGAATGTGATGCTGATCAAGAATATATATACTTCTGATATATATTATGATATTTTTTTCTGGGCGTTGCAAACGTTTTGACAAAAATGAATACACCCGTAACCGAAGGGCGATATCAACAATTTTTTCTTATTTTCTTCTATAAATCAAATACTCATCAGCACCACCTACATACAAGTTCAGTTAAGCATGATTTCGAAGGATCTATTTATAAAAAAATTCATTTTCTAATTTATTGCCAATTTTTCCAATTGGCTTAAGAACTTGACTGGCGAGTATAGCGTTATAGGACAAAGGTCAACTCCTTGCTAAGAATGCAAACAAGAAAGAATTCAAACCAATTTCAATTGATCCTTCGAAAAGAGTAAAAATAACTCTATAGAGCGTTTCATGTTTGCAACAAATGAACGAAATATTTACATGCCAAGTGTTTATTATTAGTGTAATGTACATCTGGACAATATGAGCCTTGTAATTACAGTAAAGCAATAAAGTCTACAGACAGTGGGCTAAATTGAAGATTTCTCTCATTAATATTTGCATTTACTCGTTGGGACTCAAAAAGTACATTTCTTTCAAATTTTTATTTGACTTGGGACAAAGTTAAAACCACAAAATGTACTCCAATCTCAACAAGCTATCATAAAAAAAGGAGTGCACATACAGCGAAAAGACATCACTGGAAGCATCGAAAAAAAAAAAAAAACATCTTTAATTAACGGTACCTAGATTTTGTACATGCTTTCGTAGATTCAAATAATAATTTATCAATTAAAAGGATATTCTTGACATCTTTTCCCTAAAATCTCAATTTCTCAAGAGATTAGGAAAGTGATTATAACAACTGAAGAAGTGGGGAAAAATTGTACGGAGAAATGTGAAAAACAATTGAAATTAGTCGTCCAAGCTATTACAGAAAATTACAATAGCATAAATATCGGGGAAAATAAGCACCGATCAGACGGATCAAACAAACTTATAGAATATGGAAAAAGAAATATTGTCGTAAGTGTAATAAATGCGGAAACCTAAAGCGTCGAATGCAATCCAAAATTTTACTGTAAACTGTAAAGGAGGGTGGAGAGAGAGTCTATGGTCTATGCAGTAGGAAACCACTGATCTTTTTTGGCACTAAAGTGAATCGTCATGTTCAGCTCGATCTTTTGAAAGCCAAATTTAAAGACACCCGCAACTGAAATGGGTCTCTCGTCTAAATGCACCTTCCAGCAAGATAACGTTTCGAAACATACATCTCTCATTGTAAAGGAATGGCTGTTTTCCAATGTCCCCAAAACGTATATGACATGAATTGGAAAGCCGAACTTGAAAACATGGAAGGACCTAAGGAAACTTTCATTGGGGAATGGATTAAAATTGATGTAGTTGTAATAAAAAAATTCGTTTCTTTGATGCCAAAACGTATGTACGCAAGTGCTACTAGATGCCTAAAGGTGATCCAAGAAAATATTAGCCTTCTAATTTCATCCAAAAACGGTGTATCAACTATATATGTACAGCTTTCTGTTTTTGTTTTATGTTTTCGAAATTGAAAATATGTTTTTTCCTTAGCCAATTGACTTTCATTTCACTTCATTTATTCATTCATTAAGTGACTAAACAGCCATAGGCCTATTAACTTTTTACAAAGATGCATTTCATGTGCAAAAATCAACTATGACATCGGTAAATATACAAATCAGCTAGCATGGCTGCTAATGTAGTCATCTTGCTCCATTAACTCCGTGACCATCAATTCCTACCGAAAAAAAAAAAACAGTGATTATGAATTTAGTAGTGCGGTCAATTTTCTTCTAAATGTATTCAAAGAACCTTCAAAGGATTTCAGACTCAGTGGTTAGGCAGTCCAACATCTAGCAACACGAACAGTAAAACATCGTTTGCGATTAGAAAAACATTCGTTCTGGAAATCTGCAGTCTTTCAATTAAAAGGCATGAGACTCGAATTTGAATAATTATGTAGAGGTAGATAAGCGACTTGAACTTTAGATAATCTTATTCAGGGCATGCTTGTTAACTAATAACGTTCGGTTTTGAATCGTTGTTGTCGTAAGTGAAGGCGACTGGCCACATGCCAAGTTGCAACTTGGAATCTCAACTTTTATGGCAATTATGGCAATTTAACAAAACAAAAAGGGATCAAATTGACTCAATTTGGTAAAGATATTCATGTCGTTGACATCTCGAAGAGCGGAATAGTTAAAAAAACAATCTAGTATAGCTATTTACAAGGTCTTTTTCATATAAATGAAATTTTTTGAAAATTACATAAATATTTTCTCAAAGCTCGAGCATTAAAGTGAACAACAATTGACCTAGTCGGTAGTGTCAGTGTTAAGTAAGAAACAAAATTGTTTACACATTGCACCTGTAACATATAGATCTTGACTTATTACAATATAGTATTATTATCTTCTCGTTTGTCTATCTAAAAAAGAAAGAGCGCCACTAGCTACAGCATTGCAACGATGTTCTTAAGCTTCCATCCATAGCTTCCGAGCCCAAAGACAGCACTTTAGCAAGTAATGCATTGAACATACAAACGTAACGGATAATTGCTCAGGATACTATAAAAAGCTTGTTTTTATAATAGAGTTTATCGCTTTTTGATTCATTTCCCGGTCATATCTTCTTACTAACCCATTTCGTTCGTTTTCAAAATTTTTAATTTTCGCGTCCTTGAATTCCGCTATTCAGTAACTGAAAATGTTGTTTTGTACACATAAATGCCTTCCGGTGAAATTGATTGCTTCATCAAGCGTATCTGTCGCGTTCAAATTGCCCGAAATTTCAAGTATAGATAACTTGGATATATATGCTATATATGCTATATATGTAAGTTTCAGTTGTTTACAATGTGTCGAAAATTTAGAATGTTACCTACCATTTACGGCATTGCATCTTTCCTTGATTTTAATTGGGTTGAGCTGGAAAGAAAATGCAGCTGAAGGTCCGGAAATGCTACGAAACAGTTAAAAACTGGTTTGCGTGAGTATTTGTGCACAACATATTACTCTCGAAAACGGTGAATGTTCGCATAGGTCCTGTCTGTCTCCTGTAAAAGCGACCCAGGAAATAATTTTCAGCTTAGGCTAGCAATTAACGATGACACATATTTCGATTATTAAGCTTTGTAGCACAATACAGTACAAATCCATTAGAGTCAAAACAATATACATGTACCCCATGTACCAGATGGTGTAACAATCCTGAATATTACTTTTTAACACGTTCGCTGACATGAATGCTATGGCATTCATTTTCATTATGATGCAAATTATTTTTCATTTAACTTTATGTAAACCGGGGGTTCTTTAATTATTACACTTGCCAAAGTATTGATTAACCGATTCTTCAGCTTTTTATGCCCGTCATCGCAGGACGATGGGTATATTCATTTTGTCAACAAGTTTATAACGCCCAGAAGAAAACATCAGAAACCCCACAAAGTATATATATTCTGGATCGGCATCAAATTCTATCAATCGGTTTAAGCATGTCCATCTGTCCGTCTGTGTTATGCCAAAATGAAGCTACCGACTTTAAATTTGGCAAAAACATTGCAAGTTCTTGCACGCACGTTGAGCCAAATCAATCAAAAGACACGCCCACAGAACTACGTAGACCGAGATCACGTCTGTTTAACAAAAGGAATAAAAAATTGACTTTGTACTCATTACTATAAATAAACTATAGCAAATAAATGTACAAAAATTTGCACGCGCATTCTATAAGCTTCATGAAAATGGAAAAAAATGATCACGCCCATCCAATATTATAGTCCGTTAAAAACTTTTTTTTTTTTTTCAATTTCAATTCAATTTCATAACACGCAAAAATAAGCTTCAAACACTCCATAAAGTATTTAAATTCTTGGCCACTGTCAAATTTGGAATACACCTAAGCATATATATGTGTGCGCATGTGAACAATATTCACGTCAATCCCAGGTAAAAAGATTTGTTTTATACTGTTGCGAATGCTGTATCGTTCGTTGCATATATCGATTAAAATACGATCTTCTAACTACGCTTAGAAAATGTATTCAATCAGATTCCGGATATATATATAAAAAAAATTAACTGTCACTTCTTGTACCTCGCTGACATTCTTATTGACCGCAAGCGTGTTAAAACGCTTAAGCTTACAACATTCCATATGGATTTATTTTCGATATTAATAGATAATTGGGGTCATACCTACCAATATGGTCAATCGGCTCTCCAGTCAAATATACTATAAGTGAATGAAACTAAGGAATGGACTTTAAGGTTTAAGCAACTTATACACGTCTATGTAAGACGATTTTTAGAAACGAGAAGATGCGGAATTCCAAGTGTAGGCAGTTCCTAAAGCGAGTCATTGCCACCATAAAAGACCTTTCAAGGATTAGTTTATGGATTGTAGGAATATAGATTAAAGGATCTCGAGGATTATACAATGGTAACAAAAATTATAACAGGTTAATAGCATATAATGGTCAACGAAGCTATGCAAACACAAAAAAATATGGATGGCACTTAGAACACACACAAGCGTGAAAAAGACGACACATGGGTGCAGAGGAAAGGCAGAAACTTTTGAAAATATATCTTAAAACATAATAAATAACAATTAACACAAAAACAAATTATAATTACGAGTTAAACTTAAATTAGAAATTAAATAAATACAACTTCTCTGTGGCTTAATATATATTTTATACTATAAGGTTATAATTAGTGAGAAACTATCTCATAAGCAATGTTTAGAAATTGATTCCTGGATATGTTTGTTATAAATTTATTTATCAATTTCGAAACTACAAACATATAGCTCTTGTGGGAGCTTTAACTGAAAAACTAAAGGCAAAAGACTATATATAAAAAAAAAAAAGTCAAATATTAAAAATTTCGTTTACTTTATTTTTTTTTTTACATATTATGGCTATCGTTTTTTATGTTCAAATAGCGAATTTATTACAAATAACGATAGCATAGGCGTTATATTAATTCAACGAACGCATTAATTAAATAGATTTATTTAATAAATTAATAAAAATACGTTCTTCATTATTGCGAAATTAAAGGTAGAAATAATACAAACTGCAAACTTAATTATTATCGTTTAATGAAAAGTATTGACGATTGTTCCGAGTCACATTATTACAATTAAAGCAAATAATTGCAATCGAGTCGAATTTGATTGGTTTGTGTCTACTCGTTCTCACTATTCCTTGTTTACCGCTCTAAACATCTTATTACGTTTGGAATAAGAAGGAAGAGAAAATCGCATACCATACATACACCAAACTGTTTTATTTAAGGTGAATCTTAGAGCTCTCTTACACAATGTATATACAAGGTGTGTTGAAAAAAACAAAGTGATATTTTATTTTGCCCGATAAATATGTAATTATGGCCTCTCAATATCAATATCTATTTTAATACCGCTTTAATGAAATATACTTGTGCCAGCATTTTTTCCAATCCTCGAAGCACTACTCATATGTGTTTATTTATATGACGCTTAAGTTCTCCAACGATGAGGTCTTTATCTATTTGATCATGACAGAGCTCCATTCTTTCATTGGTTGTTTCACTTTTGGATTGAGAAAATAGTTGCGAGCGTCCGGTCAAGGCCGGTAAATATGCTGGCTGAGGCATGATTACGGTATTGTTTTTGGCCAAAAAAATAACGAACAAGAAAATTCGAAATTGAGCAATTTCGGAATAAACTTCGCTATCACATATTTTAAGCTAAAACATCCGAAAAACGTGGGATGACATGAGCCAAACGATATATCGACGTGTCCAACAGTTTCTCTTGAAGTGATTCGACACTTCTCCACAACAATTTTCTTCACTGTCTCAACATTTTCATCGCTTGTTGACGTGCTGGGGCGTCCACGAAGGGCATCGTCATTAACAACTTCTCTGTCTTCTGTGAAGAGCTTGTACCAACATTTCGTTTTTTGTTTTTTTTTTTTTTTGCTCAAAGTAAACTCGCCCAATGCGCTACAGTAGTCAACATTGGAGCACGGATTCTTCGATATGTTGAGGACATGTGTATTAACAGAAAAAAAAAACAGTGATAATCAAAAACACGTAGCCCACGAAATTTGAAAAGTCATCTATTTTTTGAACACACCTCATATATATACATATTTATGGGCACATATCCATAAATCGATTAAGAAGAAGAATGAATCAGAAGAAGGAAAAATTAATTACAATTATAAGTAAAGAAGCAGACAAGTATAGTGAATTTTTAATAAAGTTCGACACAGTCTTAGTATATATAACGTAGGGTTAGAATTAAAAAAGCTTCTTTGAATTCGATTACAATACAATACAATGTTTATTTTATCGAACTTTAAATCAAAGGAGGATAACTTTTCATAGACTATACGAACTTTGATTTTTCTTCGTTTTGAACAGTCTTTCGATTTCTTATCCCGAGTGTTTAGTTCATTTGTTGAATGAAGTATAGCAAGCAATGCTTTAATTAAATTAACGAAAAGAAAAATTTCGTAACATGTGCTCTAACGGAATAGTTATATAATTAATGCTCCTTCACTTTAAGGGCACTTTCGTGAGTGAAATGCAAATACAAAGATTTACTCAAATTGTAACCAACTGAAAGTGAGTTTGCATTCAAGTCGATGATCGTATGATATATAACTTTTTACTAAATTCTTAACAATGAAAGGTAGCAAAGTGTTTTTGACGTGAATTCTGGATAATTTCTTCCCTTCATCTTTCACAATGTAATCGATAGTTACAGATTGGCTGTTTGTTGTACCCAGTGTTGTAATTTATGCCTTTGAACCCTTTCTTCTACATTTATTCCCTTGAAGTGATAACTACACGAATTCGGTTTGTTTTTCTGCTTTTCCAGTTCGTTAATCTGACGTTTATAGCAAAAATACGAAATAATTATAATCATTTCTAAATACTTCATCATATACATACTAAGATTCTCTTCTTTCTACTCTAAAATCAATTTTGTCCAATATGTGTTTACATATTTTATGAGATTTTTTTTTTTTTTTTTCTATAGCTTCTTCTGATCTCCTTATGAATATTTTATGAAAGTAAAAAATATCATTTTTTTAATAATAAGAATTTTTTCATAGTAACCAACTTTATAAGAACTTAATCTGACATTATCCACGTAACGCACAATAACATAAGAATTAAAGTATTATTACCAACGTTGATTTATTAATATAACCCTTCGTTTCATGTACATTTTAATTCGCCCCTTTATAGTTTAGTTCAATGTTATTTTCTACGATTTATGTAAACTTACAATTCTTATCTGTAAAAAAATCGAAATATGTAACGGACACATATACCAGGATAATAACATATTAATGCTTTGCAATATTTCTATACATAGATATATACACATATAATAAGAAATGGGAAAAGAAAAGCTATGAGTGAGATGATTAATTCAACACTCAAACAGAATCTAAGAAATAAAGTACGTACATCATTGTATAGGGATATTTTACATATGATTGGAAAAAAAGTGTAACCCTTTTTTTTTTTTTTTTTTTTATAAAATTCATGAAAGTTTCATTCAGTTAGATTGTAAACCACCAGAATTATTGCTTTTATTGCCCCACAGCCAATTTAATAGGACGGCGGAAGGCGATTGATTGATTTGGGCTAAAAGTTCAATTCAAAATAGTCAATTATTTACGAGTTAGATGCCACTAAAAACACTTACATAAGTCGGTGCCAATTATTTCGGATACAGCTGCAGATGGCATTTTTGCTACATCTTGTTGGATTTTCTCCATTTGACGTATACGCTGCTCTCTTTCCTCTCTAATCACTTTATCTTTGGAATGCTTAACCGTTTGTAACTGTGAGAGCCTTTATTTAACGCAGACAGAAGCCATATATTGAAATATTGAAATTTACAATGAGAAACCTACAAAACTTACTTTTGATTTAATTCAACATCATCCGCACATGTAATGGATGGCGAACTAGACATGGAGATATTGCCTAAATTATCAATCATTGGAGAATTGGCAGGTGAACCAACTGTAGCTGACGAAGCTTAAGGAAAAAAATAAAAATAAATATATATAAATATATAAAATAGAAATAATAATAATGAAAAATTATAAATCTTTGAAGAAGAAAGATTTTGCCCAATTTTTAAAGCAAATATATGAAATTTCTTCAATTTTGGAATCCTTTTGCACATAATAATAAATCAGAGAAACAACAACTATATCCAATTTTTTTTTTTTTTTCAAAATTTGTATTAGTCGCTCGCTGCTGTCCATCTAAATTTTACAATATCAATGAATTACAATAGTAAAGGGATACACGTAAGCCATTGGTCCTACGATAATAGATTAAAAATTGACGTCTTACCTTCGTTATGTATGTTGGACTGTGATTTTATGGTTTCTATTTGTCTCAAAGTGTTGGAAAGTTTCAATTGTAAAGTGTCACGTTCCTCTAATAGAGATACTAATTCTAAAGTCATCTCTTCGCAACGCATATCTCGCTGGTGCAACATGTACAAAGCCAAATCTAACTCAGATTTAGGTACCATGGCCACATCGGCAATATTTCGTTTCATTTCGGGTGTAGAGCTTTGCAATTTGAATGGATCATATTGTGCGGCCAAACGAGCATATTCAGCTGATCGTATAGCCAATTGCTCTTTTAAGGTGACAATTTCAAGTTCTTGTGATTCAAGAGCTGCTTGCATCTTTTCTATAATTGCATCGGTATTTGTATCGTTTTCTTCCGTTATAATGCGCACGGGCGAAACATTTTTTGATGCCTCCTCTGAAGATGTACCAGAGACAGTGGTGGACTCGGAAGCAGGTGTAGACGTTGTTGTGGTTTCGGCGGACAATACCTGCGCTGATGTTCCGACAGGCAATTCTGGGTTTTGATTATTTTTTAAGCTGGCAATTTCTTCTTGTAAACGAGCCTCGGTGACCTTGAAATCGCGTTCACGCTGCGCCAAATGATCCTGCCACATTTTGGCAATTTCACCACAACTTTGATCTACTATCGTCTGCCAATGAGCACTCAATGCTGCGTAATCAGTAGATGCATCAGATTGGAGCAAATTGCTTTGCAATTTTGTAGTTTCTATAGTTTTACGCAACTCAGCAATCTCGATATTCTTAGTATCTAACTCTAAGGTGAGCATCTTTAGTTTATCCTCTAATTGTAAACTATCAAGCACGTGCTGATTAAGTGCCTGCAACTCTATTTCCATTTGTTGCTTTTCATTCAATAATTCTTCGTTTTGGGATTGTAATTTTTGAATTTCTACGCCGTCTCGCCCCTTAGTCTCTTCTGTTGATTTTCTTTTCTCTAGTTCAAGATTATTGATCAGTTCAAGTTTATCTTCTTCCAATGTTTGTGCTTGCATCTTCAGCATATGAATTTCTTGGTTTTTGGTGAGAATTTCCAATACTAATTTTTCTGTTTGATCTTCATTCATCAAATCGCTAACACGTTGCTTTAAGTGAACTATCTCAGAGTCTTTTTCCTGCAACTGAACCAAGAGATCTTCATCGACTTCCGCTTGCGACTTAATGTCAAGAGAAGTTTTCAACGATTCATTCTCGATTTGCAGCCTACGGACTTCATCTTTCAGTATTTCTATCTCAGATTGTAAATTTCGATTTGCCTCCTCATGCCTTTGTTTTTCGTCTTGTAGCGTGGAAACTTCTTTCTTCAATAAGTCAAGTTCTACTGTCACGGGCAAATTAGTGGTAGCATCTATTTGTTTTTCTTTTTGCTCTTTCAAGGCAGACAGTTCCGCCTCCAAATCAATTAGACTCTGTTTAGTATTATTTAAAATTTCTCGTGAAGTTTCGACCTCACTTAACAAAGACTCTATTTCGTCTTTTTGCTTTATTTCGTTAGCTTGACTTTGGGCTAAGCTGTCTGCTTGAACTTCCATTTCTTTGCTTAGTCTTTCGTGAGCGTTCAATAAGTTGTTGTAAGATTCCTGGAGATTTTGCATTTCTAGTCTCAGATTGTTGTATTTTGTGGCATCTGTATTTTGATTTGCGACTTGATCTTCCTCTAGAGACATAATTTGTTGACGTAGAGATACTACTGTTTCTTCTGCCTTTGCTAAATTAATCTTCTCCTCTTCCAGTAGAGCCTGCAATTCCAAACGATCTCCTGTTAAATCTTGAACTTCCAAAGATAGTGTAGAAATACGCTCTTCTAAGTTTTTAACATCAGCCGGGACGACAGCAGATGCAGTTATTGGTATGACTTCCTTTATAGTTGCCTCAGTCCCCCACTCTTCAAGAGTATTCAGTTTTTGCTGGAGTTCATGTATTCTAGTTTGATACATACGAACTTCCATATCTTGACGTTCCTTCATCTCGGACATACGCTCATTGCCAGCAGTTACAACATCAATACGTTTTAATAATTTTTCTTTTTCAATATTTTGCGACTCCTGTAGTCTACGCTGCTCCTCTAGCTGTTCTTCTAAAATCTTAATTTGTGCCTTCAATTCGTCTTGTATCGCAGCATCTAAGTCACCAAATACAGAATTCGACTCGACAGAAGATGATTTACGAAATGTTACTGCACTAGATGTCTGAAGCTCTTCGATCCTTGTTTTATAATCTTTTAATTTCTTCATGAGCTTACCAGATTTAATATGAAGCTCCTTCTTTTGTTCTTCACTACGCTCCAAGGCAAGCTGCAGTTCCTGTATACGTTCGTTGAGTTCTTGCATTTGCAACTCAAGTTGTTGTTCTTTAGGTATCAAAGATCGCTTCGTGCCCATAGGTGCTGTAGTCATTTTGGCGAAGTGTTCAACCTCGGCTTCAGCATCGCATTTTTCCCAACCATCACTCCAGTCAATGCCCAAATCAATTGCAGGCGTAACATCTTGACGGGGTTGACAATCATACGTTTTCTTGGGTACAATAAGTTCTTCTATAACTGGTTGAGTGGCTACCGTTGGCATGACGAGCGATTCAAAAACGTCCGGCATGGAATTACCAAAGAACATATCCAATGTTGGTTGTGCCGCTGGGTCCATTGGAGTTTCGCTGATGATTTGATCTTCCAATCTGCTTAGAGAAATCTTCAGTTGATCATTATTACTATCTTGTTGAGACATATCTCTTATCACTTCGTCGCGATTTTGTAAGAGTGTTTGCAGCCGTTGTACTTCATTTTCTAAATTTTCAAAATCCTTTTCCATAACAGCATGTTGAGACTGTTTTTGCAATAAATCCGCATTCTCTTTATTAAGTTTATTCAAGTCCGATTGGCTTTGTTGATAACGATTCTCTAGGTCACGTAAACGTTTCTCATTCTCACCCTCGCGTTGACTTCGCACTACCAATTTGTGTTCTAAATCTTGCGCATGTTTTTCCAAATCAGAGACATTGCGTTGTAGATCTTCAATCGTCGGATGCTCAGCTAAGGAAATATCGTCTGTTTGATCGCGCGCTTGTACAATGTCATCGAAAGGTGAACGTACTGAAGTATCAGTGGTGAAGAACATTGGTGGTGCTGGTATAACATCGTTTGATTCCGAAAGTGTATTGCTTACTGATTGCAGAGCCTCTACATTAATTACATCGTGTGCTCGTTCACTTAGCTCCCGTTGTACCTCATTGTGACTATTGAGCAATTCATCGAACTCGATTTGCAAATCCTCCAAGTTTTGCTGAAGACGAACGACAAGATTATTTTTTTCACTCAATTCTTGACCAAGACGATCTACTTCACTGACGTCCACACTTGACGTCGGTATACCAAATGTCAAAGTAAAATGGTCTGATTGTCCAGAGGTACTACAGGGTGCGTTTGAAATGGTCCTGGCCGTTGCTACCTGCGATTGCGAATTATGTCGTTCATAGTTTTCGATTAGAGCTTCTTTTTCCGCCAACAGATCAGTGAGACGTTTATTTTCCGTTTCAATGAATACTTGATCGTCGGTTTGATTTTGCCCAACTTGCATTCTTAACGTATCTAATTCCGCTATTTGTGTGCGTAGAGCCTGAAGTTCATTTTCATGGTTCGAGGTCAGACTTTCGATTTGAATACGTAAATTTTCAATTTCTGTTTTATCCTGTATAGTCTGCAAGCGGAGTTCCTGTAATTCATAGAGATCTTGTTGAGAGTTGTCGTTTTGCATTCTAAGCCATGGAATCTCTCTTTCTAATTCGCTCTTAGCTTGTTCCAAATCATTTATCGTTTCGTTAAGACGCACAATTTCATCTTTAAGCGCGTTGCATTCGTCTGACTTGCGTTCCAATTGCTCCGACAATTCTCGCTTATTTGCGTTCATTTCTTGTAGCTGTTCGCTAAGTTCGCTCTCCAAGTCATCTAGTTCTGCGCCCTTGGCCGTAAGTTTAGCTTCATATTCAGATTTTAAATGTTCTATATCGCTTTTTAAATGACTTACTTGATTACGCAATTCTTTAACTTCCTGCTCGTATTCATCATTACTGCAGGTCTTATAATGAGTGAATTCCTTATCTATGGATATATACTTTGATTGCCATTCATTCATATCCGCCTGAAGTTGTCTAACGCGTTCTTCCAATAGCTCTTTTTCGGTTTGCGAATCGAGAAGTCGCTGAGCTATTACGTCATCGTGTTCAGATAACATATTTAAACGATAGATGAGTTCATCTTCCACTTTTGCGTGCTCTTCGGTGTTTTGTTGCATCTGGGCGTCCATAACTTTAACTTTGCGCTCCATAGAAGCTCGCCGCTCTTCAAAGATCGCGACACACTCCTCAAGACGACATATTTTGTCTTTAAATTTTGTATTTTCTTGCTCCAGCGTTTCAATATAAGCCATGTCTTCTTGTAACTTTGCTTGAATGCCATCATGAAGGTTTTCTAAACGTGTTATGGTTTCTTGGAAATTCGTTTTCTCTGTATGATATTTTTCATTTAGCTTATTGTACGATTGCTGGAGCGTTTCCAGTTCGTTTTGATTCGAAGAATGGCTGGCAGCATCTAATCTTGCTTGGATAGTAGGCGAAAGCATTTCTTCTTCCGGCAAACTCGATAATTTTTCTTGCAAGTCTTTTAATTGAGCTTGCAATCGCTGTATTTGGCCGTTTCGTTCTTTAATAACGGCCTTCGATTTTTCAAACTTTAATGACTTGGCCTTAAGTTCTTCTGTTAATTCATTAAGTTTTGCTTCTTGAACGCCTAATTGCTTCTGCAACGAATCAATGTTTGATTGATAGTGATCGTCGGGAGCCTTTGCACGCGCTTCTTCGATTGTACGTTCTTTTTCTTCTAATATATTTGTTAATTCATTTATTTGCTGACAACTTTCTTGGTCTTTTTTGCGAAGATTAAGTAAATCATTTTGGAGTTCATTCAGACTGAATTCAGCCTTTTCAAGTTTAACGGTTTTATCAGTCAAAACAGTGGATAAATTTTCGTAATCGGCACTTTTAACCAAAGACTTGCTGCCCCAGTCTGATAACTGCTCCTGAGCAGCCATTAATGATTGCCTTAGATCTTCAATTTCTTGCACTTTCATTCGTAGATTTTCTTGAGCACAAAGCATATCTTCTCGAAGCTGTTCATTAGTGCTAGCCAGACCCCAATCGGAATTTTGTTCTCGACTAGCCATCAAGTCATACTGTAGCTGTTCGATAGCCCTATCACGCGATTCCAGTTCCTGTGTTTTGAGTTTCAATTGCGTTTGCGTACTATACAGTTCTTGGCGCCAATTGGAAATGTCTTGCTGCACTGACAACAACTCGGCTTGCAATTTTTCTGTTGACATTTTGCTAGACGCCACCGTCTTGTGTAGTTCTTCTATTTCTTGGACTTTCAATTTCATATTTTCTTGAGTTGACCGAAGCTCTTTACGCAATTGATCGACTTCCGAAGAATCACTCCAATCCGCTGCCAATTGTTGAGTTGTGGTCAAATCATTTTGTAATTGTTTTAAATACGTCTCATTTTCGGCAAGCATTACTTTTAATTGCATCGTTTCCTGCTCCAATTGTTGTTTACTCTTCTTGCAGTCTATCAGCTCTTCGGATTTCTCCAGCAGATTGTTCTCCTTCTCACTGATCAAATGCTGCAAATCGCCAAGTTTCTGCTCTAACTCTGTTTGATGCAATCGTAAATTTTGCAAATCTTGCACATCCAGCGAAGTGCTCGTAGTGGTTTCCAATTCTTTAAGTCGGGCTTCATATTCTTGACATTGTGCGATCTTCTTTTTCAGGTTAGCGGCATATTTTTTTAATTTCTCCAGTTGGTCCCTGTTACGTTGCTCTAACTCGCAATTCCTATTTTCCAATTGTTGCTTATCAGCTAGTAGCTTTGTCATCTCTTGTTTCTGGCTGTTTAGCACATCTTTTTGATCTTTATTCAATCTTTCCAATTCTTGATTTCTGCATTCGAGCCGTTGAAATTTCTTTTCGAGCTCAGCAAGATCACGCATATTTATCTCGTATTTATTTTCCAATTCGGCAATTTGTTCCTCTTTCTGCGTCAACGTGTTTATATTATCTTCCATGGCTTTATAAAGATCCTTAATTTGCTGATTAAGCGTATCAATGGTCTCTTGTTTGTTATCCAACTCATTAATTTGGTCTTGCACTAGATTTTTATTAATTTTTAAGGTTTCTCGCAATTGTTCATAATCTTTTTGTAGGTTCTGATTAAATTTTGAACCAACCTCAGAAAAACTTTCTTTAAGTGAGACAACTTCAGCTTTTAGAACTTCAATGTGTCGCTCGCGTTCCTGCAACTCTAAGAGCTTTATGTTCATTGCGTGCTCATTTTCTTTGTATGCCTCAATAAGTTGTTGCTTTTGCTCGATTACCAAAGTTCGAAGAATTTCCATTTCTCCTTCATAAGTTTCACATTTGCATTCCAACTCACGACGTACACGTGTTAGTTGTTCGAGATGCTTTTCGCAAGACATCTCCTTCTCATTTATTACACAATCGAAATTCTCTGATAATTGACGCAACTTTTGGAGTTCTTCATTGAGATCTGTTATAGCAGCAGTTTTTTCCTCGCCATTAGTGCGAGCTTCTTCCAACTGACGCGTAAGATCTTCCACTTTGGCGTGCAATTCGATGCATTGGGATTGATATTTTGCGACATTATTTAACGCTTCCTGTAACTGTTCTTCGCTTATAGTCGGCAGAATTGCTGCAGGTTCATCAATTGTTTTGTCATCCATTTGGTCCCGATCTTGTGATTCCCGAGTCTCATCCAATAGCCTTCGTAACTCTACAATTGTTGATTTAAGTTCACGATTTTGTGCCGTTAACTGTTCGTATTCGGCAAGAGCTTTACCGTTTGGAGCTGTTACGGCGACTACCGTTTCGACAACTGTTACCGTTTCTACGGCACTACTAGCTTCTTTCACTTTTTGTAAAAGTTCACTTAGCTGCGTGTGCGCGTTTTCCGCTTCTTTGGCCAATTTTTTTGAGACATTAAATTTCGACTTTTTATCGTTAGCTTTGCGATAAGCCTCTAACTCAGAGTTAAGTTTTGCGAGCGACTTTTCACACTTCTCAAAAAGAGTTTCACTATTGTCGAGTGCAGCTACTACCTCCGAAGATTGTTGCATTGACGTAAGTTCCTGAGAGTGTTGAGCTTTTTGCGACTCTGCGACTTGTACTGCCAAAGTCTCTTTCTCTTGTGTAAGCGTTTGCATTTTATTACCCAATTCCTCTTCGGTTTGCTTAGCTAAACTTAATTTACACTCTAGTTCTTTTTTGTCTTCTGTCAATTTATTGATACGTTCCTGGAGTTCATGATTCTCCGAATTCAAATGTTCCATTTTGTCCAACACTTCTTTGCGCTCGTTTGTGAAAAGTTCAATTTTGCTCATTAGCTCGGAACTTTCCTCTTTCAATTTAACCAAACTTTCGCTTAACTCTGGATTCATGTCAGTTTGCGTCAATTCATTGATACTCTCCAGATTTATAGAAGGCGCCTCAGTAGTTTGTACCGAGTCCAGGCGTTTGTTAAACTCTTCAATTTCTGCTTGCTCCTGCTGTGTCAAACGTTCAACAATTTCTATAGACTCCGCTGATGATGATGATTTACTTAGTTTTTCTACCTTGTCAAGCAATTCCATGTTTTCATTTAAATAATGTTCAAGTTTTTTATCCAGTTCATCTTTTTGTTTATTTAAGGTCATAATTTTTCTTTCGCACTCTTCTACTTCCTTGTTTTTGCTTTCCAGCATCGTTTGTGTAAATTTCAATTGCTCGGACAAAGATTTTATTTGCTCTTCTAATTGAATTTCGGAAAGTTCTGACTGGACGCGGGACTGATCGCCTTGTTTAAATGACTCCAATAAACAATCTTTTTCTTGAAGAGATTTTTGAAGCTCCGCAATATTTAATTCAAGATGTTCAATCAGTTCACCACGTTTGCGAGAATCATTGGAATCTTTATCGACTTCGTGCAATTGCCATTGACCTTTTTCATCTTCCAGTTCAATTATGCGTTGTTGCAATTCCTCCCTCACGACCTGTAAGCGCACTACTTCCGCATGCAGATCTGAATTTTTTTTCAGTTTTTCAATTAGCTTTTCGCCCTGTTTGCATTTCAATTTTAATTTTATCATAGTTTTGTTAGATTCATCTAGTTTCTGTTTTAGCTCTTGAATTTCCATCTGCAGTTCGGTTTTGTCAATTTCCTGGCAGCTAACAGTTGAAAAAAGGTGTTTAGTTTTGCTTACGTTTTCAAGTTTCTCCTCCAATACATTAAAATTAGCGTTCAAAACATTTAATTCAATTCTTTTCTCCATTAATTCTTCTTCATTCTTTTTAAGGGTTTGCAATGTATTCAGTAATTCTTCATTTTGTTTTTCAATTGTGGATTCTAATGATGCTATTTTGTCGGCTATCGAATTATCGCTAACTTGCAGTTGAACACTTTTATTAAATGTATCTTTAAGTTGAGAATTTTCCTTAAGAATTTCATTCCGTTCGTCTGTCAGCTCTTGGATTTGCTTGGCCATTTCATCACTAATCTGTGTGTCCGTGTCTGACGGTCGACAATTTTTCAGAAAATTATTTTCAGTTCCCTCTGATTCCCTTCCATAACAATGCAAGCTCTCATGAGCTTCGGCGAGCTCAATTCGTTGTTTGCTCACTTGCTCTTCCAACTCAATAACTTTAGAAGTTAAGTCCCGCCGTGCTGTTTCTAATAAATCATTTACTTCATTCTGTTCTTCAATACGTTTGAGTTGCTGACATATTTCTTGTCGTAAACGCTGATTTTCCGCGCCCAAATCGAAAGAGTAGAGTTCATTTAAATTATCGTTTGACCGTAACATTTGTTGAGAGACATTATCTAATTCATTTTGCATTTCCAATATTTTCTTTTTCAGACTTTCATTTTCTTTAATCAATTCAGTATATCCTGAGCTGTCAGACGGTGCTAGGGAAAGTGCTTCTTCTTTAGTATCAATTTCTTGTTTTAATCGGAAATTCTCATTTTGTTTTTCGACTAAACTTTGCTCTAGTTCGCTAATTTTAATTTCCATTTCATGACTAATAACGCTGAGCGAATCAGTGTTTTGATAATTTTGTTTCTCTTTTTCCAATTGCTTCTCTAATAGTCGACACCTATTTTCTAAAAATTTGATGCGTTCCCTTTCTAAACTGAAACATTGATTAGATAAATCTGTGGCGGATTTGTGCCGTTCCTTTGGTGCAGATAATGATAATAAGGAACTTAAATCATTCATGGATTTGCCCAATTCGAATGTGTTTTCCAAGCACTGCTGGGTTGAATCAAATTTTTCTTTCAATTGTGTTACCATTAGCTCCAGATGTTGCTTGCTTGAGGCCTTCTTAGCCATACGTAACTTATTCTGTTCCAATTGTTGACGCATAAGTAAAATTTTCTCATTTCCCGGCATATTAAAAACTGAATGACCGGACGAGTCGACAGACATTTGTTTAGCTGGCTGTACTCTTGAAGGTGTAGGATTTGGCGTTGAAGAATGGATGGGAGTTGGTGAAGATACAGATAAATGCACCTGAGAACCTGCAGTCATATGATCTTGCGAGTTCACAAAAATACTTGACGGTGTAGTTTCGGATGTTGAATAAGTTGCTACATTTACTCCTTGTCGAGAACGTGCTTTAGACTTTTTTAAACGATCTGCTATATGTTTAACTTTTTCCTGTGTCGCACACTTTGTCGAGCCGTGGGCAACTTCTGATTTACGTACCATTTCTTTTAAGGCTGAAATCTTTTCCTAAGATTCAAAACAATAAAATTCGTTTTAATTTATACAAGTTTAGTTTGAAATGTATTTAATAATGCTTACTTGCTGCTGAAGAAAAGTTTCTTGCAAATTGTTTATATCGGCTGTCGGTTCGTTCGTTTCGGAGGACATATTCGATTTACGCTAACCAAACTACGCGTTTGCGAAATACAATTAACCAACAAATCTTGTGTTGGAGCGCTTTATTAAACTACAATGAATATTTTCCGTAACAGTCACTTTTGCAGTGTTTGATTATGATGTTTAATTCATTTAGCATTCGCTTATTGAACGTAACAATGGTGCCTGTACTGAAAAAAAAGAGTGAATTTGAAAACGTATTAATTTTATTGCAAAACTATATAAATATTAAGAAAAAAAATATTAAAAACGAAATATGACCACATGAGTGACAGCATCAATTGTTTCCCCGTTTGTTTGTGCACGAATGTCATAAAAAAACTGACGTGTTCGTTTTTTAGGTAGGAAAATTTTCACTTAATATTTTTAATTTATTGTTGCACATGAAATAATTGCGAAGCTTAAAATTTCGAATACTTTTTTAATCAATTAATAATTTTGACCTTTTTCATAAGTTTTTTTTGTAAAATATTTCAATTTTTATGAGATAATTACCATAAATTTCTTGCGGACATAACTTATTACAGAAAAATATACGAATTGACTTCCATGTCAGCAATATCAGTATTGCCAGATCAGAATGTTATAACGTAAAATAAACAAGATAGTGCGCAATAATATATGAATTATGAACAAAAAACAAAATATATATTTTTTCAGCATTCACACACCGTTTGCTTATTTTTGATTTCTAAAATGATCCTGATTCGTTTTAATCATTTACGTTCGCAACAAATGAAATTGAAATCGGAAGCTTATTGAAAACATTTGAAGTTTCGAATGCTGAATAGAAGAGAAAATTTAAGAAATTCAAAAAAATAAACTTCAGCTGAAATGTAGTTCAGAAGTTTGCTTCAAAGACAGATGACGAAAATAATTTTTTTTTTCTTCATATTGTCAAGCTTTCTAGTTAAGTCGCGTAAGCCGCAAGATTTTCATTAATATTCTTTAAGGATTTTAAGAGCTAATCCCGTTCATTTATATTTATTTCGTACACCTACGTATGAATTGCGTTTATCAATATATTATTTCAGTCATAACGTGTTACGTACTTCTTTCTAGATCCCATTTAAAGCGCGAATTGAACTTTGATATAATTCTGCAGGAAGAGGTTTATGGTGAACTGAATTGAAGAGATAAATGAATGGTTCGTAGAATAGCAAGAAAGAGAGCCAGAATTATTATACGGAGGTAGACAAAATGAATGCACTAATCTGTCCAGTTTGTCAAAAATCAAAGCTAGTAATTTATTTAAATATGGATAATCGCTATAATTACCGTTGCAAATGCAGTGTTAAGTGAGTTGTTGAGCATGATTGTTAGATGATGACACTAATGATATATTTTGTCTTTCAAAGTTTTTTCTTTAAGGAAGATCCACCGGTTTTGCATTCTCTATTAATCGCAAAAATTGATACACATGGACTGTTTTGCTCGAAACGTTTAATCTTTTTTGTCAATCCTCTGACACAACAGTTAGAGATAATATGTGACACATGTGATTATTTTTCCTGCTTGTAAATGTTCAAATTTTTTACTCATATACTTTGATTTGTTACTTTGTTTTCATTTATGTGAATTTGAAATTTTTTTATAATCTCTCATAAGTGGTTTACATTAAATCCAGCTAACAATCAATACTGCCGAGTGAGGTAAGTATTCAAAATTCTTTTTCTAACATGTACATTTTTGCAAGTTGACATATTATCTAAATATAATTCTTTTGCAGTTAGGGGTTAAATTTTTCCTTTAAATAAATTCCCATTGCTTATTAATATGCTAGAGTCAATCAAATATCTTCATGGTTATGTTAATAATTCTCTTAATAATTTTTTAGTTTGGCTAATTTTACGAGCTGAAGAGAAGTTCTTTTCTTACGCCCACTTTAATGGTTGCGTTTAATAAAAGTTGCCTGCGAACACCCTACGATATGTTTGAACTTTAAAATTTCAGATCAAATAGAACTTAACGGTCCAAATACCTTGAGAGTGGTAACGATATAATTTAATCATTCGTCTTTCTATATTGTTTAGTTTTTTCGATATGATCTTTGAATTTTATAAAATTGTTCCCCTCATCTTATAAAGTTTCTAAATTGGCAGAATTAAATGCACTTCCATTAGTTAACAGATCTGCTGCATTCTTTTCGCTGAGATTAAATTGCGAAAATGGACTATGGTATACAACTACTTCAAGTTATCTTCAAATATATCTGCCAATATAAATTCCTCTGAATTGTAAACCCATCGACTAAATTGGTTAATTAAGTAAATTTAAATTGTTTTTAAAAAATAAATAAAATTATTCATCTATTCATTTTTATTGCGAAGAAAACATTTCTCCGATCTACCAGAATTTTACTGAAATTATCTTTGATAGATATCATTTGAAGTTGGACATGGTTTGTTTACATCGTTATGTGTTGAAAGCTGTATGTTGAAAAAAAGCTTTGTCTGCATAAAATGCTTTGCAATATTCGGCAAATAAAAGGAAAATGTAAATATGTGCATTTTTCCCTAATTAGATAAATATCTCCTTCCAATGGCCATAAACATACTTATGGTTTTTACGTATTTAAAATAATTTATTACTTTATGTACATTTTTTCTGTTGCATTGAAAGCAACAACAACAAGCTTTTTGCCTCAAAATTTAACACGGACACGAACCGAGAGACGTTTCGGATACAAACCAAGCAGATGTAGAATAATGGAATGAAACAATTTAAATCAACAACCAACATATTATATATACGTATATGGTTGTTGCTGCAAATTCTGTAAATTCGAAATTTTGTTCACATTCGCTCTGCACGTGTTACTGTTTACATTTCAAATGTAAAGACCATATGTGTCTTGTTTCTGTAAAAGTAGTATCCTGTGTATTTTGTTGTTGCATGTTTAAGAATTGTTGTGACTTCGTTTATTTATTATAATTCTGAAACACATCTTGATATTATTATTGTTATTATTGTTATCGTTATTGTTATTGTAGTTAACCTTTAAAATCGTTACTATCGAAAATATAATAAATTCGCTTTTTTAATATAAATTAAATTAATTTAAGGTGCTAGAGGGGATTAACTCCGTATGATAAGAAATTTATTTTGAAAAAGAAAACAAAATAATGTGGCAACAAGTCAATTCAATTTATTTTGTTTTTTTCTTTCTTTTTTCTAAGCTAAAAAATCTTTGAACAATGAGCTCAACCCGAAGATCGAATCGTATATTTCATATCATGGTCGAAAATTTCATATCTCCTTCTTGTCTCTCGTAAAAAACTATTTACATCTAGCCATTGAGGCATTTATTCTATATACGGTAGAATTATAGTAATCTCTCTTATATTATAGATTGTTGGGGCTATAGAAATGCATTGAAATATGTTATAAATGATTTAACGATTTTGTCGGTCACTATAAGCGATGTGGCCGTGTTAAAGTGTTTTTATGTATTTCACGCATTCAGGCCAGTTTAAGACAAGGTGCATAAGGTGGATGATTAATTTCTGGTTGATAAGTGCATATTTAACGAGAAGATTCGAAGAAGCTATATAGTGCAAAAAGGTGCAATATTGCCATCCAATGACTTGTCTACTCATAGTGCTAACAAGTAGTTTTGTCTGTGTCGCCTGCAAACCGTATTCCTTATTGCTAACAATTTGACCCGACGAAAAAAGTTTGTGATTCAGTAGATAATCACGGTAATCAAAGAAAACTTATTCCATTACCTATTGATCACAATAATATTTGAATGGACATATGAACCTTAAATCATTGCAATCTCAACGTTATTCCACAATTTCCACGTTGTTCCACAAATTATAGCTGACAATGCGAAAAACATTCATTTTTATATAACAAGAATATTTACTTAAAGCTGATGAAGATGTTCTAGAATTCGACAAAAATGATTCTACATTTTCAAATTCCGTTATCAAGATTTATTGATTTATCTAAATTTATACTCTCATGTAGTATGTCTTTAAATAATTAGTCGCAACTTTTCGATATTACTCTGCCCTATATCTCTCGTGGGGCAGAGTATGTTAAATGGAGGTAAGTCTTTGAAGGTCATAAAAAGCACAGAACGAGTTCGAATGGATGTAAATTCAGATCAATTTTTAACAACAAATGTGTTATTAAAAACTAGACCTCGTTGCTATATAGAGTTTCATTATTCGTAGAAACGACCATGTGGGAGTGGCTTTAAAACATTGGTCATTGCCCAATTCAGATTTTTCACATCGATAAGTACTACTACGTACACGCTGTTGACCATCGAAAACGATTTTTCAACATAAGACGTATCATATAACATAAAAATAATCCGATCTAGTGCTTTTCCAATGGCATTTGTTGTTAGTTAAATTTGAAGACTAAAGTCTTTTGGTGCTTTCGCACTAGCGTTTAAGGGGGAAATTTATTTCGTTCTTAAAGTTACAAAAAATATTTCTTAAATATGACACCAAAACATAAAATTAGGAAATTAAAATTATATTTGTATATATATATATATATATATATGATGATTAGGTTAGATTTAATTTATTTTTTCCGATCCTTCTCCAGACCATTCTTTTAGCAATTGTATAATGTGCTGTTGATCGGCTCGTTGAGCGTAATCCATGGCGTTGAGACCAAGCATATCAGGTTCATTCACTGTATCTACGTAGTTAAGTAAATATCGGACGATTTTTTCATGGCCGTGAGCCGCGGCGACATGTAAAGCTGTGCGACGGGAGGTATCCGGTTGAGAAAGGTCGGCTCCTGCCAATTGATACGATTGCAAACGCAACAAGGAATTTCGTGCTGCGGCTGCGCATAATTGTTCACCGATAGCTCGTGACGAACCCGTCAAATGCGCTCCACAATTTCGTAATAGTTTAATAATTTCATGATTATCGGTGGCAATCGCTTCTAACAGAGGTGTACGCTCGTAACGATCCCGTATGTGCACAGAAACGCCATTCAATAGTAAATGATTCACAACCGTCATGTTTCCCTCATGGCAGGCCAAATGAAGTGCTGTACGATTATCTGAATTAACTCCAGATAGATCAGCTCCGTAAGCTTTAAGATTATTTATCTAAAATAATTTATTATTCGAAAATAAATATGAAAATGTCATCAATTTTTGAAAAGCTTGCAACCTTTTCTATGTCGCCGGCTACGACGGCCGCATTGAGCATAGCGGGGAAGAGGGTAGCACCCAATTGACTTAATTCTTGAGGCGATGATAAGTGCAAAGAACGAGCTACTGCATCCACTAGATCATATTCCTCCATTTGCGGCCCGGAATTCGACGTCAATTCTCCTCTTAAGTTTGATTGCATCATCTGCCGATGAGGGAAAGGAAATTTTATTTTAGTTAAGAGAAAAAACAAAAAAACATTAATATTCTGTTAAATTCAACCTGTTTCTTAATATCCAAAGACCATTCTTTTTTACCCAAAACATAGGAGAGTTTTGTTAAAGCAGCCTCAGGCGTCATATCGAAACCAGGTAATACACCCATATCAACTAAAACTTTTCCGGTTTGGTAAATTTCTGCCACTGAGCCGTTAGGGCATTGAGTGCAATTGATAATAATGACACCACGATCGGCGGCTCCTTTCAATTCTTGTAATAAATCTTCACGATTTGCCGGCACGTTACCTGATCCAAACGATTGCAATACTACGCCTTTCATTGGTGACGTTAAAAATGCTTTAACTGTCAATGTAGAAATACTGGGAAATATGCGCAATATGCCGACATTTTCATCTAAATCGGAATGTACCGTGAATCGTGACACCTTACACGGGCGGAATATTAAGCGATAATCAACGTCAACGTTGATGCCTATGTGAGCCAACGGTGGTACATTCGGCGAATCAAAGGCATCCAAAGAGTTCGAACTAACTTTAACGGTACGATTACCCCGCATTAACTTATTTCCAAAGATGACGCAGACCTCAGGTATGACATAATTGCCAGCAATTATTAAAGCGGACGTAAAATTATCCTTGCCGTCCGTTCGGGTTTCAAAGATAGGAATTTGTGAACCGGTTATAATTACGGTCTTTCCAAGATTCTCTAGCATAAACGATAAGGCCGAAGCGGTATAAGACAACGTGTCGGTACCATGTAGCACGACGAAACCATCGAAAAATTCATAAGTTTGCTAAAAGAAGAGAAAGAATATTTTGATTTGTTTTTTTTCAACGAAAAGTAAATAAAGGAGAGATGAATATGAAGTTGAATATCGGCCTTAGCGGAATTCCGATGAAGTGATTATTAGAGCAAACATGTCAGTGCCTGAGAGTATTCGTAGCATATTTTCATGCTCGTGCAAAGTGATTCATATCCGCTGTAGGCTGCAGCTATTGATAGGTACATAGGATAATGACATTTCTATACGCATCACCCAAGGATGAAGAGTGTATTCATTTTGTCAAAACGTTTGCAACGCCCAGAGGGAAGCTTCAGAGACCCCCCAAAAAAGTGTAGACATTGCTGAGAAGCGTCAAATTCTTAAGCATATCTGTCTGTCCTTCTGTAAATGATCTATTGTAAATATGATCTTGAATCTGTCAACTTCAAAAATGGCAAAACTATTGAAAGTTCTTGCATGCAGATCGGTATTGGAAAATGAACTAGATCGGTCGAAGAGCAAGCCTATAATGCAATATAAACAGTTTTTCAAAATAAATAAAATATTGCTTTTTTCTCTACATAGTTTTCTTAATTGCCGCGAATTACTCTTTTTCGTCCCGGCACAAGTTGTGATGCAAAGTATATTATGTTCAAGCGATTGTGTGTGTAACGACTTGAAGTACTGATGGTAATTCTATCGTTTGTTATGCTGTACGATTTCTGAATTAATTTCAATTGGTCTGTCCATCTGGCCATCCGTCTATCTGTCCATCTGTTGTGGCCTACGGGTCACAATTTTGGCAAAATTTGCTGCACTGGCTTGGCCTGGCCTGGCCTTGACTTAAGATTGCACTCTGCATTGCAAATGAATTGGATCGGAGACCTTTCGCGACTATTTTGCTTATAAAGTTACTTCAAAAAGTGATGATGAAAATTTATCCGTAGCAGTCAGTAATGTAACATAAAAATGAATTGCACCAAATTTGAATAATATGAATATGGATCCATCTGTTGAGCGGCGACTTGTGCAAGGGGTCGCATGAAAACTAAGTTTACCTATGAGACCAAGCACTAACTTTTACTGAGGTATAACGAAAGCAAATAAGAAATATTAAGATCTTTGACAAAGAAATTAATTTTTGGTTGAATTTGGAGAATGTTCACTTAAACATTGAACTCAGACTAAAAAAATAAATGCCATAACATGGCAATAAAGTACAATTCTTGGTAATTTGTCATCAAAATAGATAAAGAATTGTATTAAGTGGTTAGTTAATGATCGATTTTGGCGAGTTTTTTAAGTTTTTATTTGTTTACTTTTCAAGTTAGATTTTATTCCTAAACTGGTGTTGTGTACGAGGCGAGTTTAAGTTGAAATTTTTCAAAATCATTCGTCTTTTAAAATTCATAGCTTTCAAGCAAACATTTGCGTCAACGTTTGCCAACCTGAAGAGATTGTCTTAAGAGAGTGAAATGAAAGAATAACATCGATAACTCGATTCACAATTTTAATCCGATCTGAAGTATATTGGTTTATCTTTTTTATTTTTTTTATTTTTTTTTATCTTTGCCATGAAGATAATCTCGCAATACTGTCGGAAACGGATACAATCGTATACCATGAATAATAGGAATAAAGATACGAGAAGGAAAGCATGTAGGAAACTTCTGATCTGCAAAGGAAAATAACGCCAACTCCTTTGATGAATAGTTACCGAGATCGAAGAAAAAAGAAAGCGATTATAAAGAAGATTATATTTTTTAACGATTCTCACACAATTCTAGATCTGTAGACTTGACAAGACACCAAGGCCGTGGGTAATGATAAAAAACCCGAAGAGATTATAATACTACTACTAAATTATAATAATCTAAATATACTGCATAAATTAATTAATGAGATCTACGACACAAGCGACGCACGGTCCTGACGATTGATTAAACTCAGTGCCAGGAGATGTCAGGATTAGATATAGAATGATTTTCCTAATGAATCATGTTTTGAAAATATTCCTAAGATTAGTTCAACTTTAGGCTTTATGGTAAATGCGAATCATCACTTGGCTGTATTTAGTTTGGTCTTCGGAAAGGCACGGGCACCGAAGAAGCATTATTTTGCATTCAAATTCTAGGCCAGACTTGCCAGAGATGTACAGAAATATGTATTGTTTTCTTTCATAGATTATAAGAAAGCATTTGACAGAGTGTATGGTCTTCGTATTGAGGGAACAGATATATGTTGAGTCAAAAATTTATATTGAAGACAAACAGAAGAAGTCCGTGTATCAGACCAAATTATATTCCCATATACAGAGGTTTCTTCTTCTTTTTAACATCTACAGACATTAAGGTCAATGGACAATTCGCAAATAACATCTGTTATGGGGACGATACACCTATCCTGACAGATCATATTTAGGATCGGCGACGCAGACGATATTTCAAACCGTAAATGATCAAAGTAATAACTTTGAATTAAACCTAAATATCAGCAAAGATAAATTTGTTATATGATTTGAAAACTCCATATACAAATGTCACTCCTTGGATCCGTATTACACAAAGCCTGGGACAGAACATTTGCAGAACATTTCTCAGGTAAAATAACGATTAATATGTATGCGTCACAATGAAGTTAGATGAATTGTCATCTTTGACCGGGCAAGACCGGATGAGATCCTAAGGTCTCTTCTAAGAAATTTAAAAGGAAACCTAGGCTATCGTAAAAGTTACAATTCAATGGTACGAAAGTCACCTTAAATGAAATTGGATAGAAATGTAAAAATCATAAATAGAACTCACATGTATATCTTTGGCTATTCGGGCCCAATCGTGCATCGTCATATTGCTTGAATCAAGTAGCGGTGTGTATTCGGTGATTTGATAAATTACTCGATTACTTTCACCTTGAATATACGGTAACACCAACGGTGCCATAGCGGCCGATTGACCAAATCTTTTTTGCGCATACTCCTCGTCGTGCATGTTCGGATATTTACGTATGCGTTTCAAGAACGCATTAGGTATGGGTGCTAAAACTATACATATATATATATATACATGAGTTGATTAATTTTGGAACCAAGTCTTTGCTTTTATTATTTTCTTTGTATTTACCATTTTTTTCATTTCTCATCATACCGATCGTACCACCGGTGTATATGACACGAACACGTGTTTCTTTCGTTTCCGTTGGCATTAAATTTCCGTAACTGGTGTTACGTTTGAACGTTGCACTTCCCGACGGCGAGGCCGGTATTGAGGCATCCAACGATGATAATGAATTCAAATGATGGATTTTCATAGTTAAACCCTCGTCGTCGTTGTTATTAAATGTTGATATAGATCCATTGCCATTACCGTTAGTTTGAATCGCCATCGGTTCGGTATGAATGTTTAAACTGGTCATCTCTACATATGTAAAGCGAAATTGATTACATACTATTAAAAAAAAATATAATAAAATAAAAAGGAAGCAAAAGTTCCAGTTACTTTGATTTTAAAGAACGAAAATTTCACTAATCAGTTGAAGTGTTTTTAGTTAAGTAATAAATTTGAAAAGTTCTCTTTTCATTATATATAGAACTATCAATTATTATTATTTTTATTTTTTTTATTTTTTTTTTTTGCTTCATATTCATAATAATATAATAAATAAAAAATATTTGCATTTATAATTGTTGTTAAAGTTTCGCTAATAAAAAACCTTAAGGTGTAAAATCTATTTAAAGGCATTATTTTGCAAATATATATCTTTGATTTTTTTATATTTCAGTTACTATGCACATAAATGGGGTGTTCCAAAATGAGCTGGCGCTTCGACATTCTAGCAAAACAATTTTGTTTTTTGCAACATTTGCTGAAAAATAATAATTTTTGTTAAGAAAAGAGATAACAAAATATTAAATAAACAACTGTCGTCCAAATCTTCGTTGTTCACGTTCACTCAGTTTCAAAAATAACAGATCATTTCGACGTGTACTGCGCATCTTACGTTACATATCTCATTAAAAGCAATTTTGACATACCTTCAGGTATTAGGTAAAAAAAAATATTATATAATGTTATGTAATAATAGCATCGTACGTACGAAACGTAAATTGATTTATTAGGGGTTTCATCACTAGATCGTGAATCAATATTGTATATAGGTGATATAAAAAATTTCATAATAAAGTAAAATAATTTTCACTCTGATTACATAAAAACTGAAATTTTCTTCAACTATTATGGTGTATAAATTAATTATTATTATTATGGTGGATAAATTAATTATCATTATGGTGTGTAAATTAATTATTCGCTTAATTATTTTGTTTAAAAATAAGTAAGAACATTATACTCATTACCGTTATTTTAAAAAAGGCGACAAAAGTTGAAGAACTTAATTTTTCTTGTTCTATAACGTGGAGTAGGCGTGACTGAATTTTTCTATTTTCTTGAAACGTTAAAGTCACTTCAAAATTCGTTTGCAAGCTTGTAGGCGATGTCTTCGTTTTCGCTAATGGGAGAATATTTTCCACAACATCTGCACAGTTGCGCAGATAGACGGATGGATATAATATTTAGGTGCGCTCCTAATTTGAAACTGGCTTCGAATTTATATACTTTGGGGGGTTTTTGAAGTTTTTTTCTGTGCGTTACGTAAAGGTATTGAAAAAGAAAAAATGAAATTTTAATACACTATAATATTGGGTAGGCACGGTCAATTTTCTCCGTTTTTATACGGCTACAGCTACAGAGCATCGCCCATAGAATATGCTTTCAAGGTTTTGTACATTTATTTGCTATAGTTTATGAGGAGTGAGCAAAATACCACTTTTTTATTATTCTTGAAAAGCGGAGGTATTCTCAATTCGCATGGTGCTGTGGGCGTGTCCTTCAAACGATTTGGCTCAAGCTGAATGAAAGAACTTCCAATGTTTCTGCTAAATTTGAAATCGATAGCTTCATTTTTACGGCCAGGAGAATGTTTGCAACAGATATTAGACAGACGGACAGATAGACACATTTAAATCGCTTCAGAATGTGATGCTGGTCAGGAATATGTATACTTTGTGCGGTATTTGAAGCTTTCTTGTGCGCGTTGCAAACGTTTTGACAGAGTGAATATAACCGTGATCCTTCGCTGAGGGATATAAGAAGACATTAGATTTTTGCGCGAGAAAAAGAGTTACCAGCAGTTGGCGCAAACAACTATTTTGCTAAATACGCAGAAAATCGAATTAAAGAGTCATTAGCGGTGCCTGCCTTATTTAGTATACTACGGAAAAATGGTAACTGCCAAAGCAGCGTTTAGCTGTAGGCACGGGTTCAAATCTCAAATACGATAGATTTTGCTTTGGTCATAGCTATAACTTGTGCGCAATTTGGTAAAGGGATAACACTTATCGATTGGGTAACACCAGTTAGACTAAGGCTACTACATGTTTTGAAGATAAATGGTCAATTATTGTTTTGAAAAGTCGATTAAGAACTGGTTTGAAAAATAATCAAAGAGTTTCCCCATCTTCTCATCTGAGATCACAGATTGATAGACTTTAGTGATAAAAAATATTCTTTTTATGGTAATAGATAGATGCCTTTTCTCCAACTGCCTTTGACTATTGTGCTGTATGCATATTAATTACCATGCTTTTCATGTCGATTATTACCTTTCGTTCGGCGGTCTTATAATCTTCTCGTAGGTTCATATGTATGCCATTTTTGGCAATTTTCTATGATGGCAACACAAAAACTATAAATTCGCTCCTTAATACGTTCCCATCAAACTGTTTACGAGTAGATGTTCCATGCCATGTGTACCGTTTTTGGTGCACGCTAATAAATTTCATAATGTTAAATAAATACGTTTTTCTTATTTTTCTTTATGCCAGACAATAGATATTTTGTTGTACTGCGTGTACTGCTAACAGTACACATTTGAAATAACATTATAACGGCAAATAATTTTTAGATTCACATATTTTTTTTCATAAAAGTAACCTTAGGATACAAACGCATTTTGGGCGTATTAGAAACGGAATAATGTTGAAGAAACGTGCATTTCCGCAGCTTCCGATTTTATTGCTCAGGTAATAAGTTAACATTACCTTCCAGCTCAGTACGTTTTTTATAATTCTTAGTTAGCCTTAGAGATTATTGTCTTAACACTATTCTTCCAATTCAGCGATATTTCTACCTACATTACTGAAGGTAAAATGTATTTATGCCGATAAAGGCGTTACTTCTTACTACGAACTTTCTGCAGAAAGCCAATAATGAATAATTGTTACAGTAAAATAAACCAAACCGATATAATTACCCGAATTCTTAGATAGTTATGGCAGGTTTTCAATCTACTTTCAATCATTTACGTCTAATAAATCATTATGTGACTACCTACGAATAATAATAATAACGAGATGAACAAACACTAAATATTATTATAGTTCACAATATCTAAACATCAGTTTGATTATCTTGTTAGTTACTGAAGAAGAAGAGGAAGAAAACTCATATTATATAAAAAACTATCATCTATGATGTTGATAGTAGATTGTGTAGTGTGACCGCATATGTGTGCCAATTGCATGTATGCGTTCACTTGATGTGTGTCAAGTAAGCCACACGACACCATAAAGAGAAATTAAAACAAAAAAGAAAAAAAAAAACTAAAAAAAGAAAACATAACGAACTTTAAATTGATCGAATTGCATTTCCTAGTAACCTAATATAATGAAACGTGTGCAATTAATTACCTTACGTTAAGCGTCCTTATTCTCCACTTGTTTACAAACACTATCATGCTGACCTAAGCACTACGAATTTGTGTTTATTTTATTTACCTATTCTTAGGAAAAATTCACTGGCTTAAGAATAATGTAAATAAATGAATAAATAAAATAATCACTAAAGAGTTCTTATTGCTAAATTTATCTTTAATTATCAATCATTAATTCTCCGGCTGAAGAGAAATGTAGCCTTGGCTTTGGCAAACAGAGATTTAGTCTTGACGGACTGCACCCGAGCAAGTTAGGAACAATTTCATTTTATGAATCTATTCACTCTTGAAAGATAAATTCACTTATCTCTATGAGGAGAGGAGAGGTGGAGCTTATGTATAGGTGGATGTAAGGCAAGTGTTTTACAGTGATAAGAGAGACACATCCACCAATTGAACCATTTACGAGGACCACAAGCCTTTCTCAGCATTTTCACCTGCTCGTCTTGGAATCGCCTACACGTCGTACGGCAAACAACCGTGACTCGTTCTATGACCACTTTGTATGCCTCTGAAATAAGCTTGCAGCAGTGGCCTTGACCACCATACCTGATGTTTCCAGTGTTGCCGTTTTTTAATATTTTTCATAAATTTTTTTTATTCTATTTTTACGATGCGAAGAGCTTTGTTCCCCACAAAAAAAAATAAAAAAAGCTTATAGAAAGAAAGATAGTATCTCCAGTACTGCTCCACTGAAACCTTCAAGATACTATGAGCCAATTAGATTATCCCAATATCGATCTATTCACTTTGCGGATCACACCGTACACAAATTTTAACAATTTGTTTCATCAATTACTCTTTTGAGAGAGAGAGAGAGAGAGAGAGAGAGAGAGAGTGAAAGAGAAGAAAAGAAAACCTCTCGAGAACTAATCTGATGGAGTGGTCACCTGATAATAATACGTAATATTAAATGAAGCATATCTAAATTTTCACTTACGGGCTCGTTTTCTTCGAAATTCAGTTGAAGTAGCCTCGTAAGTTATGTTTTTACTGCCAAGAAAAGCTATTCAATCATCATTATCACTATGCCGAGGCTAGTCTCTATTAATGCATTTCCTGCTATAAAATATTGTACGCCGTTCATTAATTGTTCTTGAAACTAATTAATTTTTCGTGCAACTAATCTAACTAATAATTTTTTGACCTCACTTTAGTCATACGGTTAATCTTCTTAAATATAATTATTCAGTTATCTCTTTTTCCACATAAAGAACAAAAAAAGGAAAAAAACTAGTCTAACACTATATTGCAAGGTCTTTCCGCTTTTAAGAACAAAATTCCTATACGTTAGAAAGAATTGTCAAATCTATTATGCTTTGTAGCGGGCATAACAAATTGTAAATTTTATTTTAGTGTTAACTGCATTTCAACAACACGTAAAGACAACTATTAAAAAGAGCTTATTGTACATATTGTATAATACATATATATATATATATATAAGTAAGAGAGCACGCTTTTTAAATATTTATACTTAAATTAATTTTTTATTTAGTTACTTATCAACTGTTAACACGTATATAATACGAGGATCTGACGTAACAGTTAAACTTAAAGTATACTATTATTTCAAATATTAGGGGGCTGCAAAAATGTGGACCAACGATCTCTACAGGTAGGAATGACAGACAAATGGGAAATACCAGAGTCTCTACATAAAATAAAAGTTTCCCAGTTGACGTTATTGATTTATTCAGCGTACGCTGACGCTAATCGTCGAGCGCTCAAAATTCTTCTTCTTCCAAATTCATTACTTCTGTTATTTATTTGAAGAAATCTGCCGCCAAAACCCCATACAAGCACGTTCCGAGACTTAGGCTGATGCTGCTCCATCATATCTCAATTGTCGGTTTTAAGTTCAATGGTTGAAAGGTACCAGCACGAGTTCAGTGAAAATGCAATTTTTTGGCCACTTGTTCCAAGAGTTGTTCAGCTCGATTGGGAAGTTCTGTGTACTCATCAGACATGGCGACTCCAGATTATCACTTGTTCGCATCGGTGCAGCGTGGCTTGGCTGGCACGCCAATCCGCCAAGTTGAGGAAATGCGGAAACGGGTCGGTGGGTACATCGCTGGCAAACCAATATAACGTGATATCACCAAATATCGACATGATATCGACATGCTGCCAAAAATATTGTTAAATGTTGTAGAGAATGATGGAAACTATTTTGAATGAAAAAATGGACAACACTTTTGCAATCCTTTAATACTTTTGATTTGAATTCAGCTCAGGAGTTTTAGATATCAGTCGTGAGGAGACTTTTTTGTTTTTTTCTTATTTTGTTTGGCGATATTTACGTTTATATTTATTTAGGATACGGGTTTATATATGACATTATATCACATTACTCAATAAGTCTCCGGTCTGATATAAAATTATCCATACGATTACTGAATAGTACAAAACTGCAATTGGAAGGTATCAAAATTTAATGATGTTTCGACGGTTAGTTTTAATGAGACTACTTCCTTGATAGCTTTGGATTGAATTTCCCGGTTGTTGCCCACTTGGCTCACCGCCGATAAGTTCATATTTTATCCATTCTCGTAAGTTGCATGAGAAAATCCCTTTTCATTTCGTGTAAATAACGCCCAAACGCCTTCCAAATCATTAACATGTTATCGTCAGAAGTGAGTAAATGCTCGCACTCCCTCTTTAAATAGAGCTTTCCCTTGGACAAATGTTTACATACGCACTTGTTTTTTGCTATCAGCTATTTACGTAACTTTTCTACTACCTTTCGTTTCATCCAAATCGATTTTGTGCAATTCTTTTATATTTTCTGAAACAACTTCCGATTGTGGACGACTGGAAGGCTTTAACCTCCTCCCCTCACGACTTTGGTTAAAATCATGAAAACCTTCACAAATTTACCATTTCGACAGACAAGAGTCGCCATAACATATCTTAACTCAATTCATATCACGAACACCATTGTTTCCATCAAATAGCAATGAGTTCACTCAGTAAAGGAAATTCCGAATAACCTAATGGTTGCAATGTCATGAAATGTTGACACATTTCGTTTGTAGGTTGGTGCTCATATGGATCTGTTAACAGTGTGACCGTATCTGGGACTTATTGAGTGGGGTGCTGCAGCTTAATAATCAAAAAAACCAAAAAGGAGAGGGAGAGACCTTCTAGATACATGAATGATTGAAGTCGTAGCCTATGTATGGCTTTTCATTAGCAAAGAAAAATTTCAAAAAAAAAAAAAAAAAACCGCTCTCCTCATTTCTCTAAGTGTTTCAAATTGACATTTAAAATATCGATAAATCGGTTGTGTGTACATATACAATGCATAACTAATCTTAAGAAATTATTGCGGTTGCAAGACCTATTTGAATTAGTCTTCAGTTTAAAATGTTTGCTTTCAAATCTGAAACTAATTTAGATAAAATTTTATCAGTGCTTCAGATATATATATATATATATATATATATATGTATGTCGTACTAGAAACTAGAAAATTTTTTAAATTTCTTTATAACGATTTTTTCTCATCATCTTATTATCTGCTATCAATGAGTCAATGTATTGTAAATTTGTTGTTGTTGTTGTTTTTTTTCTTTTCATTTTCGCAATATTTTCCACTGCATCCGTATAACCTCTTACCTCTTTTCGGCAACTTTTACAATGTGATTGATTAATGTGCACTGATAAGGTGGCAAAATAAATATTATGAAAATATTTATTATTATTAAGAATTGTTATTCTTATTGCTTGCATCTAACATGCGTTTTAAGTTAAATCCATTATTCTGAATAAGAAAAGAAATAGAAATCGATAGCATCGCCTGATAGGGATTTTTAGAAAAACAAAACAAGAAAACAAAACTAACGATATTCTTTTCCTGTACTCAATGTTGAGTTCACTGTGGTAGCGAATCTAATTAATTTATTGGGGGTGGTTCGAAAATCATTTCGCTTTTCTTCAGCGACTTGTTATTCGGCGGTCGTTATGTGTTTCAATTCGCTTTCCGGAACAAAGTTTTGTGAACACATTAAGTAGCATTTTTTTTATTTATTTATTTTTTTTTTTTGCTTTCTTGAAGTGCACTTTCATCTATCATCAATATACGGAAAATATTGCTTTCAAGCGAAAACTTTTGCTTGAAATGAAATCAAACTTTTTATAAGCAAGCCTCGCTATATCAGCCGTCAAAATATGTGGCTGTAATGCGCCTTATGTGTAAATTCGACTATGGGAAAATGAATTTACGTGAAGAATAAGAAGCGAAATCACTTTTCGAATAACCCATTCGAAAGTTATTACTTGATTTGATAGCGGAGTTTTGAAACAATAAACGACATTATCCCTTTTAAAAATATACTATGAAATAAAGTCCGAGTAGACGAGACTTTCCCTTACTTTCCACATGTCAAGTGGCCTTTAAAATTTTAAGACTATTAGCAGAGGCAGAGCTAATTCGTCCCCTGCCACAAAAATGTCAGGGGACGAATTAATTGCGTTTAAATGAATGAATGAATTGCGTAAAAATTGAATTCAATTCAATTCCTTAAACTGCCGTGCATGCATTCTTCGAGAACGAGGAAATTTAACGGACTATCAGTAAGAGCATCATTCGTAAGCATTCATATGCAAATACAAAAATGATACACTGATCGGTTCATTGAAATGAATATAAAGCATATCAACTCTATAACAATATAACGATTTGCCATAATTCGTCTAAAGGTGAAATTTTACTTGCTTATGCTCTCCCTCTCACTCTCACTCTCTCTCTCTCTATCTCTCTTTCTTTGCTGGTCAAAATTTACAAACATTTGCTATTTCTAAAAATAATATAATGCACTTACTTTAATTTTAATGTCTTTTTTTTTTTTTTTTTTATATAAAATTTATGGTGACCCACTTTTAGTAAATGTTTAATTACACTGTCAACTCATCGATGATATATAAAATTTATTTACTTTTTATATCATTTTTGCCTGCTAATGCTTAACATTTAAAACTTAACGTTATTCGCTTTCACTTTTCGCTTTGCTTTGCAAAATATTCCCTTTTTAGTTTATTTATTTATTTATTTGATTTTTTTTTTTTTTGTGGTTTTTTTTTTTTAATATTTTAATTAATGTTTTTATCTATTTGCAAGCAAACGTTACAATCGCTTTTCCATTTTAATGCGAGCTCGCGTTCATTTATGTTCGTATTAGCACCTTAAAAATTTAACTAATTGCTTGTAAGGAAACATCACTCTGGCCATGTATACAGTATATGTCTTTAATACTCTCTGCTGAAAAAAAAAAAAACAAAAAAAAATACTTATAAAAAATAATTCGGAATAAAGCAAAATTTATAAAGAGACTGATTGTTTTTGTTCTCATTAGAACTCTTTAAGTGCTATAGACTTCTCTTCTTAGCGCGTAAGTGAGTAAACGGCAATGAAGGTGAATTTATTTTAAAAGATATTGGAAATTTTCAATCGGAATAACTTTGGAATTTTTATATATCCATCACTTTAGCGTGGGAGTCTGTCGAAAGCGCAGAACCAAGCTTCAGAAGCACTAGAATATACAGATGTCGGTTCCTCGGTCTGTCTGTAAAATATGTTCTTTAAGGCGAAACAAGAACTACAACTATATATCCGATCGCGGGGCAATCTTCTACACGCATCGCCATTATCATAAAAAAGATTAAAAAAAAAAAAAAAGGAAAACTACTAACTAACTAAATTTTCACCCTCTATAATAATGGATGGGCGCGGCCGAAATAGAAATTTATATGGTTTATTTGCTGTATTTTATGAGTAGACAACACGGAAAGCAAATGTATTTCCAGTTTCTGTCGCATAGACGTGTACGTGTTGTGGGCGTGTCCCTTGTCCTTCGTAAATTTGTAGATGATGTCATCATTCCTGCGAACGGGAGAATGTTTATCACAGATACACACAGAGTTGGACAGACGGACAGATAAACAAGCTTAGGTGTACTCCGAATTCTAAACTGGCCAAGAGTTTATATACTTTGTGGGGCTTGTGAAGCATGTTCACGCGCATTATAAGGGTATTGGCAAAAACTTAAATTTTCATATTCCATAATACTAGGTAGGCGTGGTAAGGTGTTTCCATTTTTATACTTGGTACTATAGCTTCATTAGTACAATGTACTTTCAAATTTTTGTCGACCTATCTGTTGTAGTTTGTTTTTTTATTTCTTTTTAAAAACCGGAGATGTTCTCACTTTACGTCTACGTACTCTAAGCGTGATTTATGCTAGATTGATATCTGCTCCTTGCACGTTACAAACTCAATGGAGTATTAGCTGAATGACGCCCAGGAAGTATGGATAATCCGAAAGTAAGAGCACGTCCGTAGCTATGACACAGGCAGTACCAATAATCCTAAAGTATTATAGCAGAAAACTATGAGATCCACGGAGATTAGGTTGCCCACCTACTACAATGCTACCACATTGCTAAGCATAAGAAGCAATGGCGATGCAAGATACTTCGATCGAAATAGCATATTGAGGCCTGATTGTTGTGTGCGGCGCCCCAGGGTGTTCTCGTGATGGTTGCGATTATCCTCAATTGTACGGGCACTAAATAATCGGATCTGTACGATAGGTCTCTTCTTGTCAAGAGCCAGTCTCCAGTCTGAAGACTACATGTGACAATCTTTCACTTTTTGATCTAAACAGGTCAACAACAGTGTCAGATAGTCTTACATAATATTGAGAGATTTTTCGTCCTCTCTCTCTCTCTCTCTCTCTCTCTCTCTCTCTTTCTGTCTTTCTGTTTAGTTGTTTCATCTCACTTTTTAGAAAGCATGTATGTCCAAATTGAATTCATTATGAACGCATGCAAGGACTATTTACGATTCCATACAGATATCGAAATGATCGGACTTGCCTTGAAAGTCCTCTGTTAAGCCTAATTTTCCAGTTTAAATGAATTTGATAACAATTTACTTAATAGAATATTTCGCATAAATGCACATTTATTTTAGCTTATGCTTCATAACAAGAATTATAGTTTGCTTTATTTTAATTTTTATCTAATTGTAACATAAATAATTCATAACGCTATTCTTATTTATTAATTAATTTGCTTTCATTTGAAATTAATATTTACTCGCAAAACATAAAAAAATGTTTAGCTACAAATTTACTCAAACAAAAACCTTTAGTGAATTTTTTCAATTTTATTGTAAACATTTACAAAAATTAATTTTGGAAATTCTTTTCCACTATATATATTCATATATTCAAATATTCATATACGCTACAAAAGTTTTCATTTTATGTGGAGCTAAGAGTATTTTTAATTTTTTTTTTTTTTTTTTTTTTTTAACGACATTAACAATTATCATTAGCGATTTTTCAAAGTTTTCTATTAAAATATATTTGAGTTCATTTATACGCACATCAGCGAATTGAAGGATAGGAAACACTAACTAAGCGCAAAGTGATTTTATGTACAAGTTCGGTTTGCTTTCAATTTTTTTCCTCATTCAAATTTCATTATTAAATTATTATAAATAGGGCGCCTCGATGAAATATGAATGAGGATAAAATTCGTATGAGAAAAGAAGAAAAATCTGTATATATATATATATATAAAATATAATCATAAAAAATATGCAGACAATCATTAATCATTATTTGATTTGTTTATGTCGTGATATGCGATCTGGGCTTAAGGAATTTTAGAATATGTGTGAAAATGGGGCAAATTAAGAGAAGGAAATTTTTTCATTATTTATTAGGATGAGTCAAAGCTATGAAAACTCATTAAACGAGAAATTTGGATTTTTCCTGGACGTCTTTTTTCGATATTGAATAAAGCCAACTTTGCAGGGGAATTGGTGCATGACTCTAAACAATCAATTTTACAAGTTAACATTTAACGTATCTCAGCGTGAGTCGTTACAAGGGATCTCAAGAAATCTCTTACAAAAAGACCATTGAAGAGAAATTTATAACAACATAATTTCAAGTACATGAGTACAAGGCCTTGAAATAAAATTATTCATCATCGAAAAAAACAAATATTATCAAAATCTTGTTTTTTTCTCAAAAAAAAAAAAACGAAATCAATCAAAATATCTCGATTTGGTACGGAAAATATGCTAAAATTATTAGCAATTACTTTAATTGTTCTTCACAAACTGCCTCCCACGTCTACTGTTGCCAGTAAATACCATGTCTCATTTGTACGCCAAGGCCGAATTTGTTAAGGAGGAGAAGTAGTATCTGAAAATTTTTGAAAATTTCATGCTGTCCAATGACTATCTGAGATGAGCACCGATGGCGGTGCACGTGAGCACGAAAACTGCTTCTTCTTTTTTTCATACAGTGGAAAAAAATTATTTATTTCCGATTATTGAATTTGTTGGCGTGTACCGAAAACGGTACACATGGCGTAAAATGACATCTGTATATGAACAACTTGGCAGCAAACGTTTTAACATCGAAGAACACTTAAAACAAGGCAAGATTTTAATAATTTTATTGTTAAAGTTGAAGGTTTTATTATCATATTATTATTCATGAGAATAACAATGTCTCAGATAGTGAGTAAAGGGAGGCGTTGAGGAATGATTTTTAATGTATTTTTTTTACGCCTAACATTTTTGCAGCATTAAACTATAAAAATTGTAAACGATTTTGAGTTGCTCTCAATTAATTATAATGCAATACTGAAGTTAGGTAAACATATCTCCGAAGCCTGCAGCAAACTAACAAAGTAAAGTTTACTTGTTTCACGTTGGCCCTTATTAAATGCCCGATTGTCGGATTTTTCCGCTTACAATGTATACATATTAAACGAGTATGTATTTCAACACAATTTGAATTTTATTTGCATCTGTTAGGTGATCAAAAGATTCTTGGTCAAATGTAGACTTTTATTAAAGTGTTCACCTTTCGCAAAAAAGAACAATTTAAGGAAAGAAACGACCTACACTTTTCCACTGCCGTGAAAAATATTTGATTACCAAAATATATTGTTTCCATTAAGCAAGATGAAATTCCGAATTTCTATAGTCGATTAGTTGGGGATATTGAAAGCTTCTCTTAAGCCCAATATACTTTTTTCATATTAACGTAAACAACACTAGACCACACGGGCCTTGTAAGCAGTCACTATTATGGTAGACTTTATAGACTGCATAGGACTGTATGGTGATTGTCGAGGTATTTTCAGGTTGTTTTGCTATATCCATCTGTCCGCGTGCATCTCCGTCTCCATTGTTACAAATGAACTGTTCATTTTGAAAGTGTCCCAGGTTCTTTTTTTCAAAAAAGCCACATTTTTAAGTTTTTTTTGTTTTTCGTATGGAAGACCACTGAAACATTCTATGTTATATAGATATAATTAAACATTTAAAAATTATTTTCTTCAAGTTCATTTGAAATGAAAAAGTAGAAGAGCAAAACTTGAAAGAAAAAAGTTTTGGTAACAATGATCCTGAGGTATGTATCTACAATTTAGATACAACATTTCGAATTGAAAAACATTTTGGACAGAAACAGGCCCAGAGTGAATAGAAAATGGAAAATATACGATTTTTATTCTGTTGGCCTCTCCTCTTCTTCTCTAACGGAGATATCAATCGAAAATTTGATCGATAAATTATATTTACCTCAGTTGCAATGAAAAATTATACTCGATCGACCAACTATGATGTCTACGCTCAAAAAATGATTATTTGATATATGCGGTTTTATTTTTTAGTTTTATATATATATATTTATTTATTTATATATATACATATATATATATATATATATATGTCTATTTACTTGTATATATATATATATATACATATGTATAGATATGTGTATATGACATTACTCAACAAATCTCATATATGGCAACATTGTTAATAGACCCGTATGATTTCTGAATAGCACCAACCTTCAATCGACGCGTTTCAAAACTTTACTATCCAGAAATCATATGAGTCTATCTATTATGTCATGTACATATCGTACCGGAGATTTATTGAGTCTGAATATACATATATATTATAATTTATATATATATATATAATAAATGAAATATATATATATATATACATAATATTCATATATATAGGTGTATATATATATGTATATATATATTGGTATATACATAAATACATTATAAATACATTCTTCCTATTATATTAAAGAAAAATTTCTCGAAAAATTTTTGATGATTGGATAAATATTGAAAGGATGGCGCGGGGAAAATGGTACACTAAACTGTAAATTTTAACACTTTTAAGAATGTGTTGTTGTTACTTTGCATGTGTATAATACATTATTTTATATAATCTTAATTTCATTTTATGATTCCAAAAATAGACGTTTGATTATTTAATCTTTTTAAATTTCTGTTTTTTTTTTTTTTTTTTTTTTTTAATGACTTATAATTTTGTAATTGTACTTAATTTACCATATTTTCAGGTAATGGTGGGCCATAGTATAACAATGAGTGGATACTCCGTTGTAAAAAAAAAAAAAAAAAAAATTAGTTTGTTCGGTAAATTTCTACATTATGTCTTCTCTATATATATATGTGTGTGTGTGTACAAAAGCCAGATAAAGAATTTTATTGTTATAGCCAAAAGGCATGATAGTATAATAGTTTGCAATAGTGAAAGCTTTCGTTTTCTTTTTTCCTTTTTGCTTTAAACATCTAGTACCCACCACAAATGATGTATCGAATAGAGGTACTTCCCGGAGACCGTATGGTTTCTAATAAGGGTAGATAGTATACTGTTTACCTGTCTCTCTCTCTCTCTCTCTCTCTCTCAGAGTTTTATTTATATTAAGTGTGAAGAGCATCCAAAAGCATCCATTGCTCGACACCGAAATGGGAGAGAATTTGAGTTTCAGAGGCCTCACAAAGTATATATATTCTGGATCAGCATCAAACTGTGAATCGGTTTAAACCTGTCTGTCTATCCGTCTGCCCGTCTGTTCATCTGCATATAGTTCTATCGACTTAAATTTGATCAAAACATTGGAAGCCCTTGCATGCAACTTATTATTGAAAATGAGTCAAATCGACCGAAGGACACGCCTACAATACCATGTAAACTGGAAACACTTCTATTTATCAAGAGGAATAGAAAGCTAGGTTTCTGCTCGTTACCTATAAGCTACAGGAGATATATCTATAAAAATTGAAACGTATATCCTATGGGCTAAAAATGGCCCACGCCTATCCAATTTTATAAATGACTCGAATTTCTCAAAGAATACGCCTACCACGCCCAACACGCGTATGTAACAAAAACAGTAAACACTTTTGCTTACCCTTTCTCTTATCCGTTGCTCATATATTACAACAGATACACGACATGAGTTTCCATAACATTGTTCTACAAAAAGAGGATAACGGCGATGGGTATAAAAAATTCGATCACAACTGAATATAATTTCCTTACTTGCTTTTATAATAATAACTTCTTAGTAGACATTATACAGATATGGTATGCATATCTCTTATGTGGGAGATATGTGCTGTATGACTTTATATACTACACTTATATTGCCTATGCCGACTTCGACTACCAAGAATATATGCGTGTATATGTTGTTCTTATCTCGAGTATGTTGTACATAAATATATATATGTACGTGTGTTTATATCTATTCATATATATGTAATGCAAAGAGATACATATATATGTATCAAGTATTCTAGAAATTACAAATATTATCGAGTTGTGATTAGAGTAAATCGAAAGGCATCGCTGCACTGCACTTTCTCGCCCATTTAGAATTTCAAACTCATCGATTTTACTCGCTTGTTAGCTGACAAACTATTCCTATTTAGTTTAGGTTAACTGTTTTACTACTCGTATGAGGTTCTATTTTTTAAGATTTTTGGTATGCATGAAAGTTATACCCTACACCGCTTATAATACAAAAGTATATTGGATTAGTGCGGCTATATCCGCCAGCCAAAGAGACTTGAGATAGACTCATCTTTTATTATACCGATTCAAATAATTCTCGTTTGTTTATCCTTCTGTCAATTTTGCTTTCTTATGTTCAACATATAGGTCGAAATTTTTGAAGTATTTTAATGAAATTTTGCTCATCACCATGTTTTACTTGACGAACAAACGCTATTGAAATCGATCTCTTCGATCAGTTCCCCTACAACGTTTTTTTTTTTTTTTTTTTTTTTTTAAAAAAGTCATTATAAATATAACTATAATATAGGTTGGTGTAGGATAACTATTGGTGAGCTGTGGCCCACTATTATTATCATACGTTACGCTTGGAGTACACGTGCGTTTCGAGTAAACTTTTTATATAAAATAAAACGGGGTAACGTATTTGCTAAAGCTTTAGGGGAACCGAAAATCTGTAAATTAGTTTAGGCCTCAGGTGAGTTGACAATTGAGGCTAATAAGATAAATAAAACAGTCAGATGACGTCCCCTATACGTGTAATACGGCAACGCAGGAAAGAGAAAAAGGTAGGAAATGCCCCTATCGAGAAAGTGCTCACTATAGCAGCGATCAAATATGATGAAATCGTGCTGAGATTTGAACGAGACGAACATCGACTTATCTAAACGGCAGTCTATGCGGCAGATTATTTTAGAGTTTAAAACGAAATCTCTACCTACGCTCGCTTGCATAACGATGTTACGATTGCAATACAACGTTTGTTTAGAAATAAGAACAAAGATAAGCTCATCGTGGTGGGTAATAAAAGATTGGTCACGAATCGAATATTAATTCTTGATTACTTTTAGAAGACTTCTCTCTGGATAGGAATGAGATAGAGTTTTAGCCTAATGCCAGTTATGGCGTTGGCGACATGAATATGGCGGCAGGACTTATAATTATTGCATGCTTTGTTTGCTCTCTGAAGACAAAATATTTATATTTATATATATATATATATATATATATATATATTTTATTTTGTTTTTACATTTACAATTTTGTTTTTAGTTTTGTTTTTTTCTAATACATAAATAGGTTTCATATCACATACATTATAATAATTTGTATTTAGTTTTTTCTTCTTCTTCTTATTCTTCTCCATGTAAAATTGTTTGAGAGTGAATCACTTGTGAGTGTAGAATTTGTATTTTTGTTTTTCAAATCTTTTTTTTTTTGTTTTGTTTTTTTTTTTTTAAATTTTCTTTGTAATTTTGAACAATTTTTCTGTTTGCGGAACTTTAGCATAGAAAAGATATACATTTTGTTCATAAGATTAAATACTTTCGCGTTTATAAACAACTTTAGTTGGAAAAATTATTCATATTTTTTATTAATGCATAAATTCTTAACTCGTTTTCTGTAACTTTCTACAAATACATATATAATTCATTTCATGTCCTTTTTAATTATTTATTTATTTATTTATTTATTTATTATTATTTCTTAATTTAAACATTTTTCTTTTTCTTCTTCTTTTTAATTTTTTTTGTTATAAATTTAGAATCTTTTTCTTTTTTTCTTTTTTCATTGTCAATAAAATTTTCAAATTTTTTTTTTTTTTTGCAGATATTTTTCTGATTTATAAATATTTTTAAGTTAATTGTTATTATTATTGTTGCTGTTCTTTTTGTTGTTGTTGTTGTTGTTGTTGTAACAGTCATACTCGTTAAGCCTGGGATCTTAGTTTATGTGGTTTGAAACACCATCAAACAACAAGAGGATACAGTCTTTCTAGCCAGGTACCTAGAAATTTCAATAAAATAATTATTGAATAGAGCTGCAAACCCTATAAAAAGAGAAATTATTCGAAACGTGACGTGTCGCCAAAAAGGTCAATAAGGTACACGAAATTATCATTTAGTTGAAAAGAGTCTCTTATATCCACCCCACCGTTTATTAAATATTGTATTAATTTGTTTTTTTTTTTTTTTTTGTTTTAATCGAAACAGTGGATCGATTCCAGCCATTTGCAATCGTGTTCGTCTTTGGTTCAAAACACGTTAGTATACCAAATTTCGTCAAAATATCTGAAAAATTACGATCTGTATCTTGGATACAAATTGACATGGACGGACCACGGGCGGACAGACATGCTTCGATTGATTTAGAAAACGATTCTGAATCGATCGGTACAATAAAAAGTGGATCTATTTTAAGCGTTTCTGCGTGTTACATACGTGCACACATACTTAATGGACTCGTCGTGACGTTTTGTGGATGGGGGCTAACTAAAGGTCATGTTTGGTTAAATGATATCGTCTATAAGAATTGTTGCCTCGTTGTTGTGAAGCAAAACCATCTGATCTAATGCACTTTTAGTTGTGCAAAAATAAATTTTGGGCGTGGTTTACGTGCTGAAAATCGTATAATATTTGAACATGCTGCACGAACCACGAACAATTAATAACCTTGTTCATCAAGGTTGCTCGAGTTATAGATGAAATAATCTATTTTTATATGTATATTATATAACGAATATCGGTCACAGAATCGCAATTTAATGTGTAATTCCACTCCTTTAAATTTGGACTACAGACTTCGAGCTCAAATAAGGATCTTCATGAAGATCCTCATATTGTGCTATAACAGTACAATGAGACTAATCATATAGGGCATTTAAGAGTCACCATTATCCGGCTGTATTTTGTTACTTCGTTTTCCTTTCATTAATATATTGCTCATATGGTGCGTTTTAGCGTTGTGGGCGTTGCGGTTAACCCGATCCGTGACCTAACGAGTTGATTGTACTCGATGCTCTATTTTACATAAATTTTAATTCATTAACGAATATCGGCGAGTTGGTGGGGGTGACGGTGGTGGTGGTGGTGGTAGTAGACGTAAATAAAATCGAATTTTTTTTTTCTTTGTTTTTTGTGTATTTTCAATATTCTTCAACCTCGTCTCGAGAGAAATCGTTTATGAAAGAAAGACTTAAAGCTATTAAGAAATAAAGGAAAAATTGTTGATCTTACTACTTACTGCGTGACATCTTAGACCTTATTAAGAGAGAGAGAGAGATGATGATGCTCTTAGAATTCTGCTTATGGCTTTCGATTATGGTAACTCATAACCTTGCATTGTTATGTTAATAAATCATGAGGACTTATGGTATTGCTGCCATAATCCATGTGTAATGAGACTAATTTTTGAATTTTTTTCTCTTCTGTTTTTTTTTTTTTTTTTTTCATCTAAATGATAATATTGGAGATTTTTGTGTCTTGTTTTTCTTTACTCCGCTAGTAGGGTGTCTTGTCTGCATCGTTTCTATGATTGATTGTTGTTGTTTTGCTGATGAATGCGTATAACTAAGCAAAACGTCTAATAATAGTATCACTATTGATAATGATGTTTAAGCAGCCGTTAATATGTAGGTAAACGGTATTACTCTTAAATTCTCTAATGCTGTTGATGATGACCAAAGTAGGTTTTGCGTTTTAAATAACCACTGCGTATAGGCGAAGACAGACCGCTCTCATTGCTGTTTGTTGATCGCATAGGACATGATGATCATTTCAATAGATGGTGTTTTATGTAAATATATGCACATATATGTATATATATGTATATATATATATTAATATATACATAAACACATATACAATGACACATTTGTATGTAGATATTTTTGTGTTTTATTTTTTATTTTTATTTTTAAGCAGAGAGAAAGGAATTTTCAATAAATATATATGTACATATGTACATATATACATGAATGTATTTATATATATATATATATATATATGTACGTAAAATATATTTACTATTTTGCATTAATTAATTTGCACTAATTGTGTGAAGGCTAAGTAGTGCTTAACAATTCATTACATTTAATAATTTTTAAGGTTGTTGCGTTAATTTTTTACTGTTGGGGCTTGTAGGTCTAAGCTTCCGTTTGCTCATGCAGCCTATTTAGGGTTTTTGTATGGCAGGCAGGCGGTGTTTATTTTAATCAAAAAATATAAAGCCAGCATTAGAAAATGATAAAAAAAATATATAAATAAAGAAATAAATAAATAAAGAAAGAATCAAGAGAAGGCAGTGAAAGGATATAAGAAAATTTCCCGGGAGTGTGTAGGAGGTGATTGGTTCCGATTGATTTTAAATTGATTTCATTGAATAAAAAGGATTGAAATTGTATTTAAAAAAAAAAAAAAAAAAAGAAAAGTAAAAGTGAAAATAAAAAAAAAAAATACACACACAAAAGACAAAAGAAAACACACACAAAAACATTTATATATTAACAACACTTTAAGAAGATATATTAATAATTATTCACATACAAGATTATTCATTAAAAGTTTATTTAAAGGTAGTTTTTTTTTTTTAGAAGATTTTTTCAATGTTTAGATTTTCATCATTTAATTTCGTTTTGTTTATTCTTCTTCTTCCTTAAAGATCTGCATGTTGTTAGTTGTGTTAATTGGTTCGCAATGTAGATGACTGTGCGATAAAATGAAATTTTTGTTTTTTAATATTTTAAAATTTTTTTTTAAATTCCAAAAAGAAAAAACAGGAAAAATAGAAAGAACTAAAGCTTATCGACAGCAAACGAATGTAATTTTAATAATAATTAATTGCTTTCTAATTATGATTAAAATGAAAAATTAATAAAAATAAAATGAATGAATGTCAATATAATAACAACTAACAACTAACAGCCACTAATCGAAAACAATTTTTTTTTCGTTTTTTTTTTTGTTTTTTTTGTTTTTTATACAATCAATACACTATGAATTTTCAATGCAATCTATGTATAGATATATGTATGTTGTGAAGTACGAAAGTATTGTACACTATTTAAGATTAAGCTCGATACTTTTTGTACTTTCAGGGGATTGCTGATTACTTACCTTCTACGCCTGGGATTAGTAGTTTGTCCTGGTAAATTGAAGCAGCCACGTGGTATAACCATTCGTGCATTACCCTTAGCTGGCCGCGAACCGCCAACTGCTTGCAACGTTGCCAAGTGAGCAGCATATCCATCATTCAAGACAGTCGCGTTAGTTTGAAGCTTTTTGCTAACCTGCATTTTAAATAAAATAAAAAAAAAAAAAAAAAAAACCAAATTAGAAAATTAAAAACTAGTGAAAAATTAATGACATAACGGTATTCAGCACAAAATAAGGATTATTAGTAACTCGTAAGTTCATCAATTCATTGAAGAAACACATGACGATGAAGAAGAAGTAAATTGATGTTTCTACTAGATTACTAGATAATATGTATATTCAAGTATTCCAGGCTTCTTGCACGAATACGAATTTCGTAACGAAAAAAAAAGACTGGATTCTTGAGGCTATCTAACCAAGCGACCCGCCAGAACAGATGTTCTGCTCAAACAAGCACAACACTATCAATTGAATTTAGTGTCCGACGAACTCAAAGCGAATAATTTCTCCGGAATTTCTAGCAATGTGTGCAAAATATTTCATTTCAGCGCCGTTAATGAGTCCTCTCTACAAATAAGCATTTTATTGGTAATTGTAGGGAGAGTTATAGAGTGAATGTTCTGATCTTTGATCTTAACCTAGCGAAAGTAATAAGTTAATATTTACGATGGACTTTTTTCCAAAACACAGTTTTATGTTCGTAATCGCATATTCAACCGACGAACGGCCAGACCGGCAGACATGACCAAACTCTTTCCCCTGCACAAAGTGAAATAGCGTTTTCGGCTATTCTACTGCGTAGCAGGAGTTTGACCATTCAGAGTATACTATTTTTAATGGTTTTGTCAGAGAATTAACTTACGTGTGTTTTGAACTTAAATTAAGTTGCCTGATAAGGAGGAGGAGGTGTTTGAGACGGGATTTCTTCGATTAGTCAAAGAATTTAAATTGCGATCATATATTACGTTAGACAGACAGACTGATCAAGAATACATGTAATTACGTTACAATCTTTTGAAAAATTTATTACGTTCCTTTTCGAAGAAATAATAGCAAGCAAGAAAATTGTATTTGGCTTATGATGTAACGATCAAGAAAGTATATAAAAGCGCAAGCAACTTTTTAAATGCAGAGAAACACTGTAAAATTATATTCTTACAAGATCGAGTTTTGATGCGTGTATTTTCGTATTTTATAAATATATGTAATATCGTACCTTGCCCACTATGAAAATTTGATCTGCTCGTAAACCGACGTTCGTATAAACACTAATGTCTTTGCTGCTGCCGTATGCTGCCATAATTATAATTCCATGATTTTGAACTAAATTATTTAGATAGGCTGTTTTGTGACCTAAAGGATCAGTTGAAAGACCATCGGCGAAGGAAATTAATCCATGAGGAAAATTATGTTGACTCAACCATGATACTACGCGTTGTTGTTGCATATCTGGCCTCCCCGTAATATATATCAATAGATAGCCCAATTCTTGCCAATGACGGCAGACATCAACAGCCCCAGCTCTTACTTTGGGATCGCGACCAGTCACTGACATGGATGCCGTAAAAGAACCATCAATGCTGAACACTACGCATTCGGTTAGAGGTGGCACTACAGCCAAATAACAATCAACTGAGGTATGATCACCACGTACAACCATTTTAATTGGATATATGCCATAACCCAAGGACATATGCTCAGGTATTGAATAAGCGATGCGTCCATTTTTATCAGTTACTTCAGTACTTAATACATTCCATTCACCTGCCGGAGGATCTCTCATAACGTGTATGTCTACCTTCTCGCCATGCAATGTGATCATATCCAATGGGCCGTACATGAAACGAGCATTTAAACGCTGTTCGCGACCTTCTAAAACTATCACATCGTTTGCCCGATGATTGGCGGCTACATTTTTCAATTTAACCGAGGTCCGTTTTCGTATCCATTTCTCTCTAGGCTGGCCCGGGTTAAAGTTAATAGATTCCTTATTATCTGCGGTAGTTACATATGGAATGCCCTCAAATTTACCAATCTGTAGACATAAAAACATCTTTAAACGTTAATTAAAAGAGTAAGTAGTATAGTCATCTCTCAACTCACTTGTCTTAAAATAAAAGCAATAACATCAGCGCTTTCCCAATAGCTGGCATGAAAAAGATGGGGTAAAGCATTTGCGGGGAAATTACTTAAGCCTTCAGGACAATACAACGCATAATCCAATCGCTTGCTGCCCCACCATTTCTGTTGAACTAGAAAATAAAGAACAAACAAAAAATTATATATATATATATATATATATATATATATATTATATATTATATATTATATATATAAACACACATATATAATGCAGATGAAAAATTCTAATGCAAAGCGCTGAATTATCTAATAAGAGGCAGGCACGGAGCGAATGTCTAGCAACTTACGTGTATTAATGGTACTTAGCGAAATATTTTCTATTAGTCCCGATACTGTACTTTGTAAAGAAACATCCGATAAACGGCGTATGCATATGTTACTATTTGTTTCGTTAAAGTGTTGAGGGTTGGAGTGTATAACTTCCACTGTGAAGATATTTTTTATTTGTTTTATTTTAATATTAATCCCGTCGATGTGCAATTCAACTTACGTAAATGCAAAGGTTGACCATTGCCCAAGGGATATTTAGCGTAGCGTGGCACGTTGACTGGAGCTAACATTGAAAAACGTGCACTAAGTAGGGGCTCTAAACGGGAAGCTGTAGGATCGGTAGGATGGAACATATTATAAACCTGATTGCAGTTGGGGCGTTGTAATGCTAAAAATTGAAAAGTATCAGTCCATAATTTCTCTTAATACCCTTGATTTGATGTGATCACACCTGCTTTGGAATCATGGAGTTTCTTGGCTGCCAATACAATAGACAGCGGAGAGCCAAACATAAAGAAATCATTAACTTCGAAGTCAAGTTTTGCCCCCTTTGTATCGTTAGACGATGAAGAACGTCTGCGACGTGGCGAAGGCGCTACTAATAATTTTTTCGCGTCCATATCAGAGTCATCAAAGCGTTCATCATCATCGGTGTTGCGGGAAGAGCGGATTCCTCCAACATCATTTGAATTAGTTGATCGACATAAAGCCTCATAGGCTAGCAAAGAGCCCATTGAATCGCCCAGCATTATAATTTGTCCGGAGAAGCCATGACCTTCTTCAGATTTTACAAACTCGTGGTAAACAATGTTGGCAGCTATTATTGTCTTATTGACAGTATCTTGGAATTCTGGAGAGGCTACAGCCAATAACGGTATAGCCCCAATAGGAACATCTGCAACATTTGGAATATCACCTGCCGACGGTGAAGTGTCAAATGAATAAGGACTCAAGCTGGAAAGTATGCCCAAAGCGTCGGTACATATCGAGGGACAAGGTATTAGTTTAATTGTCACATGACTTAAAAGACTGGGATAGTGCTGACGCATAACAGCCTCAAACGATGTACGAAATGTTGTAACATCAGATTTTTTTGACGTTAACTCACTGGCAGCATCTTCAATTATACAAAGTAAAATATGAAAAGCGTGACGAATGTTATTAGATTCAAATCGTTTGCTACCTAAAACACTGCCCGCATGCACGACTAAAATCAGAATTGTTGTTGAACAAGAACCTGCTCCCGGAGATCCTGGCGGTGAGAACTCTTGATTACGCTCGACGCTAGCCGAAGAATGCAATTGCCGTTTAGTGCCACGCTCAGATGCCACACGCATTAGGAAATCTTGATTAAATATACTGTCCTCTTGTTTGTCTTTATCGGTCATGTCGCCTTGATAAGGGGGACTGGCATCACGCTCTCCCAACAATTCCATCGAACTCCATCTTGCCAACGAGTTACTTTCATTCGTATCTATATGAACAGACAAAAGCCGAGTAGAAATTATAAGTTTAGGTTAACTCGGTCCATCCCACTCACCGACACAATCGTAAAACTCGTCTTCTGAATTAGACTTGGAATCGACTTCCAAACGTTCCATGCGCCAATTTGCCACCTAAAAACATTTTGAAATTTCGTTTCAGAACTTTTGCAAGCAATTTATTTAGGTATGTAATTGAATGGATTCATGCTTTAATAGGAGCTTTTAAATATTAAAGAGGAGAGCTTAAGAAAATGATGCAACTTACATTTTTATGCGCGACATGTCTCGCATGCGGCTAACGCACAAAATAAAAATTGAAAAGTTAAACTCAAATGAAGTTTAATTTTAAGAAGTATATGGTTTCGATTTGAATTAGAGCCGATTTCCAAGTTAAAGAGAAATTAGTTCATGCTTTAAGAATTTTCAACTTCAGGCAAGTAATTGTTTGCAATCGATTGATCGATTTCAGTTTAATTTTTACTTACCTGCAAATCGAAACTATGCGCGGATCCCAAAGGTGAATGCAAGCCACCTGTTTTGGAGCCATATTTTGATTTCGCTAATTGTATGCTCTGCGAACGGGATCTCTCTTCACTTTCCGCATTCTTTTGTTCCGTTTGCAGGCTTTCATCTTCTTCGGACGAGACATCTTCGCTAGGCGGTTCTTGCGTTACGATGGGAGGCTCTTTACCAATTTTTTCCTGTACTGGGGACTTGATAGCTGCCTCCGAAACGCTTTCTGTTTGAATGATAACGGAGTCATATTAAGACTTGTATTATTTTTTTTTTCTCTCTCTCTCTCTCTCTCTCTGTCTCTCTCTAGAAATATAATTACCATCTTCTTCTTCTTCTTCTTCTTCCTCTTCTTCTCCTTCTTCTTCTTCTTCATCAGCACTTTGGTCGCCGCCACCCATTTTGCGGGCCAAAGCCAATTGCGTTTGCCTTTCAATTTCACGTATATCATCAATGGTCAAACCATGCCATTCGTCTTGCCAAGCCCATGCCTGACGATGGGCTCTCAACATAGTTTTACGTAAAGCTACGTCATGTATAAATTTCTCCAATTTAGTTTGCATGCCCCAATAACGAAATTCGACACGGCATATTTTATACGCACACATCAAGGACATATTGCGCGAGGTGGGTTGCCTTTTACCTTTAACCTCGCGCCAATATTCCTCTAGCCAATCCTCGCCTAAGGGTCCGCGACCCGTCTTTTCAGACACAAATAATTTCGGGTCTTCTTCCTTAACATAATCTCCACCAAATAACTGATCCTTAACAATATCTATCACATCTGGGAAAGATATTACAAAAGACAACAAAGTAAAAAAGAAGAAATTGATAAAGGAGAACAAGTACAACGTAACAATATGAACGATCCTTACCCACAACACGATTTCGTAAATCGCCGCCGCTTAGCTTAAAGACATTTTCTTGGAAACCATTATCGGGGAAATAATAGGTTTCTATATCTAGAGAAAATTTCTCGACAAATGGACAGGTATAACGCGTACGTGTATAGGGATAAGCGTTCCATGCCTCCTCCTCCACTGTGAGAGCGCTTTTCGGTAGAAGACCTCGAAGGTAATAATTTTCACAAGTCGTTACACACCGAATCGAATAGCTAGCTATAGTATTTTAATAAACTTACTTTTTATCCAACCTGGTAGATGACTGCCGACATGATAAATTTTTTTGGTATATTGACCTTTGCCCCCAGGTCCGTCATCGTACGGCTCATTGATAATAATTTCTACACCACTTCCCTCGCCATGACTTTCCTCGCGACTTTTTTTCTGCAAAAACAAATTATGAATAATCAAAGAAAAGAAAAAAAAAAAACAAAAGAAGAAAAGAAAAGAAAAGAAAAAAACAAAAGTACTCGATAAAAGTGAATGCGATAATAATGAAACGCATACCGCTATCATGTACAATTGAGCTATGCGATACTCCTCTACCGTTAACGGCAACGGTATCCGATACTCTTTAATCAACATAGTTGCAACGGATACACAATCAATCCTGCGATTTATGACGGCTTATAAGTGCGTTTTATATCAATTTGACATATCGACTTTATATTTATATTGCAGTTAACTATAATGGCCTCAATTAAAATCATTTGCTGCCATATTGTCTCATGTAACTTTAACGACTGAAAGAAAAATTGGAAAATTTGTGAAAATTACACAAAAATGTCGTTATTGCTTATATTAGCATTGAATAAACTCTTAAAGATTGGCCTTTCAACTAAGCCTAGACACAAACACCTAAGTGGAATTTACACCACAAAAAATTACCGCATAATAAGAAACTTTTTAGGAAATCGCTAACACCTACGCTGAGAAATCTCATTAAAACGAACTGATACCGTAAATAAGATTATCACAACAGGTTTATATATATATATATATATATATATATATATCTTTTCCTATTTTAGAAACAAGTTTTTCATAAAGCAACGCCACGAAGTAGTCTGTCGGCTGTCTGTCGTGTTTCGTTTTGAGAATCTGTCGTGTACATACTTTTACTTCACTTCTTCCATTTCTTTTTGATTCCTTCTCTTACAATGCCTAAATGAGTAGTGCACAACAACAACAACAACAACAACAACATATAAAGAAGAGGCAATGGTGAGACGATCCATGTTGTTTACCGGTGTCACTTGGATAGTTGGACAATTGATAAGCCCGGGGACGAGGACATAGAGTATGAAAATATTTATATATTGCATACGTGGAATTACAAGCCGAGTTGACAGCGTCAGTGCAGCACCTTTGAAATTCTTATTCAAATACAATAATTCCTTGCAAAAGAAAGACTTGACAGTTATTGAATATTCATAATCGAATCATAAATGAATTAAGAAATTCTATTTTTTCAATAATTCAATGCTTTGCGCTTGAGCAGATGAATGTGAACAACGATGATCTTTGTGATCGAGTAGCCAAGTTTAGTAAGTGCAAGTACTAAAACCGTTAATTTGAAAAAAAAAATAAAAAAATAAACAATTAGACTTGAGGAAGTGGGCGGAAAAATTCGTGCTGGATTTGTGAGCTCTTGATGAAGGCAAAAAAATTTCATCATTAGGAAAAATTAGGAACTACTAGCCAAAGTGCGATTAAGAGCGATCAAAGATGTCAATAATGGTATCACTCTTTCCCATGTTCCACAAACCAATTTTTCTTTGTATTCAAATCTTTTTGAGTGAATTGGCTTACATTCACTTGATCCGTTCAGACCTATCAACTCAACCCAATACATGAGAATTGCAAAAAGTTTTGTTAGGTGGGGATATGTCATTTGGTCAGTTTGGGATATTTTTACAAACGATTTGTATAAGTTTTTAAATCAATATTTCTTATAGAGTAAAAGTAAGTTATGCGATTTCGCTTTTTGCAGGCACTTCATGCTTCTTTTTTAAATAAGCTTTTAACCCGTTTTCGTAAATTCTTTTACCAAAATTTCAAATGATTAGTCACTATAAATTTGTGGATCAATGTCGTGCACTTCCAAATATTGAATAGATTTCTAATCTTACCCTGATCAGGAGAATTGAAAAAATACCTGAAAGTAGTTATGGTCGAAAAAAAAAAACAAATTCTCTCAAGGCACAATCATGACAGATTGTAAGAGTTACATTGGATTTTCATCTCCTCCCGCTCCTTTTAAGGATTCGTACATAACAAGTATCTGTTTTCATCAACTAATCAAGTTACCGCTTAGCCTAACAGATTAAAAGCGCGACTATTAAAAATCGGCATACTTGGCTTTGATTCTCAGTGCGATGGATTATGCTTTAGTTCCGATTGGCATGTACCGGACATAGGCCGATAACGGAATCTACCCCTCTTTCCTGTTCTTTCTGCCTAATTGTCATCGTATTATGGATATGATATTGTCGACTTGCCCGGAGCAACTGTTCATTGAAAAAAAAATAAAAATAGCAACTAGGGATAAGTAGCGATGTGAAGAACTTTTAAAAGACCCTTTCAATAACACAATATATATTCATTACGGAATCATTGCGAACAATGGATTACGATGCATTACAACAGTGAGTTTATAGTAAACAATAAAATTATTTCCTTAGCTTAATGTTTATTTCATATAATTTTCGTGCCACGAACTTTTCAATTAGTCACTTACATTTCTTCTATTTGTCTATGAGCCGAAGACCGTCCTTACCTTACTGGCAAGGCTTGTCGTAGACCTTTCATTTTTCAATCATGCTTAGGGAAATTTTTCACCTAAAAAAAATATGATTTCTTTAAACCCCTTCTGCGTTTAAAGGCAAACTCATTCAATTTTAACTGATTTTTTTTCTTGAGTGCAATGAGTGATAAAATGGCAATACGTCAACATCATCAACAAGAAAAATACTTGGAAAATTACCTCAAAACAACAAAAAGAAACTATGTAAAATGGGCACTTGATTGGTTTCCATGAAATAAAATGTAAAAGTATGGATTAACGATTCGAATGTAATACAACATGCACACCAGTATGTCGTTACGTGTGCGACGACTTATTGTCATTTTGTTAAAATATTTAAATAAATATTTAACTTTTATATCATACGAATAAAAATCAATGAAAAAAACTTATGTTGATTGAACATTTAAAAATGATGTTTTTGTTTGTTCTCAATAAGTTATAATTTTAAACCCTAACCTTTAATTCAAAGTATCTAAGATGGTAAGATGGTTAGGTTCGAACGTGACTAAGTGTCATCTCATCATTTAAATAAATAATTTCTATCAATTTAATATAGCATTTATTACACTAATAATATTGTATATATATATATATATATATTGTATATATATATATATAGTATAAGTAAAAAAATGTATTTATTCACTAATCGACTCTCATTCTCGTTTGGACATATGTGCGTAAATTAAAAATGCCATCTAATTTAAAACTACTCACAAGTGACAAGAAAGTCAATAATAAACAGAACATAATAACAATCACAACCCAATTACAATCATATCAAGTCAACTGTCACTTGAAGGTTTATCACTGCCAGCAGATATGAATTTTGTTATATACATCATACATGTACATATGTATGTACGTGTAAATATAAACTTATCAATAATATCGCTGATTAAATTTTAATTATAACGGTAGCTAAACAACAAAATACTTAAACTCTTGCAAAACTCAAGCACTTGAACCTACATTTAATTAAACAAGAAACAAGAAAGAGAAGGAAAAAAAAAAAAACAATACAAGAACAAGAACAAGAATTTGCATAATTTTATTTGTAATATTATTTTGCAATTTTCTTTACACAGTAATAGTTGTGTGTTGTATTCGTTTGCCTTCTCTGAATTTTATCATAAAACTCAATTATCACCAACCAACAGTTATAATGCAACTAAACTCAATTCAATCCTACTTGAATGAGTGAAGCTCGCATGTGTCTCTTTCTACATTTAATGAATAGGTTGCCAGACCTTTCCTCAATATTCTACGTGTCCGCGAGAAGGTTATCACTACGATTCCTCTAAAATTGAATTTGATTTTTTTTTTTTTTTTGATTAAGAAGGAGAAGCTGGCAGCCCTCTTGACTAACAAAAAAAAAAAAAAAAGCACAATAAACAGCAAGTGGTTTAGAGTGTTTTTTTTTCCAACTGTAGGCGGAACCAATCAAGAATTTACAAGTTTTTCGAATTTAACTCGAAGCGAACGAATAGAAAGAACTTGAAACGAACTTTCGACATATGTAAACCGTTCACATGTGTTTTTTTTTTTTTTTTTTTTTTTTGGATCCTCAAGACCTATTTTTAGACGATATAATATATAATATTTAATGTACTTAACATAATTATTATCTTCTAAATGTAGTGGTGACACAAAATCATATATTTTCGAGTAATAGTATGGTAACCCTCTACAGTGTGCAACTTGACTTTCATTCACTCATTCTCTTCGCACTTGTAAAATGTGTAAAGGATTCAATTGCTGCTTGTTCTTTATTGTTATTTTCAGTATTATTATTATTATTATTATTATTAGTGTCCTTGAAACCTTATCAGTGATGTCACTAGAAATTGTGTTGTTATGATGCTTTACTATAAATACTATTCACCGTAACAACGTCATTACTTTTTGTGCTGTTTAAAAATTTCTTTCTTTCTAACTCTCTCTCGCTCTGTTCTCTCTTATCACTTAATGGTGAGCGGGGATGATAGCTGAGATTATTATTTTGCACTTTACAAAAGTTAAAAATAAAGAAAATCGTATTCGCCTTGAAATGAGTTTAAACACCCGTCAATGGCTTTTGCTTAATTATGGATACATTGTTGAGATCGACATTACCTTTGGTTGCGAAATTCTCCTTTTGAATATGAATATCTTTGCTGTTGTTGTTTTTTCCTTTTTTTTTTATTTTCTGTAGAGATTCTGTTTTTTATTTAAAGTTATGCGCTCGTAACAGTTCAAGCGAACGATGGAATATATATATATATATATATATATATATATCAATATATATGACTAAGTACATCAACTTTGTAACGAAATGCTTGATCAGTATCTAGTGTATATCAAAAATTTTTAACGGAAACATAAGCAAGTTCCTCATTTATACTCACACATATGCATTCATAGAGGAAAAATAATTAAATTTGAAACGTGAAATATATCATACAAGAATCTTTTCTTTTTCTTTATACATTAATAATAGGTTTACGGAAGGCCGTCAATTTAGCGGGTAAATTTTGTGAATCGTTACCGTCGCAGAAAACTGAAATTTAGCACAAACGTTCATTAATCGATTAAGACTGTGAGGTTAAAAAATGAACTTGATCCGTTCACACACTCGCCCGAAATGTAGGTGAAACTACAATAATGTCGAAAAACGTTGATTTTGATTTTTTTTTAATGAATTTTCATCTATACTTTAAGCATAGGGTTACCGTAAGCTTGCTTGGATCCTGTTGGAAACATTAAGGCAATGCTGTTAAGCTTGAGCACTTGTGCAAGTGAATTCGGAAAAGAGAATCAAGCGTTTACCTAGCGCTATCTGCGGAACGGAGTAGATCTCCTGCACCGGCAGATGCACGGCGTGCTGTTCCATACCAAAGAAGGTGACGGGAGTCCCAAATGATTCGCGGAGAACTAGGAACTTAGGTCACGATGCGTCTTGCCCATTCGCATTTCTGGACATGAAATAAATGCATTTCTTGAAATCCTAGGCTATATGTGATCTATGTGATTGCTATTTGTAAGAATTCCCGATACTTTGTTATCAAAATAAAAATCTCATAATAGTTATTTAAATTTAATTACCTTTCAAATCAGACGGTTTCCTTGCGTATGATGCCTTGATCTAAAGTAATGGCAAATGTCAAGTACATCTAAACGGAAACTATATAGGAACAAAGGTTAATTTACTCGAAAGATGCTAGAAAAGCATTACATCAGTGCTGGTGCAAATAGCAGGGACGTGCTTAATCTTCTTTTCGAAGAAATTGGTCGAAATTAATGTCGAACGACTGCGATGGGAGAATTGATTTTAAAGAAAATACAAAAATTGCTTCTCCGATTAGGAAAGTGATGGCAGCAGCAGTTTGTTGCTCTATTTATCGAATTATCTTAACCTTGAAAAGGGAGAAAGAATCATTCCGAGGAGCATTTGAAAAAAATTTGAATATTTTTTTTATTTCATCTGGAGGATACAATGATTCACGTCTCGGCGGTTGGTGAAAATTTTGCAAGTTATGCTTAGTACTGCTTGGCCATACATCCCGTCCGCACTTATGCGATCTAGCTTCAAGCGAATCTTTCTTAATTTCCGAAATGAATAATTGCACGCGATGGGTCGACAATTTTGTTAAATGAGAAAGTCGTCAACTTGCTTTGCAGAGAAAAGTTCCAAGTATTCTTTGGATTTGGGTTAAGGAGATGGTGAAGCGTCAAGTTGGAAACTTTTCAAACAACCGTCGCATATACACACAAAAGTATGTTACGTACTCTTTACATTTTAAGGATTTATTTTGAGAAGAGACAAGAGCGAAATAAAACAAAAACAATAACAAATGCAAATACAAATATATAGTGTTTTTATACTATGACGTCATAGCATCATTTCTCGCCCTAGAATGCAAGCTATTTTGTCATTTCAAGTAAAATTACTGCATAAAGAGCAAAGAAACACAAAATAAATATGTATCGCTTTTCATCGTGACGTCATAGATATTTCTTTTTTTGTTTTACCTTAGCGCATTGCGAGATTGAAGAGAGCGATAGCTAGAAATTGAAAATAAATGAAAATTGTCGAAGAGAAGCGTAGTTGGGTTCATTTGTTTTTTAAAATGGAAAAAGCAAAAAAAAAAAATTTCAACTAAAAATATGTTATACACATATACAGCGATTTCATTTAAATTGATAGTCTTATGATTATGTTGCACGCATTAATCATTAACATTTAAAAACAATTAATGGCTTCGTATTAGAAACTTTATACATTTTTAATATCCCGGACATCAACCATGTAATTAAGTTATTGTTTGTTGTCCCTTAGCGATGAGAGACGGCTCATTACGATGCCCATTTAACATAAATGACACGTTTCCAATTAACATTACAGCACAACAGCATTCGAAAATGAGAACTCAAGCAGTTAATCCATCAGTAAATTTAGACTTTTTGAACTTTGGCATTTGAAAGTGCGCATGTCTCTTAATCCTTTTTCCCTTCGCTTTCCCGATTGCTGGGGCAAATAGCGAACAACGCAACCATTACTTTCTAATTTTCTCAAATGATACCAGGAATATGTCATGTCTTTCCTCCGTACCAATAGAATCGAGCCCGTTTGCGCTTAATGAATACAAAAACAAAAAAAAAACCTTTCGCTTTAGCGTTTTCCTTTTGCTTCAAACTTAGTCATCTAAAGTAAAAGCACTTAATTGGTTTCTATTGTTGACTTTGAGTTTCTCTATTATTCACCGCAAAATAATGGAATTTTCTTTCTTTTTTTTTTTTGTACCCTACACCACTCGTGATACAGGGCATATTATGTTTATGCGGAAAATTGTAACAAGAACAGTAGAAGCGCTTAAAATACACCAACCTTCTATTAAGCCTGTCTGTCCGTCACATCTCTGTTCATGTAAGTTTGTATTCTAGCTAAGGCCCAATTACAAGAAGTTTTTATATGCTAAATTATTGCAATTTTCAAAATATTTCGCTAAATCTAAATTACTGTGAGAACTTTGCACCGGCCAGGTCAGCTTTTGAACGCCCTCACATATAATGAAAACTGAATTTCATATTAAAAAAAGTTATAATTTTCAATGGTTCATAACAGTAACACAATTAACACAAAAAAAATTTGGATCGTCTCGGCTTAGTTTTTGGATGCTACCCTAATATGGATTTTCACGAATATTGATCCTGCAAGAATTAAACTTGTACTACATTAGGTTGCGTTTTGGGCCCGCTTCTCCACAAATACGCCCATGAAAAATATGCCTTTATATAGAAACAAGATATAATATTTGCGTTCTATAATAAAAATTGAAGAATTGCTTTACATAACGCGGTGTAGGGTATTTAATAGTCGACCTTACCCGATTATAATGTTCTTACTTGTCCTTATATGAACTGACTAATATGGGACTGTACATCAAATAAAGTCTTACTTGTCGTGAGAATGATTGCGCCTAAGAAGCTTAAACATTTATGTACGTGTTCAAGACTCCACCCCCTTAATTTTAAAATATTACACATTTTTGCCTTAAAAAAATCAAAAATTTTCGTAAAAGTTCTTATGTGCTATCCTAGCATCCAAAAACAGGCATGGATGGTTCAAATTTTGTTTATGAGAGGCGACTGAAAAATTGCCCCAGCCAATCGAAAGTCTTCACACCTCTTCAGAATACTGAATTACTATTTTTTCTATATAACAAATTTTATTCTAGGCGACGACTTTTCAAGATAGGGTATTATATGGAGATTGGTCGAAAAATTGGCTCATCTTCAATAGACTTTGTCCTTGAGTCAAAACACGTTAGTGTACCAAATTGGATCAAAGTTCTGCCTGCATGTAATAAATAAAATTTTTAGGCTGACAATAGTGCGGCTGCCGCATAGCCAAGCCGATAAGAGTCGCAACTACTAAGTCGGTGTTCGCGGGTTCCAGATCATAGTGACGTACAGACCACGCTTTGGGATCATAACTATTAGTGAGTAGCTTAGGTTTGGCCACACACACGCAATGTTTTCCCCACTTCTTTCCCAAATCAAAACACGCACGCATACACGTTTCCGCGAAAAAATACCTGATTGTAGTCTCGCGGAGAAAAGTGGGTATATATGAAGTGTGTGTTTGTGGAAATAGATTTCAGGTATATACTTAAACGTGTACATGCTATGCATGCATGGCGCATATAAACAGTATTGTTGGGAGATTCCTATGCTGTTTCGAACCCGTGAAGCAAAAAAGAAAAAAAAAAAAAGAGTGCGCACACATAAGCATATGCATGCGCACATGCATCACTGCAAATGCAAAGTAAAGATCGTTTTAACCGATTCAAAGTCCCTCTTCCACTTAGCTAGTTTAGTGCAACTACTTATGCGGAGGGGTCATCTACATTGCAGAGTGATATTTAAAATATTTCATAACAATGCTGTTTATCTCTTTTTTTTTGTTTTTATTCTTGCTAATACACAATTCTTCCCCGTCACCATGCAACAGCTATCAATTGTTTATTCAAAAATGATCAGACGTGCAACGTACTAATCATACTCGCTTCGCCGTACACTTCACTTGTCAGTTCAATGCAAACTAATGGAGAAAGTTAAAGAAATGAGTTTAAAACGAATGTGATTTTATGTTATCTTCAGCTTGTTTTTGTGGTTCAAAAAATTGCCCCACCCGATTTATTATGTCAAAGTATTATTATTTAGCGAATTTTCTCGAGAAGTTTTGGAAATTTGCAATATTTTTCAAATAAGGCGTTATATGGGGAAGTGGTCGAAAAAATGTGCCCATTCGGACCATTTTCAGTAGCGTTCGTCCTTCGATCAAAGCACTTGCGTGTACGAAATCTCATGGAAACACCAAAAAAAAATTTGCGTCCTGTAAGTTGAGCACAAAAATAGATGGTCACAGTTTGGACGGACAGACAGGCTTAAATCAATTCACAAAATGATTCTGAATCCATCCGGTATAATAAGAAGACGATCTGATCTATCTTATATCTTTCTAAGTGTTATATACGTTCTTACAAACTCAATACACCCTATAATACAAGTGATGTGAACGGTATAAAAAGACTCATCAGTTACATATTTATAGAAACCTGGTCAGTTTATGGTATCTACAATTTCCGCTCGTAGAAGCAAAGATACGAAGCAAGCAATCGTAATTGGCCAGAAACGTATAAAGAGGGCTATAAACTAAAGATACCATAATCGCGCAAGATTAACATTTTATTTAGTTATTAAATGAGATATGATGTGCCTGCTCTACGCGTATGTGTAAGCGTGAACCGTATATTTACATATGTATATATGTATAACACTTTCTATTGATGGTAGAAATTGTTAATTTCTTTTCATGCTTTTCATGCTCTCTTTTTTTCAAAGACAATTAATTCATTTAATTGCTCGCACATAGCTTATGAATAACTTGCCCCGGTAATGAGTTGCTTTTTGTATGCGTTGCGTTTCATTTTAAATAGAAAAGCATATCATTGCCGATATATAAAAAGAGTGTACGTCGTTACAAACGTAATAAAATAATTCATTAACTTCGTAGTTAGTTAATTAGCTGTCAGAGAAGCAAAACTTATTTCATATATTTTTCTTTTTTTATTATTATTTGCTATCAATTGCGTAAATTAAATATAATTAATTGTACATAAGTTAAACAAAAAAAATATAATATAATATATATATATATATACATAAATTTTACTCTAAAATAAGTAGCGTCACCCATTCATGTTTATCGCGAAGAAATAAAAATTCATTTTCCTTATGAACTGATTGTTTTCATTCTTCTTGTCCTTATTTTGAATATATTTGCAAGATAGTAAACAAGACGTTTAGGTAAAACCGTTAATAAAACGAAATGATTGTAAGTTAAACTTTAAATATATATCTTCATTAATTACATATATGTACAAAAATATTTATTGTGTACAGTTTTATACTCAGTATTATCAGTGTTAAATATATTTACTTATATTATTTCGCACAAACTCGCACATCTTTACACATCTTTACCGTTCGAAAGCTCAAAAAAATTTGTGTAAGAAGAAAAAACAAAAATTCATAATAGTAAATATGTGAAGAGAAAAATGTTACTCTCAGAAGGAGCACAACAAAATACAAAAAACACCTTTCATAAGAAATGTACAGGAACTCTCTGATGAGACTGAGAATGAGACTGAAAGTATGAGCTCCGTAAAATTTGTTGATTCAACAACAACTCGTGTGTACCTGAAATTATAAAAAGAAATGACAGAGGGAGAGTGTGAGAGAGAGAGAGAGTAAGAAATAAAAACAAGGAGAGTACTTTTCTTCTCTCTCGTACTTTCTCTCTCTATCTCTCTCATCTGTACTATTAGCCTTGAAATTTAATATTTTGTTTACGTTTCATAGATGTTTACCTACGTTCCATAGACGTTTATTTACGTTCCATCGAGGTACCTTTCGTTGAACTACGTTCTGTAGAAGTACGTTCCATTGAGCTACATTCCGTTGCACTACGTTCAGTAAAGGTACGTCACAACGCAGGTATGTTTCATTGAGGCACTTTGGATAGAAGTTGGATTTTTGTATATACATAACGTTGTTTTTACATTTTGCAATATTTTCTACTATTTGCAGAAATACTCTATGCTAATTTGCAGAACGAACGTAATATTTTCTGCTATTTGCAGAACGAACGTAATACTCTATGCTAATTGGCAAAGCCATCGGCAAATTCAAATTCAGATATCCAAGTTATAAAGAGATATTTTTTTCTCTTTGAAGTATGCTAGCTTTTCGCTTTAATAATTCTTATTATTATATTATAGGTTGTTGTCTTGATTAAGTCTTAACACTTGATATCAAGAATGTGTATTACTATGCTATATCTATTATTAGCGGAAGATCTTCTTATATTCTATGACTTCTATATGACTTTTTTTATAAATCTATTATTATAGCTGAATCAGGTTTGTTATTTTTTTTTTTTTATTGAATTTCTCTTTTGTAGTCATTCAATAAAGTTAATAATATTTATTAATAATATTTTATAGCTAATTTTCAGTTTCGTTCTCATTTGTTATACATGTATTTTGGCACTTTATAAAATAAGCGTATATTCTCTCATTTGTTATACATGTATTTTGGCACTTTATAAAATAAGCGTATATTCTCCTTCCCTTTTACTCCTATCACTGCAACAAAAGTCTTCGCTAAGTGTTAGAGTTTTTAATTTCTGTAACATCCTCATTACAATCTTCACGCAATCTTCAACTCTAAATGGGATATTAATACATATATTCACTTATTAAAAGGTTCACCGTGGCAACTTAAAAGAATATATAAGAAATATTGAAAACAAATTGAAACATGTTAATGGTTGTGCTCCCGATAATCAAATTATAAGTAAGAAAAAGATAAACAAAGAAGAAGATATGGTAAAATAAATATCATGAAAAATCATGAAAAAATATTGAACGACGAGGATCCTTTCCTTAGAGAGTCTGCGCGGGTGTCCGCGGTCGCTAGCGTGCAGACCTCTCCACTAATGTAATCAAGGACGTCCAGTACACAACCAGCACGTTGTCGAAAAGCAAACAATGATGTAGTGAGATGAATGCCTGGCATATGATGGGTTGATCACTTCTCCTGGTACAATAAATCGAAGGGGGAGAGTGGTAGGAGTGGAAAATCCAAAGTGTATGATCACAATGACACGCGCTTGCCAATAATTCTAAAGCATGCTAAGAACTATGGAACTATGGAACCCATGTCGACAGGTTGTCCACCCACAAAGTCACGAGTAACCTGTTTGCGCGGATAGAGGTGACAGCATTGATTGATTGATGCTTGCCAAGATCCTTCGAGGGAACGCTTACACATGACATATCACGCGGAAATTTCGGTGGAAGCTGGTGTGTCCAATCACATATCGAACGCAGCATGTTAACCAATGTGTGAGGCCTAACTGCTGGTAGTGGCTGTGATTATCCACAAATGGGAGGTCACTGAATAATTAAAGATGCTTGATAAGCTTCGCCTCGCCCAGAGAGGAATATTTGGACCATACCTAAACTTTCATTCTGGTACACCAGAACTTAAAATAGGCCCTCTCTCCTGCAGCATTGTCTTGCAAGGCTGAGCTGTGACGCAATTACATTAATTGCCAGCGGTTCTAGGGAATGCGTCTGATCAAGCGATCAATGCAGACATCAAATATCGACATGTAATCCGTGTACACAACCACTAATCTGTGGCCGCTTGCTTATCTCTTTCTCTTTTCCTCACTTCTTTCTTTACCATCATAGGATATTATATCAAATGAAGAGATGGTTTTTAACACTTAATAGAATTTCTTCTTCTTCTTTTTATATTATCATTAAAATCATTTTATTATTATTATAATTTTTATAAAAAGCATATTTTAATATTAATTAAAAATATTGACAAATCGATGTTAATAAGTACGGTTAAAATAAATAAGCCATTAATGAAAAATAAATTAATAAAACTAACATCTATTAAAATTTAAATTAGTTTTGTTTTTTTTTGAAATTTTCTATAATTTCTTTTCATTCGTTTTGTTTTTGTTTTTTTCTTTTTTTTGTTTTGCTGTAAAACATTAATTAAATGAAAAAATATTAATTCATGGGATTACTTTAATTTATTTACATTTATTTGTAATTAATAAAACAATTTAATCAAACATATAAATCTATAAATATTCATTAGTTTATAGCACAATAATTATTTATTTTTGCATTAAAAAGAAAAAGCGAATTCACTTCATTCAATATTTCAAACACACCGCACACCGCAATATATGTATATGTATATATATATATACATGTATATATGTATATGAAGCATTGCATAATAATTACAAAAATATAGAAAAAAAAGAAACGCACACACACACACACACACACACACACGCACAAACAAATACATAAATATAGATGTAGATACAAAAATACATTAAAAAATAAAAAAATAAAAAAAATTGAAAGCAGCAACAATTGTATGAAACTATGATAAACAACTTAAATTTGATAATTTGTTGCTCCCTTCCTCGCAGTGTTGATTATGCATTATTAGTTATAAAACTTTTGTTTTTAGCACTCGGTTTTTACTTTTTCAATTGAACATTAAGACATTTACTTCTATATTGATTATGTTTCGTTTCTCTCTATTGCTCAATTCATAAATTGTCTATAAATTTATATATATATATATATATATATATATATATTGATATATATATTTTCATTAATTAGAATACTTAACGCTTTTAATTAATTCATTAAATCGTTCGTTTTATGGCAAATGTAACAAACAACGATATGTTAAATCGTTAGCTGGGTGACTAGGTGCCGTCATTATTAATTAAGAATGACAGTTAGTGTCAGAACGTGCGGTAACACTTTGACACTTTTTACTTTCATATTCCTTTTAGATCTAATAAACAATCCATTTGAATCTCTTAATAATAATAATGATAATAATAATCATCATCATCATAATAATAATTATAATCATAATAATAATAATAATAATAACAGTAACATTTTACTTAAATCGAAATTGACGGCAATGGATGACAAACACAAAGAGTATAAAATATAATCTGGAAGTTCTTTATCTTTTATAGATGCTCGTCACCATGATAGCCATTGCGCAGTGGTTGACGCTCCATCGAATGATCAGTTGGCCGATTACGATTGAAAAAGCCACACTATACATATAAATATTTATAATAATGTTATTCTTAATTGGCGCAATTAGTTAATTACTTTAATTACCTTGTAGAGCAAGAATATCAATAATAGAAGTATTAAGGCACCAGCACATGCTGCCAGCACAACGACCCATAGCGGAACTACATCAGGTACTGGAGTCGGTTCCGGTACAGCTTTATAAAATATTTCATGTGTACGAATTATTTCGTCCTTAGGTTCGCCGATATATGGCAAACGGGTGACGTGGGACACGGCCATCGTAGAAACATTTAAAGCTACAGATCCGGCTAGTTTTTCCATTGTCTTAGCAACCATACGTGTACGTATAGCGATCCATACATTATCGTCTTTACCTAAATTACGCGCCACGCAACGTAATGTTTCACATTTGGCCGCTTGACAGGGTAAATTTAAATCAATTTGCATCGATTCCATAGTCGATATATCGTCGCGTCGTACTCTTCGGTGTGTAGCTGTTGACGAAGAGGAACTACGAGACCATTGCTTGGATTCTTGCTGTCCATTATTGATTTCGTCATAGTAATCGTCGTTTTCGAAGCCATAATAAGGCTTTCCACTATTACTGCCGTAACTTGTTGAAGATTGATGATAGTTTGCATTTTTTGGCATCGAATTTCCACTTGTATATGTACGATGATATACATGATTGCCAGCAGGATTGCCATAGTTGTGGCCACGCAATTCCTGATCAACATTTCCACGGTTTAAAGTGCCCAAATCTAAAGCACCTGTTTGAAAGCCTTGTCCACCAACAGCTATTTTCTCCAAATTATTTGTAGAGCCGGATAAAGTATTATAAGCTCCCAAGCTACCTTCGCCGGCATGTTGTGGTGGATGTCTGTAAACACTGCCCGGCATATGCGTTCTTTGATATTGCACAGAGCCAGGTGCACCGGCCATTTGTATATGACCGCGAGCGCTATGACCCGCACCCATTTGTTCAGATTGCTGTTGAGCATGGCCGCCACTTCCAGCGTGATGATAATTCGCGGAAGATTGCTGCTGTTGAGTATGATAACCTCTAGGTACGTGATCGAGATGGGTTATATATTCAGTACTGCTCTCGACCATATGGGGTCGACCATGTTCATCGTAATAGACGGAACTATTTCGAGATGACACAACTACGGATGGTCCGCGACCGGATGATGAAGAATTCCATGAAGACGACCAAGCCCAATTCCCTCCAGTTTGCGCCCCATGGCGAGAGTTAGCTTCAGCGGCGGCATGAGCCCGTTGCGAATGTACAAATGAAGCGTCACCGGAAACGTCTTGTTCATCTTCTTTGTGTAAACGGGTCTCTTCTTCAGCAGTTAACACTTTTCCGCCTCCTCCTATGGTAACTGCTGTAGAACTACCGCTTCGGCCGTCCGACTTTTCAATAGTGACACTTGAGCCACTTGTAGCATAAGTGGAGCCATAACCGTAACTGCTGCTGCTGCTCCCGGACATGATATGTGTACGTTGAACAGCTCCCCTTTGCTCTAAATAAGATTTACGCACTAAATTTTGGTCCAATTGTAAATTCAAAGCATTCACATTCACATGGGGATCACATACAATGTTGCCATCAGTTTCTGGTTGATTGGTCATATACATTAAAAGATCTCCTGCCGTTGTTTGAAACGGGTAATATATGAATATTACAGCTTCTTCAATTGTTGAAGGACCTTTATTGAAAATATTATACAGATGCACGACCTGAGGGCCCAAATCTTCCTCCCTAGTAGCATTCTCTACTGTAGTGTAATCGGACGCTTTGTAAAGCTCAAAATCTGGCAAAGATGTGCCATCAATAGTGAGATTCGTTTCAACCCAAATACTAATGCTTTTGCGTATGATATTGTCGAAATGGGAACCAGGCTTCTCGAGATTTGTCGAATTAGCTTCCATGAAGAAATCATAGCTAGGAGCCATGCCCACTTTATGCGAGGGTAACATAATCACTTTGAAATTTGCCACCTTTTTTGATTGCAACGGATTACCAATATCGCATTTCAATGTATAATTATTGGACTCTGAGGGAGCGGTACAAGTAATCGGAGTATCTGTCTTGTTGCCGATTGCTTCGATTTTTTTGAAATCCAAATCTTTTGGCATTAGCATGTAGAAAGCGGCTTCGAAAGCGTCCTCATTCATGTTTGAAATCAAAACCTCAATTGACAATGGTTCCCCTGAGCCCAACAAATATTTATCCACAGTCCTGCAAACGAAATAAATAAATCTTTATTCTTAAATTAGGAAAAGAAAATGTACCTTATTTGTAGTCTTAAATCGGGCTCACAGATATTATCGGCGCCACAATTCTTTTGTATATTGATAGCGTCTCTTTGTACAATATCACGGTTTTGATCAATGACCGGGTCTAAGGCATCACGCTTGCGCCTTGGAATGGTGGCGCTGGTCCAACTGCGACTGTTACGTAGGTTATAGCGTGTTTCTACTTCCAATGGTGTTAACTTATCCTGAACATTATCAATCAAGTAAACAGTTTCGTTGCGACAAAACGTTTTACCAAAGCCCAAAGTTATGGATAGATTGCGTATATTTTTGCCTTCATCGAGTAGGAAGAACATGCGCGGACTTTTAGGTTTTTTAGCATCCAAAACCCACGACACGTCAAATTCCAGGACATGTGGTAAATATTCTCCAGTGTAACTCCAACATGTCATAATATCGGTGCAAACCACTCTTTTTCTGTCGCGAACGGTTTGACAACTCTTCTCATCGAGATTAATAAGTTTAGACGGGCTAAGGAACGAAGTCATGGCATTCACCGCCGCAACTGGACGCGATTTAAATATGTATACTTGATCAGAAGCATAAGCACCGACAGCTAGATCAGGATAAGTGTTACCATCCATATCTATGCCGCCGGAAAGTGCAAAACCAAATGTTCGAGGGAACGGAGCTCCCTCAACAATATCTTCTGATTTTATAATTTGAGAGGGCTTCTGCAATGGACCGCTAGGAGATCCATGAAATATATACACGACACCACGACCTTCAGGACCATCGTACGGTGCACCCACAGCGAAATCACCGAAACCATCACGATTAACATCACCCAGCGAAGCCAAGGCTAAACCGAACCGACCTTTAGTATTAAAACCGTCACGAATATGTTCGACAGTCCAACGGTTTGCCTAAACAAAATTTATCGAAGCCTTCTTCTTAGAAAGTTGAAAATTTTACAGACTTACCTCATCTGTACTGGTTTGTAAAAGAATGTACACGCGACCCACGTCATATTTACCCTCGGCATTACCAGGCTCACTGTACATGGGAGCACCGATAATTAAATCATCTAAGCCGTCACCATCGACATCTGACGTAGCCAATGAATACCCAAAGTATTCACCAATTTGACGGCCGGTTATATTAAATATGTTCACCATATTCCAGCCATTAACTACAATTTTGCCTAAAAGACCAGCTCCCCGAGGCATACCGATCGCTACATCATCGATGCGATCACCATTAAAGTCACCGACTGTCATCGAATAACCCAAATACGAATCGTCATCCTTGGGCGTACTTTCCAAAGTTGAAAATACTTGATTTTCCGGACGGGTTACATCGTACGAATACGTTTGACCTGATTTAAATTTACAAAAACAAAAAGAAAAGTTAAATAAATAATAGCATTTTTTTATGTTTTTTGTTGTTTTTATTTGTTGTTTTCTTTTCTTTTTTTTTTTTTTTTTTTTTGCAATAAATATGAAAAAGAAGTTATAAAGCATATAAAATATTGTATATAAGTGAATGATGATGTAAGCAAATGATTTTGCTAAGGTAACACAAACACCCTCAGATTACATGCATGTTATGCTTAAGTACTATCAAATATTATATATATATGGATATGTATATAAAAAATAATTCATTCGCTGATTATTAGAATAGTAAACTAATCTGATGAATGTATATTAAATGAAACAACACCCACTCGAAAGAGAACAAACCGGCGTCACAGGGCTTTCATTCTTCTTTTGAAATGTATGCGGGATAAGTGACATTAACATATGTATGACTTATGCAGTTAAGTTGCTTAAGTTACACTAGTACCATGATTTAGAGTCGTTTTAAAAATGACAACCCTTTTAATCCGTTATTTATATTCATATATTGGAATCCTATGCATTTTTATTTTATATCGACCTTCCAATGCTAAGGGTTTAGACCAATAAGAGCAATAAGCGAACTTAAATGTAGATATTATGTAAATTGTTTTTTTTTTATGTAAATAAATCCATATCCACACGAGTATATACGGCACATAAGTGAATGGAGATGAGGATAAGTTAAAGTTAAGCTGATATTGATGAAATGCTGTTGCTGCTGCTGCTGCGAATGTGTGGCGAATGCAGTGGCGATTAGATTTCAATGATTTTCGTTTTTTTTTTTTTCAATTTTTATTTTTAATTTTTTATTTATTTATTTAATTTTTTTTTTATTTTATTTTTTATTTATTATTACTATTATTATTATTATTATTATTTTTTTTTTTTATGTCGCATTTACTATACAATCGTCCCGATCAGTATGCAATCGGATTCATGAATAATTTGTTTATAAGCGATATTATTATATTATAATATATGTGCACATTAAAAAGCATAACCTATGAAATCGCATTGAAGACTTTGCACATACATACATAAATATATTACACAATCAAAGAAAAATTACATAAAGCTTGAAGGCTTTGATAGAAGTTAAAATAGAAACAAAAAAAAAAAAAAAAAAATATATATATAGTAAAAGAGTTGACCTGAGGTGCCAGTCAATACGTAAAATTTACAATGTTTGCGTTTAAAGATGCTTTTTATTGTATACCCACCACCAACGCAGAAAGTATACACTTTATCAGTTCAGTTCAGTGCAGTAAGTAAAGCTCAGTAAGTAGTAGATATGAACAAGTTATAAGCGTTATAATCAATCGTCTTGTTAATCATAAATCTTTGTTCTCTTCTTGTCTTAAAATCATAAAAAAGTTGCGATCTAAAGCGGAAGCGGAAGCGGAAGTAATTCATATGCATTTAATTAATTGCCTTTGCTTATCGAATTGAAAGAATTAAGGACAATTCGATCAAAAGCTCATTTCAGTTGAAGATACAAAAAAAATTTCCTAAAAAAAAAAAAACCGGATAATGCATATAAGTAAGCATCAATCTGAGATTGTCTTTGTAAGCCGTGATTTCATCTTATTTGCGGAAAACCCGATCAGCATACTAAGCGACTTTCCTAAGCAACTTTACTTTAGATGGTGGGTATTGAAATGATTCGTTAAAAAGAAACGAATATTATTTTCTTACTTGTTCAAATTTTAGCGAAAAAAATTGATTTCATGATTTTTTTCATTTCTAACACTTTTTCTTTACCTCCGGTACCGAAAGGTTGATAGAACGGCGGCTTATACGGGAAAGTGGCATCTGGTGAGATCGAGTATACTTGTCCTTTTATTTTAAATCGTTTTTATTTTGTGGGGTTGTTATGTGCGCATTATTAACCAACAACAACAAAACAATACAACAACATATATTAAATTAATTATTTTCGTTCAGGGCAATTTATCGATTCATAAGAAAATTTTTTAAATAAAATTCCCTCTTAATTGATATAATCAGTAAAACAAAAAAAAAAATAAATAAATAAATAAAAATACATAAATACTTACTTACATACATATATACATACATATATATAAATATATATATATTTAAATATATGTATACATATATATATAAATATATGTATATTTAAATATATATATATTTATATATATATATACGTACATACATACATACAAATGTCACATAATACATGACATAATGCAGGTTACTCTATACGTAGCAAAAAGATTTATGCATCTTGCGATAGCAACATACACTAGAGGAAGTTTTGTGGCAGCTTTAATTTATCCATCCATTGCGCTCCTTCATATGTACCGTTTTCAGTACACTTTAGCAAGCATTTATGCCCAAACGTCAACTTTTTAAATGAGGAACATTACATTTTAAAAATACGCGCACTGATAGTGCTGTACGCGACGATAAATTGTCATTGAATATATCTGTCGTTACTTAGCTTTTCTTCGCTTCATTCTTTTAATATTTAGTAAATAGATGACAAATACATTTTTTTGCTTGAATATTTATAATAAAATAAAAAAAAAATATTTATTCGTAGTTACTAAATTTGCATTTCGTGTACCGAAAAGGATACACGCGCCATAAAAACGGCATCTTGGTAGGAAACGTGCCAAGAATTACATAATCACAACACTAGCCAAATAGGTAAGAATCGCGACTATTAAGTCCCTGAGCTCAAGTCTCAATGTTGGTTAAAGTTTAGTTTGTCCATAGCAATAGCGAGAGCTTCGTGTATCGAAAAGGATACACGCGACATAAAAACGGCATCTTGGTAGGAAACGTGCCAAGAATTACATAATCACAAGACTAGCCAAATAGGTAAGAATCGCGACTATTAAGTCACTGAGCTCAAGTCTTAATGTTGGTTAAAGTTTAGTTCGTCCATAGCAATAGCGAGTGCTTAGAGTCGGCAAAAGCGTAAAACTTGACAATCGGACACACTACCGCTAGTTTACGTCTAACTCTCTATTTTTTTTCTCTGTGCTCACTTCTTGTCCGAAAATTTCTCCTACTACTTTGCTAGTCAGTTCGTACTTGTCTGAAATTTAACTAAATGTTAAGCACAATTATACAGTGCGCAAATAATCCCAATTAGGTTAAGTGGCATACCAATGATTAGCTATGAAGCGATTGTTTATTTTCTTTATGAATGATAAAAGAAAATCATCGAATTCGAAAAAACTTGGAAAAGTTACCAAACTAACTGTATGTGACAACAACAAGAGACAAAAACAAAGTAATGGAGTATCTGAAACTATAGAAAAGGACAGAAAGATAAATACATTTAACTTAATTTTATTCGTTTACGTTCATCGCAATGTTATATACATCGAATCAAATCCATAGATATTGCATATGGAAAACTCAAGCTAATGTGATTAAAAACTTTTCTCATCCAATTCATGGCCTATACATTTTTGATTTCGTTGTTGCTTTAATTGATCAATAAATAATATGGTCATTTTTTCCCAGTAAAATATAATGCTTTATAAGCGTGGAAAATTTACTTATATCATAATCATAAATTATATATGTATGCATAACAAATATGCAAATATTACTTAATGCTATTTGTTATGCATTACTTTTTAGGAAAATATGCGGAAATTTCGGCCAAACATAAATTGTATCTAAATTGCGGACGAATTTGTTTAAGTGAAAAGAAAATGCATTGATATGTAATAGTTTGGTGTGAAATGAGGCGAATTTTTCATTTGCTCTTCGGATGTACTTCAAATCTACTATGATATCATGATACTGCTGCCTTTGACATCTAAGCAGTGTATTTATGATTAATGATGTATATAAATACAAATGCATTATGTAAGTTTTCATTTAAGAGAGAGAGAGAGAGTGAGAGAGAGATCTCCCGAGCATTACATTTAATTCCATTGAATTTAATGTTTTGCATCTAACTGCTTCGTATCGCATTGTTTGCTATCAATCAAATATATCTTTAGTATAGAGTTCTAACCATCTTACGCGATATGATGCAAAAAATGCAGATTTTTTTTTATTATTTCCCAAAAGCAATAAAAGTAGCTAAACTAAGCCAATCGTATTTTGTAAACTAATGGTCGTAATGTCATGACATTATCATATATTTTGTTTGAAAATAGGCTCTATCTGGCCACGATATGTTTTCGTTATCTTATGATCGTATTGAGTGATATATGATATATACATATCGCTGATCTTCCAAACGTTCGTGCACCTCATGCTTTTCGCTTGTTTATCTGTACGCTTTTACCATCTCTTTTTCTTTCTATGCAGCTTTATTACACCCTACACAGTAAGGTGGTCTAAAGAGGTATACGAAGTGTATGCGGACATATGCAATATCCAGAGCAACTTAAGATAGTCTTGAGATAGACCTTTTATTATAATAACCATTTCAGTGTCATATGCTGATCTACGATCATACACCTTACGATCCGTCTGATGCTAGTCTATTTTGCAAGTATTTGTGCTTGACCTACAGGTGCTTATGTAAATACGTCGACTAGACTACTAGAAGCCCTTTAAGCCAAAGGAGTAACAACAGCACAAGTACAAGTACTTTAAGCAATTGATCAAGATCGCGAGCTACCAACGACATCATATTTGGGTCACATGATGCGAGACCGAAAAAAGAACCGAGGAAGGGAGCGAAGAAAATCGCGGTAAAGATAGCAAAACAAGCATCTTGGACGGGCATAAGAGCTGTTTTATGGAATTGCCAGCAACCTAGAATAATAAAACTTAATATATATATATATATATATACATACTTATACATACATACTATTATACATGATTATGAATGTTTAAATGTGTATTATGTAAATCATTTTAAAGTTTTATATAAAAGAAGAGAGTTGTATGATCGCTAACGTCCGATATCGGATAGACATATCGGTGCGAAATGTAACCTTGATATATCTGCAATAAAATAAGCATTGAAAGGATACGCCGACGATTTGTCTTGTATAGTATAAATGTTGGGAGCAGTGTTGTGAGTGGGCGGAGGGGGGGGGGGGGGCTGCGAGCGTCCCCCCCCTGTGTGAACAAGCTTGGCATGTAATTTTAATATATTTAAATGACGTGGTAGATATATTCGATTCATCTCAAATACTTTCTTTCAATATTGTAATTGGCCTTCAATTTTATTAGTAGATCCATAAATTATTGATTATTACACAGTTTTTTTTTTTTTTTTTTTTTTTTTTTTTTTTTGTTTTGCCTTACATGCACTTTCAAATCACTACATTTACTATACTATACGAAGAGATACACAGCCAATCACACACATATACACACGTACATAGAGAAGAACATATAAAAATTTAGAAAGAGAGAGGACATGCATTTTTATCGAAATTCATTTCCAAATCCTTTTATTCATTTAACATTAACTGTGTTGGTGTCTATTTTTTTTGGTTTTTTTTTTTCTGTTTTTTTTTTTTTTTAATAGAAAAACTTTGAGAGATGGCTATGTATTCGATTTATAATTAAAAGTCAATTTTCTATATAATCAGCTTCTTTTGTTTTTGTTTTTTTTTTTTTTGCTTTATAATATGAATTGTTTAATCCTTTGGCGGCTATTTACTTTGAGAAACGAGTAACGAAATGATGCGAAATATTTGAAATAATGCTTAAAATTAACCATTGTAAGATCTACCATGACATATATAACTTAAGGATTTCATTTGAATACCAACAAAATATTTATATAATACGTTTACAAATGCTGAGAGAGGGAGAGAAAATAACATAAATTATGTAATAAACAAACAAACCAAAGAAATAATAATAAAAAAAAAAAAAAAACAAAATACACAAAAATTCAAAATTCAATATATTTAGCATATGTTTAAAAAATAAAAACAAAAACAAAAATAAAAATAAACAAAAAAAAAAAAGTGTTAAAGTCCTCTTACCTTGCCAATACCAGCTGCCCGGTGCACCAATGTATAAACGATCGCCTCTCTACGTAGACAAAAGGAAAGCAACAAAAAACATATCAGCAACAAATAAATAAAAAAATCACACATTTGTGCCGCGGAACGCGAATTGTTTTAAATTTTCTCTTCGTCTTCTGTTCTTGTTCGTTGTCTTTTAACACTTGAAATCGTTCAATCGTTTCATGTTTTGAATACAATGGATTTTTGAAATAGAATTTTGTGGCCATTTTCTGTAAGTGTTAATGTGCGCAGAAAAGCACAAAAAAAAAAAAAAATAAAAAAAACAGACTCAAAGAATTATACATGCTTAGCACATTGCCGTCTTTAACTTTTTTTCGCTTACTTTTTTTTTTTTTTTTTTTTTTTTTTGTCTTTATTTTCATTTCATTTAAATAGAAAGAAAATATCTTTCGAAAACCAAAAAAAAAAAAAAAAATAAGAAGAATTGGATTTTTCAACTTTCCTGAAGTAGAACCCGAACGTGTTATGTTTGCATAAACTTTGTTCAAGTTCTGCTAAAATATTTGATTTTCGTAATTTTTTTTGTTTTTTCTCCAATACTTACACTACTACAAACAGCACTAAAGCCCGCTTGACAAAATCCCTGTCGATGATAGCCAAAGTTATCTGAAATATAAGAGAGAGAGAGAGAAAAAAAAAAGAAGAATTTATTACGCAATCGAAGCAACAAAGAAAGCAAACGACGAACGTCTTAAAGCGTTTAAGGCTTCGGAAAAATCCTATCGCAGGTCCAATAAATCATTCATTTTTTCTATGGTGTCTTCTAACTTGTAACTAGAAGCGCTTTCATTTTGAAGCTAGAATTTAGTAAAATGAATACTCTTTGACAGTTGCCGATGGACTTGGAGATCGCTTTTATTGGTTTTCGATTTGGACTTGCCACGAACGATAGGTGAAAATTTGATCTTAAATTCGTTCGTTTATTGTCCGTGTACGATCCTTAAATGCTTTCAAGAGAACATTGGCCTTATTTTCGAGCACCTGAACACGTGACCATCGCAAAGGTTAGTGATAGAGCAAAGTGATCATATGAATAGTCTCTAGTTCTTTCCATGCGTCTGACTTATACTAATGTAACTATGTATACTGGCCTACGGCATTGCTAGCTAATAAATTTAAATGATTAAAAAAGAATAATTTCGGAGAACGTTTCGAACCCATAAGCAAGCAACGTAAGCAATTGACAATCGAATCCAGCCATTCATATTAATGGAAAATATTCATGCATTTGGTGGATGACGCAATTGATCGTTACTTACGTAGGTAAAGCCCAATCAATTTACGGTCTATTGCACCAAGACTCGGAGAACCTGGGTCTCCCGGTTGAGTACCGGTCGCCCTAACCTCTAGACCACGCCATAGCCATATGAGTTTATGGCAATTAGTCTTAAGTGTTTAAACGAAAGCAACGAAGAAGAAGAAGAAGATGTAATTTCAACTCTGAAATGCTATCGTGTGATTTGTGGAAAACAATCAGACATTCGCCATCGTATTGTGACAATTCTGAGAGAGAGTGTCCAAACCCTTAAAACTTTTTCCAAGTTTGCTTACAACTTAAACGTGTAAAAGTGTGGAAAAATCGTGTGAAAAAAATTTGCAAGATGAAAAACTTATGTCTTCTATCTTTTCTACTATCTTCTATAAAACCCACCGAGCAGTTGGTGAAGAAGAAAGGGTTTTTCATGCAAATACTTTCGCGAAATTAATCGTGACCAAAATGAGATCCCAGCCGTCTGTACTGCCTCGTACGATATAATAAAATCTAAAGCGAGAAATTTTATCTTAAAAACGAACCCAATAGGGAATATAGTAAATACCTGAGAGAGAATTAAAATGAATTATCGCGATCTATGGTCTAAGATAGGCTAATTGTACTTGTACAAAACGGTTCCGTATAGCGCAGTTTATTTTTTATTAAGGTATGGCTGCCTTCAAAATTTTTATTTCATTAACTATGAAAACCGTAAAAAAACTTTTTTCACTCCCACGTCCTTTAAGATTTGAAAAAAGTAAAAAAAAAAAAAAAAATTGTAATTTTAGAATCGTTAATAAAAATATTATATTTCAGTAGGTAATGAAAGCTATGTCTTCTCTTTTCATTACAGTACAATGAAATGAATCCTTAAAAGTGAAAATCATAAAATTCTTATTCAAATCACTGCCACACATACATTTGAACATATATATGCATATATATATATATGTGTATAATAAAGGCGAGTGTGTGCATGTTTCTACCTTCTGTTTAATATGATATTTCTGAATGAAATGTTCAGAACAAAAAGCAAGTAGATATACAAAAAAAAAAGAAAAATAATGAAAAAAAATAATGAAAAAAAATAAAAAAACAAAAAAAAAAAAACGAAAAAAAAAATTACAATTTCCTCCGCTTTAAGAGAAATGAAAACACAGACACGGCATACAAGAAATGTTTATGCGTTTTATTTATAAAAATCTGTGAAAAATTGTTAAGTTAAAGTTAATGGTTTGCTACCGTGTGTGTCGCACGAGATACATATATACTATTTGCATATATTTGTTTGTTTGTATATATGTATAGATATTTAAATTAAAAATAGTTTCTCTATATGCATGGGTTACGTATCTTTGCCGTATAGCATGATATTATGTATGTAGAGAGTCTGGCGCAAAGAGTTAATAATAACAGCATATTCGATGAGTTCGTGTGTTATGTAAATGCAGACTGAATTGGGAAACAAATGCCATCTGCTGGACACTTGTAGTTAATAAAATGTATTTTACATATGTATACTCATATTGAGATGAACAACTTCCATGTAAATATACAATATACAATATACAATATATATATATATATATATATAGATATGAAAACATGGGAGCGTGCCTAATGAAATGCACATGTGTGCCTCTATGGATTTATATGATTGCACCCAATACAGTAAGCGTATATACGTCAAATATTACATAGTCGAGAAAGTATTAAGCCTTATAAGATAGACCCAGAGAACGAGAACGACAAAGAGAGAGATATTATCTTAATCTCAGATAAGAAATTATATGAATATTAGGAATGTTAGGGTTAGGAAAGGCTAAAAATGTTGTCATTTTCAGCAGATCGAAAAAGTATCAAGCCTTATAAGAAAGAAATAGAATAGAAATAGAAAGAAAGAAAGAAAGAAAGAGCGAGACAGAAAGAGCGAGACAAAGAGAGAGAGAGCGAGACAGAGAGAGAGAGAGAGAGAGAGAGAGAGAGAGAGAGAGAGAGAGAGAGACAATCTGATAATCTTAATGTCAAATTGAGTATAAATTAAATTGATCGATTTTGGGAGCGCTCAAAACTTTCTCATTAACCGGATACAAATTTTTTTTTTTTTAATAATGATATAAATCAAATCATAAAACAAACTGCACAGTTATAAGTTTAATAAAAATTTTTAAAAAATAATTAATAAGAAGAAAGGAGGAAGGAAAAAAAAAGAAAATGCTTTTAAATACCTTTCCCGTGGGTTGGATGGTACACGACGTTAGTGATTCTTGAATGCATTCCAACGTATCTCAGGGCAATAAATACCAAGTTAACGCACAAAATTGTTTTATACTTAAATGTCGCCGTTGCCGTATTGCTATTGCTATTGCAGTTGCTGTTGCTCTTTGCTGTTGCTGTTACTGTTACCGTTGATGTTGATATTTTGTTCGTCGTTGTTGTTGCTGTTTTGCTTTGTTTTATTTTTGCTTTTTTTGTTTTTTTTTGTTTTTTTATTTTTCCTTTGCGGTGCATTGTTGCGTTTCTTTTTAAATGGTAAAGTATTTTATATACAAATATAACCTAATGCACATGTTCGTCTGTCTCTTTGACAGTCGGTCCGTTGTTCTTTAGATATTCGTTGTGTATGAGCAGTGGATAAAAGCGGTAACAGTGTGTAATGTAATGTCACAACTAATTGAAATTCTACACGGGGGCGATTTTATTATGAGAATTACTCGATTCTTAAAGGTTTTGTTTTTATTTACAGAAAAAAATAAATAAACGCAAGCAGAAAGACACACTAAGAAAAAGCAAAAAAGGTTTGAAAACCAAGAAGCTTAGAGAATATGAAAAGAAAAAAAAGGAAGAAAGAAAACAAAACAATTGTACACACAAAACCTCCACCATTTATATATAATTTATAGTGAAAATTAAATTAATTCATTTAACTGTAGTCGAATCTCGCACACACCACTCATTTTATCACACTTGAAATGACGGAAGCTTATCAGTATGGTATTGTCCGACTCAAATTTTCATTTCCTTTTCCTTCCGTACAATACCGGTCAAGGACCGGTCGACTTCTTTCGTTACTACCGCTATTACAATGTCATGGTGAAAATGATTGATTCGATATCGCGTGATATTTAGCCCTTTCAAGCTTCAAAGTCATTCATTACAAATAGTAATGAATGACTTTACCCAACCACTTAAATGAGTTCCTTCCTTCCGTTAATCGCCTTGCCCGACCTCGGAACATACTACCTGTCATACGAGTCTTTCCTACCCTTCCCGAGGAAAGTTAATAAATGCTATTCATCATTTCTTCCTATAAAACATCATCAAAGTGGCCGTTCATCGGCATATAGAAGACATCGATTGATTGGCTGATCATATGCAAAAAAAAAAAAAAAGTTAAAAGAACTTCGCTTCGGCATGCATGCGTATGTGTATGAAATTTTCATTTTTACTTAGATCCATCAAGTCGTCATTTAAACCCGATTAGATGGGAACTAACCGTAAGGAAAATTGTTATTTTCTGTTTGGTCCAAGCGTTTTTGACTAGCGGACCTCACATAAGTTTTTAATCTCTTGAATAACTAAGAAAATGTTCAAAATTTCCATTATACATATGTATATATATGTACATCTATGAAGAGATTTTGATCTGCTTAAGAAACTCAACTAACTTACCTCTTACAGCGTCTATTGAAGCAAGCCCATCAATATTACTTTTTATCTAAACAATTTCATGGCTATGCAGATATCCAAAATTACATTATTATAATATGTAGAAAGTGTTGATAATAGCTTCCCAAAAAAGCTTCCCAAAATCTCTAGCTCCATGCTGCAATTTTCATAGGAAACGTGATTTTCATGGAATTCTCTTAATATAAACTTTGCGGAATTCTAATGAGTTCTGTAAGATGATGGAATTATATATGGAGTCCCAAGCCAATATGGACGTATAAGTCTCCTCCATCCATATTCTCCCATTTTCTTTCCTTGAAAGGCAAAGTATGGTTGCTCTATGTGACAACAGTACATGTTCGCTTGTAATAAACGAACGTCCTTTCATTGTCGAATGCATTAAGCGCTCATCAAATAGTCTTTGCAACAAACTATCGAACTTTTTGCTCATTTCGCTTGCGATCTTTTTCGCATTTCGTTTAGTATTTTTCATCACTCGATGAATTTATTATACAATTTTCTTTAGATTCGTTGACAGGAATTCGACGGGATAAGCACTTGAGGATTCTGTTTATGTTAGTAGCAAACCTCTCAAGGATTGTTACCTGAATTTTCCACATCTCCTTTCGGTAATTAATGCTTAAAATATCAAGATCGCTTGAATACTAGTCTGATTTGATTACTTTTAATGCAAGTGATCGCTTGCCGCGAGAAGCTTTTTGAACATTTGAAATGAAATCAATTGAAGCGACCTGCGTCGTTCGGCTTCGCATCTTCGTTTTATCTTAGTTAGAAATAACATGAAATTCTAGACGCACTTTGCCAAAGTCTTATACATTTACCTTAAGGAAGTTGCAAAAAGTTGGCTTATATTCATACCTCCGATCAGTATAACTTCAATGCTACTAATCTTTAGTGGTATTTGAAAAATCAGTTTCGGCCTTAGCACGCCTATCATTACAACTTATGTTGTCTATATTGTATAAAATCCAGATCGGACTTGACATCTTCCACAATTTGATAGACTTACCTACTTACTTGAAGCACCTGATGTAAAAACCAGATCGGAGCTGATTTTTTTCTAAAATTTCTAGAATTTAAAGTGGATTTTTCTAGAATCGAGCTTCATATCTTTTATAATTTGATAGACTTATCTACTTACTTGAAGCACCTGATGTAAAAACCAGGTCGTTAAGCTCCTTACTTCGCCCACTTGATACAAGTGCCAAAGATCATAATTTTTTAAAGCGAATTTCAATTTTTACTTTTTGGGAGAGCTACTATCTTTTTCAAATTTGAATGACATAAGTTTGCTATAAAATTCTTCCTAGAATTGTAGTATTGTAGATGCTATAGCAGAATCAATAAGAAGACGAAAAAAAAAAAAAAAACAAGCAAACATTGATATATGGCATAATCCCATGTCGATAAAAAAAAATATATTATATATATTAAGTAGTCCTTTAAAGAATACTGTACTCGTTGCGAGTACAGGATTTCGAGTGACCCCTCTCTCGGACGTAGGCGCAAGTGCACAAAGTGTGCAATAAAAAAAAAAAAAAAGGAAAAAAGAAAACGATCTCGATACTCGTAATAAATAATTTCAAGTATAGAGCAGAGAAAGAAAATTATTTCAACTAAAATGCTAACGATTTTTGGACGAAAATGTTGTGCGGCTACCGGTTATGCGTCAGTGCTCCGTTTGCTCCTGAATTCTGTATGTCAAAAATTCACATGAAATGATTAAAATGAAATAAATCATCGACGAAAGGTGAGGAGGCATTTCTCTCCGATATCGACAAACATTATGCTGAACATAACATAACCGCTGGGAATGCGTTTCAATACGAAAAAAACATTATTTAAAATTTGTTTTTTTTTTTTTCATGTGGTCGGTCGGTCGATCGCGCTCGCTACCTCTTCGTTTTCTTTTATTTTAATCTGTTCTCTTGTAAGCCTAACACAGGCAATGGGAATGAATGTATATTTCTATATACGTGCTACATACGTGCAGTCGTTTAGATGGCGGGTCGGTCGATGAGACGGTCGACGGATTGGTCTGTCAAGCATGTCTTCTTAGTTGTGGTGCTTTGTAGCCGTTGCTTGAAGCAACTCGTAAAGTCGTCAAAAGCGTCTCGAGCGAAAAACAAGTCATTGTTTCTTTTGTTTTTGTTATTGTTGTCGTTTATTCTGTTTGTATAAACCTTCTGCGGCTTCCTTGGTTGCCAATGTTTAAATTGAAACACTTCGGAGACAAATTGTTATCGTTTAATTTGATCTGGCGCACGATCATTGTATGGTATATGTATTTATGTTTGTTTGTTTGTTTGTTTATGTATGCATGTATGTTAGTGTTTACGTGTGCGCGCGCGCGCTTATGCCTATATGTATGTATGTATGTATGCATGCATGTGTATGTACGTGTGTATGTTTAGTAAGTTTTTCTCCTTTTATGTTATATATATATGTATATATATATATATATATATATATATATACTTAACTTTTTCGTTTTCTTAGCAAACCAACCAGTAAAAGGATTTCGCTGTTCAGCCCTTTTTCTATGCACTTTTCGCAACATGTGCTGCCTTGTGTGTTTGCCTCGTCGTTTGTCGTTTGTCGTTTTTTCTTTTTGCTTTTTTTTTTTTGTTGGTTTGTTGCTTTATTATATGTGTTTTCCTTAAATGTTTTAATTCCATTGAGAGCAATTATCCTTATATGGTTTCATAAAAGGCCAATAGGAATGATTTACAAATTACTTTTATGTTCAGATCGCTTGTTTTTGCTGGACTGCATGGTTAAATTCAATAAATACTTTGCACCGATTTCAACTAAATAGTCACGTCTAGCGGTAACAATGTAAAAACTTTTACAACACAACTGCAATAGAAATTGATGACATATTTCGTTTTTTTCTGTTTTTTCTGCTTTTTTTTTTTTTTTGTTTTCATTTTTCATCTTCTTTATCTTCTTGTCACCACCGAAGGTTGGGGTATATACATTGTTTGTCAAAACGTTTACAACACCCAGAAGAAAATATCAGAGATTCTTTATATGTATATATATTCTTGATCATTATCTAATTTTGAATCGATTCGACTATGTCCGTCTGTTCATCTAACTGCCTGTGCAATATCTATGGCCACATGAATGAAGCTATCCAAAGCGATGGGCTTCATGTTCGACAAAAACATTGTAATTCTTACACACAAGTTGGTATTGGAAGTGGGCAAAATCGGCCGAAAGATATATCTATAGAACGATGTAAACTAGGAAGGCCTGTGTTTTCAAAAACAAAAAAATCGTTTCTTTCCTCATAACTCATAAACTACTTTTGTAAACACTTGAACACTCTATTTAAAGATAACAGTGTCGGGTGTTCAAGATTCGGCCGTAATCGAATAAAACTTTTTTAAATGTTTTTTTTTTTTTAATTTGCGCCATCCGATAAAGGAGTATATTAATTTTTTCGCTCCGCTTGTAACATTAAGAAATTTACACTTCAGAAACATTCTAAATTATATATGAAGATATGTGTAAATATATACATTATATATATATATATATATATATATACATAAAAAATTTTGTCACTGTTAGACTCGAGTCATTAGATCGATTGTTTCTTTGGTCTTTCTTTGAATTCGCAATATATCAAATATGCCATATAACATATATTGTCCAAAAATCCACATTACATAGGAACCGATATATTCAAACTATTTTCAATAGCATTCGATTTTAGGCCTAAATATGTGAATATAATAAATTATATGAAAATGTCTCGTTTATTGCGATCATCTATATTTAATACAAGAATATATGCAGGGATATCGGATGGACAGACGGACAGATAAAATTAAATTGATTTAGGAAACGATTCCGAAACCGATAATATACTACAAGTTGCGTCTAATTCAAATCGGTCTGTGAATTATTTACATCGGCACGATTAAGTCGTGTAGCGTAGCGAAAATATGTCCACAGTGCTTGAGACCAAAGTTACTGAAATAATCGACGATTTCACAGTCTATTTATCAGTAACTAATGATCTGAAGTAGGGCTCAAGTTTCTGTCCAAGTATTGGACTAGAAGCAAATGCGTAAATTTTCCAGCAATCGACTTTTTTTCTCCATAACTAAATTTGATATAATATGTAAACGCATTTTTTGCTTCGCTGCTTATAACTGTACCGTCTTGGGTACGCGGTAAAAAAAGTTTAATAACTTTGAGTATATACTATTTTGTATTTCAGCGTCTAAAGAAAACGGTACACGCGGCAGACAACTGATTAATCAAATTATAGGACATATGTAGGTTCGATTCAAGTCAAAGTCACTTCTTAACTGCTGCTTGTTCGAATTCTATACATCGTAAACAGTGTGGTATACTATTCTAAAAAGCTGGAATACTATGACAAAATTAATTTTTTTGAGAATCTGTTGTGATTCCTCATCTATTTTACTCATAAGGTATTCAAAAGTCGACGTTATAGATATATCATTGTTTACTTCTCATACGAACACTTATAAGAGATGAGTTGTAGAAAAATAGCTGCCAAATTTCTGGACCAATTTTCACTGTAAAATATGATTTTAATACGATGATGGAACACGTTGCCGTACGAAGGCTCATCACTCGTAGAAACGATTATGTGGCAGTCGATTGTAGATTGGTGAATTGGTCTGTCCAATCCAAATTTTTCACGACGATAAGTAGCAGTTTATGCCAACAGCTGTTAACAATCGAAAACGACTTCTCAACGCAAGACGTTGCGTGGATTTACGTATAAAATATATATAATCCCATCTAGTGCTTCTGCAACGATTTCTTAAAAATCGGGAAAAGATTGAATAAAAAACTAGCACATGGATATAGAAACTATGCACACAAGCATATAGAAACCATCAAGAGTAACATTTGTAGACAGTTAACCTGAAGCTGTCATAATTATGTTAATCATTTTCTTAGAGTACATGTTAATCTTCCCTCCTGATTACATCATCACTTGATGACGCACTTGAATGGTCGCTGATGCAGACGAGTCCTTGCAATTAAATTCAGAGTTTCTTCTCAAAAATCTCTTTCAATTGAATCTTGGAAACTTCCCCTCCTCTCGTATTTTTGTGAATGATCGATTGCTCTACTGTCAAGATTACTTCAGGATGCATCCTGCTTATGAGTTTCTAAACGTTAAACGACATAAAATGTTATCATATCCTTAACTATCGGCGAGGATGCAAAAAATGTAAAATCTATAACATCGTTACGCAGAGCAGATAGTCAAAATCTTTATGTCTCGTAGTCCGTTGTTATTTAAAGAATAATGTACTCTGTAATGTCCTTTTTTCTATTCAAAGGCATACCTTGAGAGCGGAATTGTCACAATACGATGGCGAATGTCACACGATACAATTTCAGAGTTGAAATTACATCTTCTTCTTCTTCTTTGCTTTCGTTTAAACACTTAGGAGTAATTGCCATAAACTCATATAGCGATGGCATGGTCCAGAGGTTAGGGCGATCGGTACTTAGGCGGGAGACCCAAGTCCTTCGAGTCTTGGTGCGAAAGACCGTAAATGGACATACTCAGGATATGCAAAGGGTATGAAATAAACAAGTCTTCACAGAAATCGATTCAATTGTTTCAGTATCTTGCACTGCCTCTCAATCTCGTTGTCAAAATTGCGATTAAAACCTTAACGCAGAACCCCAGAAGAACAAATTTTTGATCACTTTTGCTGGGTTAGCACACAAAATCGCAATATACAAAGTAAAGACTCAAAATCGTATATTTGGTTAAAACGGTGTACTGGTCGCGTGTCTCTCAATACCAATCTGTACTCAGGAATTTCCAACATTTCTGGACAATTTGTAGTCGACATCTGCATTTTTCCGAGCAGGAGAATATTAACCACTTGCATTGTATAGACAGGCAGACAGAGGGACAGACACATATTTCTAGTTCTAGAATATATTTTATGGAGAATACCGTACAGTTTATAGATTTCCTGAAGCTTTCTACTAAATGTTGCAATCGTTTTGACAACATGACAGCGTCCTCATCCTTCGACGATGGGTATATATAAAAAAAAAATATCAATTTTCAATAATTCTCGACAAAGATCATTGGAAGACACTTCAATTGAATGTAAGAAATTTGAAAGAAATGGAATTATTTTTGCACCCCCTCCCACTTGGCCCCATAAGGCTTTTAAGGTTTTTAGTATTTTATGAAGAATATTAGTTCGGAGCTTTGACACGACATATAACTTTACCATGCTAAATTCGGACCATGTTGATCTATTTTTCGGATGTAAAGCTTCGCATGAGAAATAAACTATGCTAAGGCAAAAAGTTTAATTATCGAAATAGTGGCCTAATACGCTTATTGCTGCTTGACCACTGCCGACAGTAATGCTTACACATTTACACGGCCTTCATATATACGCTTATAATTTTTTATAAATACTAAATATCGATTTCAAGAGATTGCATTGCCCAACGAGGGCTATACTCACTTTACGAAACGTTTGCAAGACCCAGAAGGAAGTTTCAGAGACCTTGTAGGGCATATACATACATATATTATTGATCTGTATAAAATTCTAAATCAATTTAAGCACGTACGTCTGTCTGTCTGTCTGTCTGTCTGTCTGTCACTTTATCCGCCTGTCCGTCTGTGTAATCTCTGCATAATATTTATCAATTGGGCACCCACCAACGGCAATTTCAAATTCGGTATGTACTTTAACATGTTCGTCCATTTCTTGTTTGTCTGTCTATCCCAACTGTCCGCCCAACTATGTAGTATTCGCGATAAACTTTTTTCTGTTAGCGAAAATGAAGATATCCGCTAAAAATTTGGTAAAGAATTTGAAAATGAACCAAATCAATCGAAGGACACGCCTACAATACCCATACGTCTTTGGAGGAATAACTAAAAGCACATTTGCTTTCTTTCAAACTGCAACAGATGCACGATATAAATATCCATTTTCCACATTCTAAGAAAGCAAAAAAAGTCGGCCACGCCCATCAAAGATTATAGAATATGAAAGTTTAGTTTTTTCGTTGCTTTTTAAGTCTTTTTTAGGATGACGGTGATGGGTATAAAAGATTCGATCGCGGCCAAATATAATTTTCTGCGTTATTTTTCAACTTTTTAAGCAATGAGAAAAGGAACGCGTGCGAATTGCTGAAATATCCATTTTGGCTACCAAAAAATAAAAAAAAAATATATTATTGATAACTGTTTGATCTCAAATTAAGGAGCTGAGCTTGTAGCAATATTATGCACATCACTTTTAGCATTATCTTCCATAGGTGAAAACTAGTCATTAAGCATATCACGTATATTCGAGTTCCAAGCCATTAGCCTACATTTGATGGATGAAATATAAAAAAAAAACAAAAAAAATCTGGATTGTTAGGGCCAGCGCATGTAAAAATTGCATCTTCAAAGAGTTTCGTTTGGTTTTGTTTTTTTTTTTTTTTACTTATGAAACTATAAGGTTGAGTTAAAAATATTCCATGTTTCCGTAAGACGTTCATAATCGATTCTTTAATAATTGTAAATCATTTATAAATTAAATGAACAATAAATACTTACTTGTACGACATGGTGAAACCTCATTGAAATGCGTAAAATTTCTTGAGGTAAAACACGTACCAATAGGATCATGACGTAAGTTCTTAGTCGGTGTCATTGTATGGAAAACAAAGCGTGGAGCACAAGCCTGTGAAAAAACAAAAAAGAAAACATATATATGTATATATATATATATATGCATTTATGTATATATATTGTATATAGGAAAAAAAAAAAAAAAAAGCGAAGAGAAGAAATCAAAACTCGCGAATCAAACAATGAAATGAAGTTTATTTGAAAAAGAAAAAAGAAAAAAAAAAAAAAGGAAAAAAAGCAAAGAAATGAAATCGACGACGTACAATAATAAAAGTCCACAACAATAAAATGTTTTGAAAATATACTTGAAATTCAATAAATAAAAAAAAAAAATTAAAAACAAAAGAAAAATCTGCAATCACAACAACGACGATAAAGGTTGTGTGGCTTAAGAATAAAAATTGTAAAATACGAGTATCTTGTGAATATATCTGGACATGGGCAACAATGGCAATGGGGACCTGTCAGCCAAATATGGTCAGTTTGGTAACGCTTAGGTATGAACACAAATGCAAACAGAATGAAAGAAAACATTATTGTTGCTGCTGTTGTTGTTGTTGCTATTGTTGCCTTTTGTTTGTATATATTTGATTTTATTTATTTATTTTTTTTTTTTTTCCTCTTTTTTCTTTTTTTTTTTTTAGAAAAGTAAAATTCCTCAAATATATACTCTTTGCTGCAATTACTTTTACAAATTTATACAAAATCTATAGACGCGAACACACACACACACACA
>NW_023998414.1:7105293-7122772 GCF_014805625.2 Glossina fuscipes
TGTGTATGTGTGTGTGTGTGTGTTAAGTTTATATGCCTTTCTTAAATTCCAGTAAATTCTCAAGTAAATAATTCTTTTCCCTGCTGTTTGTGCCATTGGTTTTGCAATTTTTCCTAAAATCTAAAATCGGTGACAGAAATCATGATTCAACGTTCTCTCTTTAATATAAATCTCTGCTAAAACCATCAGTACTATGAAAGCCCAAGTCGAAGTCGGAAAATAAAATAAGTGAAAAAAAATTTTCAACAATTTTATTACAATCGATTCAAGTTAAAATCACGTTGACCATTTTTGGCAAATAATCGTTGCATATATAACCATAATTTTATAGATGTGTATGTCTCTCTGCCTCACTATTCCTTTCCCCTACATATATATTTATAACATAAAAAAAAAACACAAAAAAACCTAGAGATGGAAAGTCACGATATTATAATCGATTTCGATAGCTATTATCGATATTGAAGGCAAATGCCTTCAATTTCAAGCAAGAAATACATCCGTTCCTATGGTGAACTATGTTACAAGTACATAATATCATGCAGTTTCGTGTCGACAATCAAGGCAATAAGCTAAAGTGGTAAAAAGACAAAATGAATGAGCACAAATAGGTACAAGCGGGCGCGAGTGAGTACATGTGATCATTGTGCATAGACAGACGGAAAAAAGATAGGAATCAACATAAGCAGATGCAGATGGTCGCTTGATATAAATGCACACTCGCAAGGTCACGATTCAGCATGAATGGACGCAGACAGTAACGAAATAGCAGGGATCGTAACTTGGTATAGAAGGCCACGTATGGACTCGGAAAGGCATAAATGAGAGCGGATAGGTACATGGCACATGGCATAGATGGGCACAGATGGACTTGGGAGAGCATGAATAAGCCCAAGTAAGCACACACGGCCACGAATCAGTGCAAACGGGTACGCATGGGCATGGATGGGTGCGATTGGGCAAAAATAGCTCAGATACGCACGAAACATGACTAGGTAAAGCCTTGCCTGACTCTATTTTGAAAGAAACAAACAAAATTACCATTAAAATGATTTCTTTGCACTTTTACATATTCTCGAACGTGATGGTTCACGGCAAATAATATGCAAACAGTCTTGAAATATATGTACTGCCGTCAACGAGCTCTTGCCAATCAAATTTCAACCTCATGCAAAGAGAAATTGTTACGCATAAGTTTGTGGAAGATGGTGTTCTCTTCTAAGAATGCAGTAACGTTTCCAAGAAATCATCGAACATTATTGTCTACCCATTTACAAGTTCTCTTTCTTGAAACTCTTTCATTTAACTGTGAACGAGAATAAGCTTTGAAAGCATTTTCTTTACATCGAAGCTTTCGATCAATAATTTTGATTAAACTCTTTATCTTATATTTCATTATTCGTTTAATGCAATGTATTTTGCACTGTAGCATGCGCGATTATGAATAGTGAATAGTCTCCTGTCACTTGTAACGAAATGGAGAATTGTCGTGAAATGGTTTGAAACTAGCGGAGGGACGTTAATAGGCGGACATAATAAAAATCGAGAGTTAATTTGTAGAAAGTAATAAATATGTAGTGTCTCAGAGTCAGCACAGCTAAGCGGAAAAGAAAGTGGATAAGAAAGACGTTCTTTAAATTGCTCTGATTCTGATCGATATTTTTGATTATTGCGAACGAATGGAATTTTATAATCCTTTCGTAGCAATGGATAAATAATATAAGAAACGGGACTAAGTTAAGTTTTATCGAAAATTCCACTTGAAGAGATTACTTCTTTTTGTCCGAAAATATGATTTATATTTCATAAAAAGTCGGCGATTGGGTTTTTTTCTCCAAGAAATCAGCTGCTGGGCCATTAGTAAATACACTCGATATTAGAATCATTTCTTGTACTTTAGCTTTAAGTACCATGGACTGTTTTTAAAGCATGAGTACTATGACGGAAAATTTTATCTTGCAAGTACGAAGTCTCAAATCAATGGACACACATTCAAACAGCGGAAAGGTATATCTACATGTTGGAATACACGAAGAGTGATGAAGAATTTTAATCTTAAAATTCATTATTTGTAAGATTGCTATGAATGTTATGTAAATTAGCCTTCCCCGAGTCTGTTTGGTTTGAATGAATCATTGCTTCTTCTTCTTCCTTTGTTATCAATCCATTACTGAATATAAGCGATCTTATGCTTTTTTTTTTATAAGTCATGATATTATTGTGAATCAAAGTCCGAAAATATTTCTGGCCTCTTTACTTTCTGTACGATTTGGCCTATGGGCCTTGGTCCTGGTCCATTTCAAATATTACGTAACAACAACATTTGCATACTCACCATGCTTCTTTGGCCTTCGACACGGTCTATCACTACTAAGGACACGAGTTCATAATTTTCTTCATGTGCCATGCGTCCAAAACATGCAGTTTTTCTTTAGTACCTTAAGTTCTGAGTTTATCCGTCCCAGAATTTTAGCATTATATACGCGATCCGGCCATAAATCGCTTTCAGATCGTTCAATGTATTGATTAATCATTGCTCACCATATGTTATTCAATATTTTATCAATAATGTATCGTTTTAATTAAATTTGAAATATTAAATGTATAAGATAAATTCGGACTGAGACGAATTAAGATTCAAATAAAGACGCAGAAAGTTTTTCGCAAATGAAGAAACAGTTATAAACATAAATATTGACTACATTACATTGAATTGATTTTCGCTTAGGTTCCTCCATATATATTTACTATCCCTTAAATATAGAAATGCAAGCCTGCGACTTTAAACAATGAATTTTATCTTGTTTTAGCATATGCGCAGACTTCATAATCATCGTGATCTAGTTATCAAACGTGCGCGGATAAACAGGAAGCAGAACTGTAAAATAAATTTCAGATTACAGAAGGACATGTACATATATTTGTTTCAATTTTTTCTTTCTTAACTAAAATTATCGATAAATATTAAATTGTCATCTTTAGCGTCTTACACTTTGAATTGTTTTACCTTAAAAAAACCAAACCTGTGAACATTATTGTTGCTGATATGAAGTAGTAGTTGGCGAGGATATTGTTGTTCATTCAAGGAGAAAGAACAAGAGTAATGACAACAGCATCGCAACAACACACATATACAATAGCCTTTTTGAGAACAACAACTCAACAAGATTGGTAGTGATCGTGAACAATGCTATAAATGCCATTTTTGGTTCACTGAATATTAACTTTTTCACCTACAACTGCTTGAACACACGCACGCATTCACTATAGAAACTATAGAAACATATGTATGTACATAAAAATTTATGATACATAATCGTATGATAATTTAGATAAACAACATAGCATTTTGCATATATATGCATTTATTGGATCTGATTTAAAAATGTTCAGTCACTTAACCAAGATTTCTTTATTTACTTGCAAGACTTGCAAGGCAGAACAAAGCGAAATGAAAATGAAAAAAAGAAAAAAAAAAAAAAAAAATATGAAATAGAAAAAGAACAAAACACATATCGATTGCATGGTAACAGTGAGAATCGTGTCTTTTTGCAGGAGTATAAAAAACTCCATCCAATAAGTTGTTATGCTATTATAGCAGTTTTTCCTTCTTATTTTTTGTAAGGTGTTTTAAAAATTATATTTATAAATATATTAAATTTCTATGATTTAAGGCGAATTTTTGAAACCCGATTATAGACATAAACACACATATGTATTAAGTTTGGAAAAGTACAGCAGTCTCATCATCATTTGATTCAATTATCGTTATTTCAACAATATCATCCATCGTATCATATATATATATATATATATATATATATATATATATATATATATTTATAACTGTGTTTATCTGTGAAATGTTAAAAATTATTTGAAAATTATCTTGTCACGTTGCAGTCGACGTGCCGCTGCTGAAATCATTGTATTAAGGCCTCCCGCCACCATATTTGGCATATGCATGGCATATAAAAAACGAAAGAGGAAGAGAAAGAAATCAAACATTTGCTGACTTTTCGGATGACGTAAATTTAAGCCGTCTGTGATTATGTGCATCCGTTTATATTGTGTTTGCACTTAGATCATATAAATCCATTAGCAGTTTTGTTTCGTTTCTTTTCTTTATTTTTTTTATTTTTTTTTTATTTATTTATTTTTTTTTTGCTTCGCTTTTATTGAACATTCAATGACAGACAAGGAGCGCCATGTCAAAAGTCAATTCGTTTTAAAGTTGCTTTTGTCTTCTTTTAGCTTTTTTTTCTGCGATGCCGGCACACATTGATAGAAAAAGGTTGCGTCGTCGCGATCGTGTCATTGATTGTATTGCGAAATCAATAAATAAAAAATTTTCCAAAAATTATAATTAAAAGACGTTTTTCTTTACAAAATCAAAACAAACAAAAAAAAAAAAAAAAGGAATAATTTTTTAAAATCAAATATAAAACAGCAGGAGTTTGATTATTTCAATCACGACGATGAATTAATTTATGTCATTGCCTTATCCTTAGAACACTCGCAGAGCTGTCTTATGTTATAATAAATAATAAATAAGATTTTCCAAAGTATCTCAATACAAATAACTAACGGTATTTTTCCTTTATCAGGGAATAATGAAAGGCAAATGAATCTACAACAATCATGATCATGTTTGTGCGAATCATATTTACATTGACATGTCGTTTTGTCAACTTGTTGCTACTTGATAGCTGACTATAATGAGTTTGAATTTAAAAAATCAGAAAAAAAATCCACCCATCTTTCATTCTTTAATCATAGTGCGCACCTTTGGAACAATCTTCCAGCAAGTGCCTTTCCCGCCGTACCTGATGTTTCCACTTTTAGATCAAACGTACAAAAACACTCTTCCGTCCTTCCCATCCATTCCCCATCTGCAAAGCTTCTTGATTATCATTGTGCCTGCCCTTATAAAGGACATTCCCTGAGTGATTTGTTATATACATAAAAAAAAAAAAAAAAATTCCACTTCTTAATCGGTCCGTCCATTTTTATTCTCATTTATTTTACAAATGCTTACATTATCCAAATCTAATATTATTCGCATGACATCATTTTCTTTATTCCGAAAATCTTTTATTTATTAATAAGTAATTTACTTAAAGATTTTCTTTCTTTACATCAATCAAATTTATTATAAATGTTTTATTGAAAAAATTTATAAATAATTATTTTGCATATGCAACAAAATTTAAATTCTTTTATTTATAATTTTTTGAAGAAAAAAGTAAAAAAAAAACTATAGCGGATCACGGTCCCTATACCGCTTTATTCAATGCGAATAATTCGTATAACGAGGGTTCCAAATAGGGCGTTATATGGCAAGTGGTCGAAAAAGTGGTCTGATCTGAATCATTTTCAATAGCTTTCGTCGTTGGGACGAAACACCTTAGCGTACCTAAAAAAAATCCGCCTGTGTAGACGAGTGGGCAAGAGTCTCGACTAGCAACTCAATGGTTGTGGGTTCAAATTTCAACTGCGGTAGAGTTTTCAATAAAACCGAAAGTCGTAGGTGTTCGTGCTTTAAGACTTTAGTCTTTAAAATTATTCTCTGGCTAAATTTATAATAATAATAATAATAATAATAATGCTTAAAAAAATAAAATGGACCGGAAGACAGACGGACAGGCTGATAGACAAGCTCAACCCAACTCAAAAAGTAATTCTCACCTTTTCTTATATAAACACTTTCTGCATCGATTTGCGCTTGCCTACCCTACCGTTCGTCAGTCCGTCCAACTTGTATCTTTGTTTTCAATCTACAAGTCGATCGAAATCTAATACACCGACGTACCAATGTACCGACGTGACCAATACTTCAGATGGGATCACTTTTTTAACCACTTCCCATGCAATACTTTATTTTGAAAAACGTTATATGAACAACTGTTGGGTCATGTAGGGCATTTAATAGTAGTCCGTGGCGCACTATAATATTTTTATTTATTTTATATTCAGTTCATCAATTGACCACTACAAAGTAAAGTAAAGAGACATACAGTTATATTCTCTATATGCACCGCTTAGGGAAATTCAATTCAATTTTCTCAATGGAGTCCGACATAAGGCCATAATCATCGACTCAATATTGAATCAAAATTAACATTCTCTTCTAGTATTTCTGGAAGACGCTAATAATAACAAGCTCCTTCCCTCTCACTTCTCTTCGGGCCTATTCCATGAAATAACTCTAATTACTCCCTTCCACATTGACGAAACGAATCGATGATAGAGATACCACTATTCAATTACAATCGTTGGAGATTTGAATATATCTTTAACTTTGATAATTTATAAACACATTCATATAGCGATTCGGTATTCTAAAAAGTATTGAGCTGTGAATATTAAAGTGCCCATCATGTTTTGTTCATTAAATTTATACATTTTGTGATTCATATCAATCACACGCACAATATTTGCGCTTAACTAATGTAAGTCACACTGTTGGGCTTAATACATTTTCAGTTCATTTTCTATATCAATTTTTATTTATTGCTTTTTCTTTTTATAGAGTCTTGTCATTTTTTAGTTTTCGTAAATGCATCTGACACATGTTTTGTTTAAACTTATGACATTGATCGAAGCTTGACAATATGTTGTGACATTGAGCGACGCATTAAAGCGCTGAGTAGAAAAATCTGTCTCCAAAAAAAAAATAAAAAAATAAAAAAAATAAATAAATAAATAAAACCAAAGAAAAAGTAGAAGAAAAAGAATGGTCCGAAATGCATTCATTAAGATCAAGTTATGTAAATAAAATCTTAATAATTTCAAAAAAAAAAAAAAAAAAAAAACCTTAAATAAAATCTCAATATAATAATTTAACACTGGAACTACCGAGTACGTCATTTTTATTCCGTTTAATTTTCAATCAGAAAGCGTATATGTTCCAAGATTTTTTGGGGACTTTCTTACAAGCCTATAATCACTTTTTTCCTAGCTCTGGTCTACTTTTCAAAATGCTGACAACTTATATCTATTTCTACCGAAAAGGGTCACTTTGATCCCCTATTTTTGTCGTCTTGCCACAGTCGTAAAAATGATTATAATAATCTGAAATATGGCAAAGACATTTCTTGACCGATTAAGAATTTGAGGTTAAGAACTGGGTATGTGAGGTTTTTAAGGCAAGTTTTCTGAAATATCTTTACAGGATCGAAAATTTTAGACGAAAGTATAAAAAATGTCATCATTTTTTTGGAGGTTGTTTTAGTTTCTTATTTATGATGGGTATGTATGTAAGCAGATCACAACCATTTCCTTTGACATTGGATTTTTCATCCATCACGGAGTGTTTGTGCCAAACTTCAACTCTTTTCAGCTCACTTTTGATAGAAAAAGTTATAATATATGCAAATCGTCGATAGTTCTAGTGTTGAGAGAAAAAAGATAAACGGATTCTTAACGTAGAAGAACGAAAGTGAGAGATAGAGAACTAAAATAGGAACTTAAAAATAGAAAGGGAGAGCAAAAATGGCTAGATCGTCGTTTACGAAATATCAGAAAGTGACTGGATAACGGCAAATTAGTTTATCCCTTCGGCTTCGCCTTCGCGTTCGGGCCATAATATGCTATAAGTAATCGGTGGCTTTGCATGGTCTTAAATCATGGAGATACAAAATTGAGTACAATGAACCAACTGGACGCCTTGAAGATGTGATGTCACCGTAGAGTTCTAAAAATATCGGAAGCAGATCACAACTCCAATACGATGATAAGATGAGTAAACTCCGAGCGTGAGCTATTAAAGTGTATGCATGTCGAAGGGCGTACAAACGTGGCCAATGTCGTGATTGTGTAGTATTCGAAATTAGATATAGGCTAAGAACCGTAGACCAAATCGTACACACAGCAAGATGTCGAAAAGTTTTTTTTAACGATACTTAACAACACAACTTAGTACACAATAATGTCATGAATTGTAAAAAAAAGAAAAAAAAAACTTGTGTGAACACTTATATCGACTAATGGGTTGGTAGTTAGAAGGAGAAGAAAGAAGGAAATCTTAATATTTTCGAAAAAAAAGGAGCGAAAGGCTTACCATGAAAAAATTTTCAATTTTCTACGTAAAACGAGAAGAATTGCGTGGAAAGGCCCTGCTCGAGAATTTAAGGTTTAATCCTAGAAACGGATATTTATTTGATTTGTTGAAATTCATCTAAAATCAAATAAACGCTGATGCTAAGCCAAATTCTTAAGGGAGCACGATTTGCTTTTGAATAGATTCTATTGAATCTACATAGCACCTATATGGAAGAGCCCACGCAATAGAAGCATACTGAAGTGTCAGTCTGACTAAGCTCATATGTAGCTTTGGATTACCGTTTAATGAAACTTAGCATTGACCTAACTTTATTTAAAGAAAGCTCAGCCTGCAGATGAGAAGATAGTCTTTGAGTCAAAGGGAAACCCTATACGCATGAACGATTCTACATTTTTCCAATTTCTGTGAATCGATGAAATACTCAGAAGTGAATGAATTCTGCCTTGAGAATGAAAGCTAGTTTCACCATGAGGAACATCTATCGAAATCGTCGAAGTCAGGTTGAAGGAGATACGAGTGAAATTCCAAGGAAAAGGAAAAAAAAGATGATTTAACGTCGGCTTGGAGATCATTGATGTATGAGATGAATAAAAAGGCTCCTACGTGGTAGCTTTGATGTCCACCTGACATTACGGTGCATTCATCCGAGATGATCGGGTTGACAACAAGTAATTTAATAATAAAAAAAAACAAAAAAAAACACACACACATAAGTAAGAAAATTATAGTCGGTCGTGATCGAATTTACTATAGCCATCACCGTGATCCTAAAAAAAAAACAACAAATAAATTCAATTTTCATACGCTATAATATTAGGTGGGCGCGGCTGATTTTTTCTCTTTTCAGAATAAAACTTGAAATTTATATCGTGTTGCTGTTGTAGTTTATAAGTAACTAACAAAAAGCACCAGTACTTGTCGCATAGGCGTCTAGGGGTTGGAGGCGTGTCCTTTAAAAGTTTTAGATCGCTTCTTTTACAAATTTGTAGACGATATCTTCATTTTCACTAATGCGAGAATCTTTACTACAAATACTATATAGTTGGACAAACGGACAGACAAACAAACGGGCATGCTCAGAAGCATTGTGAGTTTGCAACTGGCCAAAAATTGATATACATTATGGGGTCTTTAGACCTTGTTTCTGCGCCTTATAAAGGTTTTGAAAAAAAAATTAAAATATCACTCACTATAAAATTGAAAAGGCGTGAGCGATTTTTTCCATTTCTTCAGAGATACTGCGGAATCGACCAGAGAATATCCCTTTAGATTGTTGTAGATTTATCTGCTATAGTTGATAAGTAATGACGAAAAAACCAAAGCTTTTTTATTTCTTTTGAAAAATAAAGGTTTTCTCAGTTTACCTGTTCCTAACTCATTTGCAATGTCAAACTGCCTGCAAGGGCTTGCAATGTTTCTGCCAAATTTCAAGTCGATAGCTTCATTTTTACCGTCTAGGAAATGTTTCCAATAGGCATTATACAACGGACAGACGGACAACCAGACGAGATAGACATGCTTAAATCGAAGCTGATCAAGAATATAGTCTGTGGGATCTCAGAGGCCAACTTGTGGGTGTTGCAAACGGTTTGGGCAATTGAAAATACCCCACACGCTCCGGTGATGGGTATAAGAAACTATGTCAACAAACTTTTCATTTAAAGTAAATCAAATAAATTAGAAAAGTTAGCTAATAAAACTTTAATTATCGACGATTGTTTATAATGAAGGTCACGTTTAATTGAGTGGTTAAAAGTAAAGTAAAACCATCATTTTTTTTATTTATTTGCTTTTTTTATGACTTTATCTAGCGGAAAGGTCAACTATACTATCTATTGTAACATAAAAATAGCGTTAATTGAGTTTTAATCGTTAGTAAACAAATAAAGAAAGAGAAAAAGGAGGAAAAACAAAAAAAAAAAAAAAAGTAAATAAATAAAGAAACCTTTAGGCAGAGAATCTTAACTGTGTTAATGTTAAGCGATTAAACGGACATTTAACGAGCAATAATGTAAAACTTACTAAACAAGACACACCTGAATATGACAAAATATATGTGTGTGTGTGTGTGTTTGTGCGTGTGAATGTATGAACATTTACGCTCATACAAAGAATGGTTTATTGTGAAAATGACCCAATAAGTTTTGGTTTAATATTATTTTGTAACCGTAATAGATAACACAGATTGCTTGCACGCTAAACTTAGTCTTCTTCTTCTTATTATTATCATCATTTCTATTTATTTATTATTGTTGTTGTTGTTGCTGTTGCTGTTGTTGTTGTTGTTTTTTTCACTTTCGTAATGAAAAGTGAAAACAATGTTTCGGTAAATTTCAATCTAAACTACCTTTATAGCATTAAAACCCACTGCTTGATTGGTTTATAAACTAAACATTACCGCCCACCCATTCGGCAATTTCGTAATGCATTACAAATGCTCGGGTATGTGTGAAATGTTTTAAAAAACAAAAAAAAAAAAAAAAGACTAAAATAATACACAAGAAGGAAAACAAAAACCAAAAATTGAAAAATAACTTTAAGTTACACCCACCTGACCAAATAGCGATAAATAACTAGATTATCATAAGCTAAAAAAATGTGCATTCATTCATTTTAAGTCGATTATTGAACGCTCTTCACTTGAATCCGTAACATTCATTAACTTGTTAATGACTCTAATAATGTAAATGAATAGCTAAGCATATCCATCCGTAATATAAATAAATAAAAGAAGAAAAAAAAAAACAAAATCAATAGAGAAAGTCGCTAAATTGTTTAAGTCTTTTATTTTTTATAATTCATTTTGTCAAATACGTTGTTTGCAACGCCCAAAAGGTGTACATATTTTTGATCATCATGTCCGTCCGTCCGTCCATCTGTCCAATGTCTGTTGTATGCATTCTCCTCGCCGCAGACATGAAGCTATCGACTTGAAATATGGCAAAAACAATGCAAGTTCTTGCGCGCCCATTGGGATTGAAAATGGGCCAAATCGGTTGAAGAACAACCCCACAGTACCAGATAAATTAAGAAAACCTCTGCTTTTCAAAAAGAATAAAAAATTGTTTTTTCGCTCCTCACTCATAAACTACGGCAGACAAATATACAAATATTTGTGCTTATCTTCTATAGGCGATGCCGTACTACCTATACACAAATGGGAAATGTTGATCTAGCCCACCCAATACTTACAAAACTTGATATATTTTTTCAATGGCTTTAAAACGTGCAGAAGCATGGACTATATAAACTTTTGCCGAGTTCCAAATTCGAAATTTACCTAAGCACATTCGTCTGCGCAACTGTGCCGTATTTGTGGCAAACATTCTCCCATTCGCATAAATGAAGATATTGCCTGCAAATTTGCAAAGGAAGTGACTTGAACTTCTCCGAGGACACGCCTATGCGATAAAAACTTTTATTTTAAAAATAGAAAAAATCAGTCGCACCTGCTTCACCTTATAGAGTATGAAAATTTAGTTGTAGCCCTTTTTAGAATAACGGTGACGGGTATCAACGATTCGAGAACGACCAAAAATAATTTGCTTACATTTTTTTTTTTTTTTTTTTCATTGCAAACCAAAGACATATAAATTAGAAACCCTTTAACTCTTTACAGTATACATGTCCTGGAATGATAAAAGTTTCTTTCTTTTCATTTTCGTTTGATTTCTCATTTTTTCATTAAATTCTCTGTTTGAGGCCATTCGACGGATCATTAAAATCCAAAGAAGTTTGAGTCCGTTAAGAAAGCGTGCTATAAATTTAAAATTAAAAGTTGAAAAATTTGAAAACTATATCAATACATAGCATACGGATCCCATATATCGCTCAAAGATCATCAATGAGGAATTGTAGTGACTCAAGAGGGGCTTTCAATATTGCATAACTCAAAGCTACGCTGTAGTAATCTCGTAACGATGTTAGGCTAATTTCAGAATTTGACTATGAACATCCAATTTACAAAAAATGTCAATTATCGAGATTTGGGTGTTTACGAAATATATTAAATTATTATTACGTAATGTATGTATGTGTTTTCATAATATGTGCCTGAAAGGATCAATACATTTTGGACGACTTATAAACAACTTTTTTATTAGAATGCTGTTGGTGCATATGTTTGGTTTGTTTTTGTGCTAGCGACACTATTTACCGAAATTAATTTTCTTTCACATCGTGTACAAGATAACATGGACGTTTATTATAATGAAGGCAACTGGAGGCTTATAATTCATCCTGTATAAGTGCAAAATATTTTTTAATTTACCGAAGGAACGATACGATCCATGAACTAATTATGCGGGTAAAATTGTACCGAAAGAAATAGACACAACTTGATTTATTAATAATACCATAAAACATTGAATAATCACAACTCGAAATAACTTTTCAAGGAAGGTCACGATCTTCGTCGATATCGTGATTATGTTTTTCTTGCATTAATTTTGCGCCATCTAACGATGTTCGTAACACTGCTTGAGATGTGTACCGATAACGGTACATGCAAGCATTTATTCAAAATTATCATAGCGTGTACCAAAAACTACACATGTCGTGTGGAAATGACATCTTCTTATAAAAGACTTGGCAAGGAAAATATTAATGTGGAAGAAATGAACTCTCTTGGAAATGATAGGATCTTTTTTCAGATCATAAAAAACTTCGGTGTCTCTCACATAAAATTATAGGCCAAAGAAGCCATTAAGTAAGGCAGGGCGATAGAATGGACCAGGGCATAAAATCAGACCGTACGTCCGTCTCCATAAGGGCTTCTGCTCGTCTATTTCGTGAGTGTAACCGACTGTGTAATGTTTATTGGATCAAGAATTAACCCTCGCTCCCACTATTACTACCAGAGTAGTTAGCTTTCTGATCTTTTCACTATATTAATATAATATATTATTACGTTACACAAACATTGCAAATTTTGGTCAGATAAATAAAAAAGTGACTGTATTTTCTATAGACAGTGTTTCTCTGAATTTTATAGTAGAACTGCTTTTGTTGGTATTTATGGCAAAGTGCAGCTTTTTATTTTGACTTTTGGAACTTTGTATTCAAAAAAATCGAATAAAGATGGAGAGATAGGCAGAGAGAAAAAGAGAAGCGAAGAAGGGAAATTTGAAGTTGACTATAAATATATATACAATGCAAAGGCTGCGATGCCCCGATTCATAGTTATTACAAATACAATGACAAACTCACGATATGCTTAGAGAGGAAGTTCAGGCGCCCACATGCGAGTATATTCTCAAAAAAAAAAAAAAAAGAAACATTTATTTCAAGGTTTCGTTTGTTGTTTCTTTTTTAATTTTAAACAAGAGTGTTTAATAAATTGTTTAAAATATTGGCATTACTGTAAGGAGCATATGCTGAAGGAAAGCAATTTAGGAGATTATAAATCTTTACATTAAATACGATATTATTTTTATTATTAAATTTCTTATTTGCATATAGTCAGTCATTCACACATGCGCATACGCAATACAAAAATGCTAATAAACAATTGAATAAATCTTGCTTACTATATAAAGCACAAAATTTATAGTAAATAAATTTACAGAAAAAATTTATAATAAGTTGTCTGTCTGTCTGTCGGTATATTTATTTGTGTTTATGCATGAATACTCACCACAATCAAATCGCTATCGCGACTTGTAGCCACTGTTGCACCCAACCATTGATATGATTTACGATCAATCACTTCACCATTTGTGTTGCGTTTGTTGCCTGCAAGACAAAGAAAGGAAAAGTAAGAATTTAAATGACAAAAGTTTACTTCATAAGTTCATCATCTATACCCTCGCGTATATATATATATATATATACATGTCTAAGAGATAAAAGTATCAATTTAACTGAATTGTTTGTCCGTATATATATATGTACACTTAATCAAAATGTACAATGCAACAAAAACAAATAACTCTATTAAAGTGTGTTTAAACAAAAATTAAAAATAAATGAAAAGACAAAAACAATAACAAAAAAAAAAAAAAAAAATGAAGAAACAAAAGAAAAATTATTAAAAATAATGAAGACTAATAATATGCTGTATGTATATATGTGTGTATATGTGTATATATATACAAATATATTACATGTTTAAACAGAAGATCACATCGCATCATAAAGTCACAAAAATCGCTTATCTGATTTTATGATGACTGACTGATGAACTGACTGAGTGACTGACTGTGCGTGTAAATCATAAATTGTTTAGTAGTCATAGCACTTGAGTGAGTAATGGAGATAGCGAACGCGACTTCGGTATAAACTATAAGAAGAAGCAAAAATTCTTTTTATGTCTTTTTTACATTATTACAAGAATATTCCGTTTTTTTTTTTTTTTGGTTTTGTTTTTGTAATGAATGAAAATTTAATTTACGACTTTTACTTATATGATTGTTTATCATTCTTTATATATGTGTATGTTGAGAATGTAACACCTACCTTTGAACTTCACAAAGCATTTATTATTAATTCCTTTTTGTTTTCACGAAGGCATTAAAATAAATAATTAAAGACGAATATAAATTTAAAAATAATTATACATACATATATATGTATATAAATGTCTTAACGGTAGATTATGTGTATATAAGATTTTAGAGATCGTGAAATTTTATTCAATTAATTTCGAAACGAACGGAAATGTTTTCAGTCCGATACCTGTAAACTTTATATTCTAACATAGGACAATGGGCAATAAAGTAATTTGACGAATGCTAACCGATAAATAGTGTTGGTTTTGGGCGGGACGAGGGGAGGAACATACCTATTTCCCAACTTACTTTATGAGCATAAGCGCAGAAATTATGTGCCAAGATTTGTTTCTTTGTTTCGTTGTGTCAATGAATACTTTGGAATCCATATTCACTCGGAAAGCATATTTCTCAAAGATGCCCGTGCCGGACAGACGTAAGCAATGTGCTCCACATCACAAGACCTATTCGCTTGTAGGTCAAAAGATCAGCAATAAGTTAAACCGTTTCCACGGTTAGTCAAAACTTGGATTGAGAAAAAATTTACTTCTTTCTCTCTCTCTCTCTTTCTCTCTCTCTTTCTCTCTCTCTCTCTCTCTCTCTCTATTATCTCCACTCACTTGCTGTTCAAAGTTAGGGATTGATGCGTCGGTCGATCTTCCTTTCGAATCGTTTTCGCACCACGTTTTGCTACTCGTCTAATGTCGATCTATCGGTTAACTGTCTTTGATTTGCGAACGTTTTTCTTTCTCTTTTTACCATTGCGAATATATATGCATGTACGTTTGTATCTATTATCTATGCATTGATATAAATATTGCGTTGTCAATGAACGTTTTGTTTAAATAATGAACACTAATGCTTGGGCAAAGATTTTCGAGAATGAAAATCGCTAAGCGTTTTCAAAAGTCAACGTTACTTTCGGACGAGGAGGAGGCGTGAAATTATTAAAATTGCATTTTTCTTATTGCTTATATAAATAATAAACTGAATTAAATTCTTTGCAAAGCCTAAATAATAATTTAATATGTCAAGCCTCTTACCATAACCGTAACACTATTCCTATCTTATATATATATATATATACATATATATACATATACTTATATATACATAAATTGTTAACATATCCAATTATCATTTAGCTTAATAAGTTATTGTTATTAGAGTAAGCATTAATACTGCTGAGTTATTTTTGACAAGAGTCTCGTGAGTAGGCAAGAGTCTCGACTAGCAATTATCAATGGTCGTGCGTTCAAATGTCAAGTGCGGTAGAGTTTTTAATAAATCCGAAAGCCTTCGATGCTAGTGCTTTAAGACTTTAATCTCAGAATTTATTCTCTGACGAAGTTTATAATAATAATAATAATAATAATAAATAATAAATTGGATAATCTTTTCAATATCCAATGAATGATTATGGTTAGTATATTGCAGCTATATTACATATAACAAGCAGAAATACAGCTGAGTTAATTGCTTTATTATTTAATAATTGGAATAAACTCAATGATAAATTGCTTACGTTTACTAAGCCTATTATTCAATTTTTTGTTTTAAAATTCAGTCGACCGATCAGTAACCGATCGATTATCATATCGCATTAGATGGCCATAATGGCCATAATTAAAAAATCCTTAATTACTTTAATCATCATTTCCATTCTTAGGCAATGCGTAGAATTTATCACTAAATTAGTTGCATACTTATGCAATTTGAAATGCATAGTGCAGTGACAATGACTTTGACATTGTCACTGCTTTTAGTTGTTTACCGTTTCTATTCCATTCTTATTTTTATTTTTTTTATTTTTTTCATTGTTATCCCAGTATGTCGTTGATTACCTTTAAATAATCAATTTTATATGCATGACTCAGTCTGATGTCTTTATTACGATTTGCGTCCCCTTTGGTTTTATAGCTAAAAGTACCTTCAACTTGGCATTTGTTTTATCGTTTTCATGTATATACGCGCGCGGAAGCTTCTGTCATTTTTGCATTGAGTTAATCTTAAACACTTATGTTAATTGTAAATATACTCATAACGTTTCATTTCTTTTCCTTCTCTTATTGTTTACTGTTTAATTTGCTACTTTTTCGAGTTTATATTTCATTTCTTTAGTGTATTTATATAAAGTGTGCGTTGTCTGCTCGCTTGCTAAGTGAGTGGCAAGCACTTGGTTGGTTGCTACTTCCTAAATTAAATGGCATATCATTTCCGGCTTCTTTTCCTTTTTGCAATAAAACACAAAAAAAAAAAAAAAAAAAAATATTAAAATTCTCGTGAATTGAAATTCAATTGGGGAGAGAGAGAGAGTATGAAAATCAATCGCATATATGATAAATAATAGTATTTAATCATTAGCTAGACTCCGGGCTTCGTTGTCAATTGCCCAACTGCCCTGACTAACCGTATGATTGATTAGGTTGTTTGTCATTAATAACAACAAGAATAATAATAATAACAACAGCAGCAATAGCAGCAGCAGCAGCAGCAGCAGCAGCAGTACCACGATGTTTACTTACTTTATTAGCGATTCTTATGCCAGTTAATCAGTCAAATCACGTTAACAAAGCTGTATAGCGTTGACGGACATCATCTATCCAGGCTCGCAAGTAAAATGCAACGAATATTTATCAAAAAAAAAAAAAAAAAAAAAAGAAAGAGAAACGGAAGGTTTCATTGATCAATTGATCAAACAGCAGCACCCTCATCAACAATATTTTTTGCACACAAACACTTAAATTTAATAGTGGACTGCACGTGATTTATGCAGGCAAATTTAGTATTCATTACAACTTGAATACATACACACGCATATACATACGTATATACTTACATAAATACATTCATATACATACATACATACATACATACATACATACATACACGCATATACATACATACACGCATATACATACATACA
>NW_023998414.1:7122782-7132003 GCF_014805625.2 Glossina fuscipes
ACATACATACACGCATATACATACATACACGCATATACATACATACATATATGCATATACATACATACATACATACATACATACATACATATATACATACACACTTACGCATACGTATACGCATACATAGATGCATCGGGCATAATAGCTGCAATAATAAACTCACGCATACATATATGGGATACCCTTCAACGTCATAGTATGCGGTTATTGTATTTTTCTGCTGCTGTTGCTTCTTCGATACGCAAATCTTTTGCACCGTCAGAAAATAAACATAAGCATTTAATGTGTTTTTAACCATGTAGACATACAATACATTATGATTACGCTTCTGTTGGTAGGTTGCTCGGTTGGTTAGGCTATAAAGTGTTAATGTTTGGCACGATCTTTACAATTTATCGGCTGCCAGACACCGAACAAGTTAAGTGAGCAAATGTGTTAAAGTTGGTTTTCCTTCTTCTTTTCTTTGTTTTTTTTTTTTTGTTTTTTTTTTGTTATTGTTTTTTTTTTTTTGTTTTGTTTTTTTTATTTATTTATCAGCCGTTGATACATAAGCTTTTTCTTTTTCTTTCGTTTTTCTTTTTGTTTATTTGCATTTGCGTTTATTTATCCTGAGCATCATAGACGCGTACAAATACTCGCACACATATAACACGTATATACACAGTCATAGCATATAATTGCTAACCAAAACCAATCGACAATAACCATGAATTAGCGTATTTATAGCTTACCATCAACATGGCCATCAATGTACTATAACCATGAGAACCATAAAAAGTATCTTAACTTTTACAGGAAACCAACAACAGCATTAACAACAACACCAACCTTATCTATAATATATTATACTTCAATGATGCACTTGGCCATGGCTTACATATATACATATATACATATACATGTGATGTGATACGCTTAGTCGCTCCTTGCCAAAGTGTTGAAATGGTAAACTGCAATAATTTTGCATGCGAAAAATATTGTCTGAGCACGATCCTAAAGCTTCATCATCGTCATCTCTGTTGTTATTATTATTATTATTATTATTATTATAGTTGTTTTTGTTTTCGCTTAAGTAAAGCCATAAAAGCACATTACCAACATCTTCTCGGCTATAGACAAGATGTTTTTTTTCATTTTTTTCAAAAAAAATAAAAAAAAAAAAAAAAAAAAAAACAGTTTACGCACATTTTTAGTCATTATGGGTCTTTCCATTAGTATATCACATAAAAAAATTTTTTTTTTTTTTTGCTATTTGGAAACAAGTAAGAAACTTTTAATTCGTCTTCGCAATGAATTTTTGATATCCATAGACTAAGGCAACCTGAATATCAGCAACGGACTGCAGTTTGCAAACGATAACATTGTGATCCACTTCTCTTTTTTAAAAATGCTTATCGCTTATTGTTCGACAGTGGATGTCCTCCATTTTTAAACTTGATTTGTGCCCGTTAAAGAGCACAAAATGTCAATTTTTTTCTATCGTAATTTGTGATATTGTAAATGATGAATGAAAGAACGAGCAAACTACTTACTGAAAAATTATATTATATATGTATGTTTATATGCATGTATATGCGTAATATATTAGATTAAGGAAAGACTGACGCTTTTCCCAATCGATGACTTTGATAGCACTAATTAATGCAATCAAGCCGTACTATAGGTGCGTACGTAACAGATGGCAGTCCCTAGATGAGACAAGTAGATTACATTGTTACACTTATTAATCCAATCGAAAGTAAGTGGATTTTGAAAAGGAGATAAGACCCTTGGAAACTGATGCGATATCAGTTCGCAGGATTGTGAACATTTTTTAGAGACGTTGCTCTCTTTCATTTTGAGAAATTCCAGTCTAAAATGTCTCGCTTCTCCGGTCGAATAATTTCTTATATAATCGATGAATTAAAGTAGTTTGGCTGGGAAGGCTAAGTGATAAGCCAGGCTCTTGACTACTATTTGCTTTTATATTTTTAATGAGGGTAAGCGTGACTTCAAGAAGAAGATCTCTAACAAAAACTTTGATCTTTGGCCAAAAGTTTTGCTGTCAGTGGAGTATACCTGGTCAGTGCTCAGTGAATCGAGACATAAAACTTGTCGATTGGGTTGCGGTCACTCTACATCTCTCATCCTTTTGCCTCACCTCTTTCTAACCATCGCTATCGCCATCGAGAGCAGGAGATTCTCTGCTTCATTGGCCATATTATAAAAAATAGTATGCATAAATAATTAGTCTCTGCATTGTAATCTCTATCGCACATTATTTCCGATGAAACAACATATCTGATTTATACCGATCCTTTGCAAGGGTATGTCATAAAAAATGCTCTCAGAACACCCTCCGACATACACTTTTTTCACACTCACTTACGATGTCGCTCAAAACATCGCTAACTAGCTATTAGAAGTACTCTTGCAGTGCACTTGCATTTGCAACAAATTGTGGTAAATCACAATCTATTTGATCGGGAATCATATTCCTGCACTTAATCTATTCCTAAAATAAATCCTCAGCATGAAGCTTAAAGCATAGTTTAATTTTACAAATATATTTCAGATATAAAAATTTAAATTAAAAAAATATTACATTTCCGTAGCTTATCGGGACTGACATTTTCCCGTACACATTTAGTCAAATTTAAATCCTCCGAAAGTTTACTTTCAATCGTCGCAGATTGTTGGTAATTCATTCGCATTTGTAACTTCTTCTTCGAAAATGTTTTCTGCTTAGCATCCGCCTCGATCGAATACCGCTCCGTAATCCACCAAGATATGTCTCAAAGATTATCATTTAATTTTGATTGAACTTTCAACTATCGGAGATATTATCTATCCGCCTGAGTGGCGTAGTAAGTAAGAGATCGCGATTCAATGTTCGTGGGTTCAAATGTCAAATGCGTTAGGGTTTCCAATAAGAATGCAAGCTAGTGCTGAGAATTCATTTCGTTGGCTAAGTTAATAACAATAATATATAATATATTATCTATGAAGACTAACAAGGAATTAATGGAAATTATTTTTAAAGACAAGATTTTCGTAACCTTTGCAAACTTGACCTAAGGCCTACTTGTAAATTTTCTCTTCTCTCTATGCACGGAGACCCTTTCGGGATATTTAGCAGTAACTTGCTTTTGTATATTATATATCATATCATATATTACATTTTAAACTATTAACAAGATAAATTTCTCATGCTTTTTGGTCTCTAAAACAATAGGATACACTTGCTAAATGTCTGCTGAAAATTAGTCTACGCGACGAGACTCATCTTACTCTGCCTGATGACGTGAATAGGCTAAGCTATCCCCGCTATATCTTCGAAAGCACAAAGCAAAATGTGAAACAATCTTCCGTCAACTATAACATAATACGCAAAAACCTCGACCGCGGCTGTGACTGAGTTGCAACTAAGCTCGAAAAAGCTACTGATTCGACCGCTGCAATAAATGACAGGCTTACCAGACATTTTGGATTGTTTTTTTTTTTTTTTTTGTACCGATACCGGTACCGACGCAAACCAACGAAAAGATGTTGACAGCTTTCATTTTCAGCAAAAATACGACGACATCTCTCACGTAGCTTACGAGTGATTGGTTTTAAATAAGAAATTTTTTCCAATGCTTGGGATAGCCAACTGAAGTTTGTATCTGTTTTATAGAAAAAGTGCCGAATTTTCCCTTTAACTAATCGATTTTCTCATTTTTCTTAATCCGATATTCAATTCACTTACTCAATGGCAAAGTCTAATTGCTTTCAATGCATTTTTAAATAATTTTATCTCATTTTGTTTCATATTGAAAACGTCTTCCCTGACGACTGACAGACAGTCCATGAAGGAAAACATATAGCAAAACGATTAAAAGGATTCATTTTATTTAAATTTCATGATTCTTCTCAGGGGCACGTACTCTATTATAAACGGTCTTGTGACCGAAAATCTTGAATGACCTGAGCCTTCAATGACAGCAAGTGCTAAATATTTGGTTCGATGAAAACATAATTGAATTAAAGCTGATTCAAGCCTAGGATAATAGGATACTAAAGAACATCTTTATGTGACTTGTTATGTCTGCTTCAAATATCGCAACAGTTGATTGCAATTGATTTTCAGAAAACATTTTTTTTTTAACACACGTTACTTAATCGAATGGTTTTCCTCAATATATGACGAGAAAAAGAAAGTAATGGCAGTAGTTTCGAGCAAAAAATGGGCGTGTATCAAGTGTGCATTTTTGAATTTTAAAAAAGGAACGAATAACAAGCTTATCATAACAATAGACAGCACAAACTACAGTGATTAGCTCCAAGAGTTGCCATATATTCGATGAATCTCAAGTCAAACTATATTAAGTCTAGGAAATTGGACTGAGATCCGAGGTGAGAAAATGCATTTTTTATCGGATATAGAAGTGGGTCTTGATAAAATTTATACTTTCTGTTTTTGTATTGCATTTAATCGATTTATTTGCTATAATGCGGCATAACCCATATGATCATCGTATGAAGAAATAAACAATTGCAAGTCAGGCGAAGAGCTCTCTTTGTGGATTATGGTTAATGTCGATGTTGTTATTTCTGTTGTTATTTTTTTTTGCATTTTCATTTTTTGTTTTTTTTTTTCCTTTTTTTGTTTTTCTTGTGGTTAATGCATAAACTGTGCGTATAGCACAAACGTTTACATGTTTATAAGTTTATAGATTTCGTAGAAGTGTGTTTTGGTGCCTGCGGTGTGCATGTGTTTGTTGATGTTGGTAAAGCGCACGCGCGGTCTTTCATCAAACGCTGTGGATGCGTTAGACTGTGCGGTATAGTGGTGGTGATATTCCTGGTTGCTATGATTGTTATTGTTGTTATTGTTGTTATTGTTGTTGTTATGATTAGTATTACCCACAAAGCGTGTAATTTTATTTGCACATCCGCAGACCGCTAAAAGTTGCCACAATTAGTTGTATGTTGCTGTTTACATGCTGTTTGTAAAACGAAAATGAAAGAAGAAAAGAAAAAAAAAGAAAAAAAAAAAAAAAAGACAAGAAACGCGCTCACACAAACTTTTGCGGCCACAAAATAAACATAAAGACAAAAATATTGTTTTATATATGAATGACTGCTTTGTTATATGCTGGCTGATGCTACAACGGCTGCCAGCCCACCAAAGCGACATATGCGGAAATATGGAAATTTATTTTGTGTGTTTATAAAGCCTACTCACTAACGGACAGATAGACAGACTTTACTAGACATTACATTGTATTTATGTTCACAGTTATTTTCTTCTAAAGACTAGCAGCACCAGCAGCAACAGCAGCATCAGCAGCAGCAGCAACAGCAATACCAACAACATCAGCACCATTAGCACCGGCAGCTCCCTCATTTATATTTATGTTAGGGAAAAGTTTGATGCGCCCATCAAGTGTACAATAAATTGCCTACAAAATATGGACCACAAGAGGATATTGCGAAGAGTGATAGATTATCTAAAGAAACACCTTTTGTTAAGATCAAAATGATTTTTCAGTTATTATTGTTTTTCATGCTGATTTAAAATTCTAACAAATTGTTTGCTTTCTGTTTAACACTACAGACAGTACGTTTGCATCTATTTGATGCTAACTAACGACAAACAACGCAAACATGTCTGGCTCCAAGTTAAATTTAACAGGCAAATGGCGCGTGGGCTTTACTATATATGAGTGTACAAAAAACTTGTCACAAAAACATTTTTTTCTCTTGTTTTTTTGTCTATTATAGATTCACATAATTTGAATAAGTGCGTACAGATAGATATAGAAAATATGTATATGTGTATGTAGGCAGAGAGAATGTGTATTACACCCAATATATTCAATGTGATATTGTAGGCATATAAGCCTAACGTAACACTGAAAAAGTTTAATCAATCGCTCAACAACGAAAAGGTGAGAAATTATCAATACATGCTGCAACGATCTGACATACTTAACAGCAGCAACTCAGAAATCTATATTCATGCGAATACAGCGAATTTTAGATACCTTCCTTCACAGCAAACAACATTTGATTATAATTGTTTTAAACGCTTTTAGTAAGCATTTTAATGCGTGTGTATCGTTTTAAGTATACAGTGAACGGTATTTGTACGCTAAACCCAATTTTTTCAGTTAAATGATGTTTGCAACAGTTTTCGAAATATGCAATGGTTTCGGGGGCGCGGCGAAATATATATTTCTTCTCTTATGAAAGTTTTTGTGCAAATTTATTAAAATATTCAGCGTGTACTGAAAACAGTACATGTGGTATGGCAATAGCGACTACTCGTAAACATTTTGATAGAGAACTTATTAATACTTAATAAGAGGTGTGTCAAAAAAAAAGGTGACTTTTTATTTTTCGCATATATTGCAAGTTACTAATAAATCATTTTTGCTTTCTTCCTAGATGAGTCAATTTTATAACTATCATAATTGATTGATTGATTCCTCTCTTGATCGATTACACTTACCTTTCAATCGAATACATAGATTAGACTCGAGTATTTTTTAATTTATACACTGTTTAGATGCGTTCATCTTGCGATTAGGTTCTTTAGGGAATCTTGGAAATCGCGATCGATTGCAAATTGTAGATGAAATATTTAAATGAGGATCTCAATAATTTTCTAACCCTAAATAGTCGTTATATTTACCGAGTCTCAAATGCCTATGTCTAATCTCAAATAGACGAATGGACAACCGGTTATTCAGTTAAAAAGTTTCAAATAATTCAGATTATCTTGCGAAAGGGGAGAATGGTCTTTTATATCCCCTAAACTGTTTCACTGTGATGATGTCAAACGAAATAACAAAATTAATATATCATCTACAAGTACACGGTGGGTACAGAGATACATTTTTATTGAAATAAATATAATTGCCGTTCGCATTCACACACACATACAAAATATATGTATGCTCTTAATGTTTAGCATCTTGTATAGATTTGAATGAAGCAATTCGCTTGTTGATCTCATATCCCTTACTTGATACCTGTGTGCTTGCTCGGCTATCACACATATCTTCAACCCACATAAGCCAATTTGTTATAATAAAAATGTATTAACCTCCGCTTCTATTATTATTATGTCATTATCTATCTTTTCTTGCTTGTTCGTACATTAAATTGATAAATTATCTGCAAATGATTTACTTACCTGTTGAATCAAATTTCACAAGAATGCAGTCACCATCGTTCATGCCACACTTAAATACAGCACCTGCTTCGACAACACCTTTCTGAAATGATGAGGTATCAAATTTAGGAGCACCGACCACTAATCTGAAAACAAAAAAAAATTAATAAATTAATAAATAAATAAACAATAAATGAAATAATATTAAATAAACAATTACATAAACGCTTTTAAATTGAAGTTCATTAGCCATCCCCAAGTAAATTATGTATGTGCTCAGTTACAATTCAGCATTTTTTTCATTTTCTTTTTCCTTTTTCGTATTTTTTTTTTTTTTTTTGTTTTGTTTTTTTGTTTTTGAGTTACGCAAATGCTGTTGACTTTGTATGCATTGTAAGTCATTGTGTTATTGTTGCTGATGTTGTCTGACTTATAAATAAAACTTAAATGAATGATACAATGGCCCTTAATCAAGTTATTTAACATAAAACTATTTTAATCATAAATTTAAAGTGCTACCCGCCGCCATCACTCTCTTATATCTGCAAGAGATGCCAAACGCTCATAAATGACCCAACGCAATTAAATGACTTACAAGAAAAAGCTTTTCGAAAAAAAATAAAACTGAAAAGAAAAAAAACAACATCACAAAGTTTATATTCCCATATGGGATCCTATAATGAACTTATAGGCACCTTATTCGAACATTTTATGTCGGTAGATGCATGAATTTTGTGGGGTCTCTGAAGCTTCTTTCTCGCCGTTGCAAACGTTATGACAATATGAATATACCTCTAATCCATCGGTAATGGAATGGGTATATGGAAGTAAAGTATAGCATCAAACCTCGTAAGTTCCATACTTGCTTAGTAAGGGGAAAGGTTTCGAATCAATTTAATCCAATCAGCATTTATTTTCTTCCTTAGTAGATTCGAAATCGAATCGAAACTTGAAATAGAAGTTTTATACTTAGCTACTCAATTACATCTTGATGGCTGCCCAAAGTTGAAGTTTTTCAGAGAGAGTGTGATTGGTCTAAAACTATAAAACTATAACTAGCAAACTCTTGTATACCAAAGCAAAGAAGCGCTTACGATGAATCCCTATATAATTATACTCATAATAGAGAAAAAAAAATTCTCAAAAGGTCAGGGAAGGAATACTCCCGAGTTATCGGTCAACTAACACATCTATAATTAATTATCATTAGATTGTATAGCTTCTAAGATTTTAATTTCAAAGATTGATTTGGATGCATTTGCAATTTTAGCGTGTACTGTAAACGGTACACGTGGCATAAAACCCACGCAATTAGAAGAAAATTATTAGTAAAGTCTAATTAAAAAAAATTGAAATAGATTACGTTTTCAATAGAGCAAATACATTCATACATTCTTTTCGTTAAGGAGCAGCTAACACTACCCATCTAACTTGATATATAATATTTGCTCAACATTTTCATGCTAATAAACAGTTATAAGTAAATGATCAAATGAAAAACAATACATACGATACTGGAGTTAAAATAGAGTGACAACCGTTCTGCTTTTCTGATTGCAAATATATATCGTATTGGATGCGCTTTGATGAATTTCTCTAATAGTTTCAATTAAACCTTTTACAAAAAACTCTTCAATCAAAAATAAAAAATAAAAGAAGGGATCTTTTCTACAGTAGAAAACAAATAAAAGAATTTTATCAAATTGTTATCCTTTTTTTTATTTTTTTTTTTTAATGTGACATCTGTCAAAAACATTCGCTTTTTTAAATAAATCTTGACAACAACTAATTGATATTAATTCGCACAACATTCATATGTGATAAAGTGGTAATCGAAGGGCGAAGTAATAACAGAGAACACGAATCCCTCGCTTTTCACGTTATTTAAAAAAGATTTAATGGAAAAAAAAAAAAAAATCAAAATAAATAATCAAAGTTTTTATTCACCGCTTTTTTGTTTGCTTTGCGCGCCATATGGTCGAAGCAGTTACTACTAAAGACAGTCAATCGTAAACTAAATGTTGAATACGAAAAAAAAAAAAAAAAAAAAAAAAAAAAAAAAAAAAAAAAAAAAAAA